>NC_136257.1:33270000-33650000 GCF_053564925.1 Oryzias latipes | reverse complement strand
CAAAACGATTCTGCTCACCTTGCACCTTTGCTCTGTTATCAGTTAATTCAAAAGTTTTCCCCGAAACATTTTTGTTTTCGGTGCCTTTCTATGAGACAGATCATCAATTAAAATTTCTTATCAAAAGCACTTCTTTTCCCTCTGCAGCAAAGTCTCAAAATATTCTCTGCAGGAGACGGATTCTTCAGGTGAAGATTGTTGACACACAGAAAGGTGTCAAAGTTTATTTCACTATCTCGTCCACGTAAAAATCCAGTGGTTGTGACCCCAAAAAAGTTCTTTTTTAAGCCCTAATTTTACCAGGTAAGCTGCTAAGAACATGTTCTTATTTACAATAATGATCTGCGTCAAAAAACGTCATAAATTCAGGGACTCTCAGTCTGTGATCACTTCATGGCTGTTTGGAAAATCAAAAGGTCCTGCCACAGGGACACATCAAACTAAAGGAAATGAGCGGCGTTTTAGGTTTGTCAGGATCCGTTTCCTCCAAACAAAACACCACGCTGATCCAGTCACCCGGTTTGAATCCTGTCAGGATCACCTCACAGACCAATCGGCCACTGAAGACCCCAAACCTCCCTGCAGCATATCTCTGGATTTTGTCAGACCGTTGATGTCTATCTATAATGAATTTTTTTTCAGAGAAAACAAAACCAGATTTGTGTACTTTTGCTGCCTTCAGTGTCACATAAATATTTCAAAAAGCCTCCAGCCAGTTTGTTGAAGGAACAAGCTGACAGAAACAATCCAGAGAGGCTTTTCATGATGCACAGCATGTCTTCTTCCTGGTTTTACATGCTCCTTTAAAGAGCTTGGATTTGGGGAATCCTCGTCAGTTCTGTTACAGAGTCTGAGTGTCAACAGTTCAGCTGCTGTGACAGAAAGGAGCTGAGAATATTGCAGAAATGAAACAAACATGGAGAAACCTCAAAGTGAACAACATGAGTTCAGTAGAAAATAGTTCCTGATGGTTTCTTTTAGAAAATAATTGAATTAAACTTCTCTAACTATGGATGACACAAAATCTGTCAAATCGTGAATACTCGATTCTGATTGGCTGCTGGGTGTGCATTAAAAAGTGATATACCACAGTGATAGAATAAGGTACTAACAACAGATTGAACATTTATTTCTTTTGTGAATGAACGCACTTACTTATTTAACTCTTTTGCTGCATGTTTGACATTTGACATGAAACTACCGCAGATATGGTGATTTCATTTTTTTCTTCCTCATTGTTGTAAGCAGAACTAAAATGTTTGCGCTGCTGGAGATGACTCCGATCTTCATCAAAGGGTTTCCTTCTTCCTCACATGGTAACCAGCTTCAAATGATTTTCCAGGGTCTCATAAAAGTCAGCTCTAAATTAAATCTTTGTTCCAATCAGTAGGTCATAATAATAAAAGGAGAAGGGGGGGGGGGGGGGGGGCCCAAATAATCCAATGAAAGCCTTTAGTTTCCTTTTACAAGCAGCCTGTGCCTGGACAAAAACCAATCAGAAGCTATTAATACCCATCAGTTAGAATAAAAACATGTCAAACACATGAAGACGGCGCCCACACAGACAGAGATGGATGAGCGACAGCAGCTGAACTCCCCCGGCTTTGGTGCGACGGCACGCCGCGCCCGAGCCCCCCACTCTAGATATCATCACCAAGGTCAGGCGTGCGGCCGCCCGACCTTTTCAGTCTGCAGGAAGCAGATCGGGAGCACAGGCTGTAACGGCGGTGCATTTCTCCCTCATTCCTGTAAACATTAGCAGACCTGCTGCTATGAAAAGAATGGCTCACCTGTGGATGAGGCGCAGTGACAACGTGCTGAAGGTAACGTGAGTCAGAGACGGGGGGTCAACTTTCAAAATAATTCATTAATCCTCAAAGAGAAATTGTTTCCGTTTACTGAGGTCTCAGCACAAAGGCAGGTCCTGTTTTTGGTTATTTTGAAGGACTCAAATGACTTTAAACCCGAGGAGAACCTGCTGTTCATCAGATCTGCTGTCTTTGCCGTCTTTAGACGGGACAAAAATGTTCAGCGATCCACTCTGACGTGTGCTAGAGCTCAAACACATTAAGCAAGGAGAACGTGTGAACAAACTGAAGCAGCAAGAGGACTCCCCCCCAGTCCCATGGGAGCAGCTCATTCAGGATTTCCGCTGCATCATTTGGATGATCTACATGTGAGGTAAAAAGGAAAAATATGATTCTGCATTCTCAGCTTGATGTTCTTCTTCAAACCCTGAAACTAAATGAGTTTATTTCTGTCACAAAAGCCTGAAACAAAAAAAAACTTGAAGTTACGGCATAACTAAGAGAGTGAGGGAACATGTCATGGCATCAGGGTTGCCTGAATGTTATCATTTCTTCGGAGATGAATGTTTTCCTCTCCGTCTGTTAGGCTGAACGTCTTCATCGCCGCTGAATCGAAGCGCTGGTTAAAACCGTTGTTTTCTTCTCCAAACAGAGACAGCACTGCTCCTTCTAAACCCTGTTAGTTTGTGGATCAGCTGTAATTCTGCCTCTTTCTAACCATTTGACGACTGAATCCAGAAATCTAACGTATCGGTTCCCCTCTCGGTGCCAGAGGCGCTCTCAGAGACGGCGCAGCATTACCTGGCATGTGAACCATTCTGCACTTGCACACCCGCAGGACCTCGTTGGTCTCACAGAGCAGGCGGCAGGCGCTGATGCTGTACGTGTCGTATCCGGGGAACTTCTCTTTGCTGGTGGAGCGGCAGTTCCCCCAGGGCTGGGGCAGGTAGGTCAGCTAAGCAGATAGAGATTTATTAGATGCCAGTCTGAGCCACCGGGGGAAAAACAGCGGTGAACAGTAAACAGGGGGGGTCTGAGTGGGGGGGGGGGGGGGGGGGGCTGTGTGCTTTGATGAAGACCGTACCCTCTGCTCCTGACATGAAACAAAGGTCTGAAAGCCCGGAGAGACGCCGAAGCCCAGCTGGTGGATGTAGGGAGGCTCGTCCTGACTGTGGATCTGAACGCGGATGCCGGCCTCCAGGGAAGTCTCATCTTCTCGCCGGGGTCAAATGGAGCGCAAACGTTGTGGGGGGGGGAGCAAAATGCAATTTCAGGTGTCTGCATCACTGGACAGTTTGGATTTAGCCCCATGCTAACTGCTCATGGAACTTCAATCATGCTTGAAAGAGGCCAGCAGGGATTTAAACTGGCAGGAGCCACAGATCTGGGGCCCACCATACAGGGATTCCTTCCACAAATCAAAAAATGTCGCCTTTGAAACAAACAACAGTGTGCCTACAAAGAAATGTTTAAAACAGAAAACAATTTGAGTTGAGAAGCGTACTTGTCTCTCTCCAGATGGGCAGATACTCGTCCTGCTGGATATCCAACATGATTTCCAGCCCGTTTCCCATCCCGCCCTGCTTGGTTTTCCTGGATGCCGTCTTGTTGCCATTAAAAGTGTAGCATTTCCCATATCTGGTGTAAACCTGGAAAGGGACAGATTCATATCAGGGACAGCAACAAAAACATGACAAGGTCCACGCGCTGGATGTGACGAGCATTGAAAGCACCGCCGAGATATGGAGCAAAAAGTAAACAAACATGCAGAGTCTTGCCTGGGCCGGCTGTGGGAATATTACCCACAAACCCCTGGAAGCCGCCTGTTGGCTCCGTCCCTCATGGACTTAGATAAGCTGAATTTGAATCAGCTCCCAGTGCTTTTGGCACAAACTCTGCATAATGCTGCTCCGTACTACCATGCCACTATATTATCAAAAGGAGTGAAAAATAAGCCATAAGATAGGGTCTGCTTTAAATAAATAAATCTCACCTCTTCCAATCTCTGCAGGGACTCATCATCTCGTATTTCGTGCTTCTCATCTAAACTGCAGCGCTGCAGAAAACACCCGGCTCCCAAGCTGTTTAACTGTTATCTCCTCAGAGTTTTAAAGTCGCAAAAGTCTTCAGACATAAACAAAAGGGCGCCGCAGCAGCCGCAGCATCCGCAGCATCCGCAGCATCCGCTGCAGCTAAATCCAAAATGCAGCTTAAAGAATACCAAACACTGAGATGAGCAATGAAAACAACTCCATCCAACCTGCCTGTTTTCCCTTATCCGGCCTCATAGCTTGATTCTAGCTGTGGTTCCTTATGAAAGAACATCCAGGCCAGCATTTGCACAATCTCTGCACTGAACTGTGAAGGTAAATCGCGAATCGTAACCAGCTTTGGCAGCCATGGCCAGGCAGGGGTCCAGCGTAGGCTCTCTCCATGGGGGGCATGAGGCTCTAGTCAGAGCAAGACTCTGCTTTTACAGAGTGGAGGCTAATGTGTTTTCTCTGGTCTTTTAGGCTCCAAAGAACCAGCAGAAACCGTCAAAGACAAGATCACATCTAAAACCCAGCTGTTGTGCTGCATTCGCTGTCTGCGTGTCTGCATTTTACATCCCAACACGACACAACACGACCTTTGGAACTCTGTCACTGATTAGTTGTTCCATCATTTAGATATAAAACTCTGCAGAGCTTCAGTTTTTCCTCACAAAGTTCTGGATTAAACACTTTCAGTTCTGCAGTGGGGAGAGGGTCTGAGGGGCCGCATTTATTTATGTGAAGCACTGCATGTCTGAAGGTTGTCAGACATGCGGTTCACACTGTTTGCTTTTCAGATTCACCTACTGCAGATGTTTGGCTCCTTCTTCAGTTCAGAACTGAGGATTCAGTGTCTCAAAGTACAAAATCCTGCTAATCACTCAATAACTCAACAGTTTAAATCTAACAGATGCTCTAAATGACACGGAGGGCGATGCAAATGAGACCTCTGCAAAGCTTAGATGATAACCAATGAGCAGCGCTTTGACTTCCTGGTTGAAGCATTAAAACCAAAATGGAGCCAGATCATCAGATGACCGCAGACTCAATAAAGTTCGGTCGAACCGTTTGAATTTGGTCATTTGTTAAATTGCACCTGAAGGGGGGTGTGGCTTATAAAATGTAAATAAATTCAGAGAATTATATGTATCAGAGAACTATGTAGACGTGGGGACCATCAGGCTCCACCTACTTTTATCAAGGCATCTGCTTGGTCTGTTTATAACTTTATTAACTTGAACTACAGAAAGAAAACATCATTAAAAAAACAAGGATTATTGAGAATGTGTTAAAGAAAAAGTATCAGAGCCAGAATGGTTCTTCTGACCAATAGAATGACTGAGTAACAGCTGTTTATTGGCTTATTGGAGCCACTTCCTGTTTGGAACACCGGGGGGGAGGAGTCACTTAAGAGGACCAAACTAAAAGACAAACCACTAGATGGTTTCACACAAAAAGATCTAAGGACATCATGAAGCACCATTTAACTTCTGTAGTTTAGAAAAATGTACTCTTTAAAGTCCTAATCTGATGATTTATTGATCTATTTCCAAAGTGTTCCCTGTATTTTTTTATTATCATTATGCCATTTTAAATTAAAAGAAACAAATTCTTTCTAAAACATAGTTTCTGTGGAGCATCTAGAGTTCATTAGAAATTCACCCTTGAGTTGTGTGTGGGACTGTTGACACGGAAGTAAGCCTCGTCTGATATCCCATCATCCCTTTGTTTGCATTCTCTACAGCTAACTTACAACCCCTCACACCTCCAACAAAACTGGCAGCAACATCAGAGCTATCCAGCCGTCCAATTCAGACCCAGATTCCAGCTGAGACGAGGAAAACAAAGAGGTTCATGGATCTATTTGTCCAAAAGTGGTCTTTTAATTCTGATTATGCCGGTTTTAGACATAGCCAAAAAACCCGATGCATCAGAAGGGAGCGGAGCAGGGAGACTCTGGCCCTGCCCATTTCACTTTTTGGGTCACAAATGACAACTTTTCCAACGGCATTTTTGTCTGACCCTCTCCTTCCAATTATCTATAATTACCAAAAAAAACATTTTTCAAACGTGCCTAACAAATTTGTTTCGTAATCTCTTTCTCAACACAGTTTTGTTGAGTCAGAAAGAGCAAGAAATGTCAGACAGAAATGAGACATCTTTGACCTTTTGATGCTAAACTGCAGATAATCCTCCTTTCAGTTCAGCTGCTCCCTTCAGGACTCATCACAGTGAGTCATCCGCCTCCATCCAACCAAACACGGCTAAATGATAAATGCTAAATGGCGTCTACTTGTATGGCGCTTTTCTACCTTCCTTGAAGGCCCAAAGGGATTCACAGTCAGTCCCCTTCACTCCGCTACCCAACACTGGCGCCAGCCTTTCACCAGAGGCAAAAATGTCACGTGTGGAGTGTACTGACCAATAGCAGGAGAGTTTTATTCTGAATGAAAATGCTCTAGAAAAGCTGCCATCTCATCTAACAGACCTGTGGAAAGAGTGGTGTTTCCCATGGAAGCTTCCAGAACAGCAGTTTTTCTCAAAGGATTAGTCATTTAGTGTTCTGTGTTTCCTCACAATAGTCTGAAATCTTTGCTCTTGTTGCTGAGTTTGCTCACAGTTTTGCAAACTTCAAAAACAGACTCTGATCATCTTCGGATCTGTTGTCTACGACGGAGTTTTGTGTGATTATTTTAGACAAAATCTAGGAACCTGTGTCATTTTCTAGGACATAGTTTCTCCAGGAGCTTGTTAGAAATTTGTCTCTGAGTTGTGGGCAGGGCTGTTGGTGCTGAGCAACCCCGCCCCCCTTCCCCTGTCTGTTGCTGAAAGCTCTCTGGAACATGGAGCCTTTTAAAAAAAAAAAAAAAAAAAAAAAAGTCCTCCAGAACATGTTAAAAACACCAACGTCCTTAAAGATTCATGCAGACCAGTTCAGGGTTGGTTCCCGGTTATTCCCATAATGCATCAGATGTGCTTTGAGCCCATGAGCAGGAGGACGTCTGCTGCTCCTGGTGGGGCGCTCTGAGCTCGACTGACTGGGAGGACCCTGTGGTAAACCCAAGACATGCTGCAGAAATTACATGTCTTGGCTGACCTGAGAATGACCCTGAAGAAAGCGGCTTTACGGAGAGAAGTTCAGGCTCTTCTGTTCAGGATGGAGCTTAAATTTAGATCAACTGAACTTGAAAGGTTGATGGATGGATTATTTTGTTCGGTGTTGAACAGAAACCCATAAACGACAGGAGAAAATGCAGATTATGTTGATGCAAGTATGCCGCACGGTTTTTGTGGTTTTTCAGTTCCTAAATTAAAAGCTGGATTCCCAGATCAGAGTGCGGATTTGTGCTTCGACTTTTAGCTCTTTTGGTGTAAAAATCAAAGGTTTCACAGCTGCAGAGAGCGTTTCCAAACCACTTTACATCTCTGCTAAGCATCCTCCTCGCCACAACGGACGGAGACGCTGCGATCCCCTCAACTGTTCTTCTAAGGGCTCGGAAAAGTAATCAGTTTGACTCTTTTGTCCAAACGTCACATAAAAGGGAGCAGCAGTGAGAGTATTAAAGCTCGGCCAATCAGACGGAGGGCGAGGTCAGCGGACACCAGAGAGACGACACAACAAATGAGATGAGAAGACAGCAGACGCTCCATTAAAGGACCACCGTGAGGACGGACATGTCTCCGCTCTTTGATATGTTTCTATTGGTTTGATCCTCGTAATGAGAGCTATGATGGCTAAATAAGGGGCAGTGGCAGAACAACACAGGCTTTCATTTACAGACTGCGGCGTGGACCCACATCTGATTGGGCTAAACAACAAATCAAAGCTGCTGTGATGGGACTCAGGCGGGTAATTCTGTGGAGCAGTGGTCCGCAAGGAGCAACAAATGTGTACCTTTCATAAAAGCTGCCGTCCTGAAAGGCAGCTGTTTGGTGCTGGAGGCCCGGCGAGGCTCAGGTTCAGAAAAAAACGGCTGACAATTACAGATCTGAGCTGAGTCTGTGATGTGGTGCGTGCATGCGCGGTTTCAGCTCTTTTAAAACTGCTGCATCTTTTTGCATATTTAGGAAATGGGTGGTGGCAAAAGGAGAGAGGGACTCGAGCGCTGGAGTGTGACTCTTGACTGACATGTGCTATTAGGCTGAAATGGTTTAATCTCTATTTGGCTGGTGCCGAAGAGGTAAGCGGCACTTATCGTCGATTCCCCGCCTCCAGCCGGGTTCATTGACACACTTAAACCTCGACTGGCAGTTCTTATCTGATGGATTGAGCAACTGAGGCAAAAGAGGATTTCACTTCAGAAATGCTCAAAACTCCAGAACCGAGTGCCTGGGTTCCACTCCAAAACTTCTGGCTCTGAAGGACGACCGCATGCTCACAAACGATATCCCCGGAGAGCGGGGGGGGGCATTTTCCCATCATCTCGCCAAGGAAACATCTGCCGGCAGCCTTTCCGCAGTTTATTGAACCTTCCTCCATCTCCTGTCTCTGCATCTACGATGTGACCGATGGAGCATCTTTCTCGTTATATCCCTCACCACGTTTAGCAAAGGTAACAGGAACTGGTCTGGGCGAATCCCCAGTGGGGAGTGCTGTCGACAACAAGGCAGCAGCATGTTGGGAAGATGTAAAGAACACAAACCAGATGTTTGATCCACTTGTTGTCATTTAGAGGCTTTTCGGTTGAATTTAAATGAAGATTTAGATGAAAGCTGAAAGTTTCCCTGTTTACAGTCTACTGTTTTCTGTGAGTTTTTGAGTATGGAGTCATTTCTGTAGCATAAGTCCAAAGAAAAGTCAATACCAGAAATGCTTTTTCATTTTCAAACTAAAGCTGCGTTTGTTGACTCAAAATTAAAAAGAAAAGCAATCCGTCAAACTGCTTTTTCTTCTTCTTCTTCAACGCTGCTCATTCTGTCACTTAATTAGGATAAAGAAAATGGAATCGGACATTTCAGTTTTAAAAAGTTCTCAAGTAAATGTGTAGCAAAATTCAATTAGAAATATCTAATTTGATCATTAAAATGGATTGACAAAAATGCTTTTCATTTTTACAATGTAACTGCATCATATGACTCAAAAATAAAATAAAAAAATCAATCCTCCGAAATGCTTTATCATTTTCTACTTTAAAACAGCTTTTTTAGTGTCATAATTAAAAGAAAAATGCAAAGAGCATTGCATTTTCATTTTCACATCCACCCTGCGAAAAGCGTCACATAGTTCATTTCCAGTCAGCATTTCCTGGGGGGAGGCGGGGCGATGATGTCAGTGTGTGTTGGTCCAACCAGCAAGCGGCTAAAGTTTAGCACGCCCAAATCTGTGCTAGAGCCGTTGATGCGGCTGCAGCTGTCCTCAACCAGCAAAATCAGCGGGAAAATGTGCCTTTAATACTGTTATGATTATTAAGGGCCTATTCATTAATAATTTCTTTTAAATCCGTGCGCCCAGTGCTTCATTCTTTGACGGAACGGACCCGGAAGAACGGTTAGCATTAGGCTAATACGTGCCAACATCATTTAGCCGTGGATGAACTTAAACTCTGTGCGGACAATGTGCATCTTGGATGTAAATATGTGGGAATAACATCAGCCTTTACTTTGTCTGGACCCCACTGGAAACACAAATTCACATGGTTGTTTACACAGTTTCTCAGGACAGCGTAGCTTCAGCAGTCCGGAGCTCCGGACTGCTGAAGCTACGCTGTCCTGAGAAACCGTGTTACCGTAACAAAGCACCCTCCCCTGCCCGCGAACACGAAGCTACGAGCCGGCCGCTCTGCTCCCAGACATGTCGGTGTCTCTTAGCAGCGGACACACCAAGTGAGCACTGATGTCATCGCCCCGCCTCCCCACTGGAAATGCTATTAATTCTCATTTTGAGTCAATAAACGCAGCTTCATTGTGAAAAAGAAAAAGCATTTCTGGTATTGACTTTTATTATAAAACTATGCTACAGAAATGCTTCCATTTGAGGAGGATGTTCATGACGCATCTCTTCTTCATGGAGGTTCCCAATCTGCTCTTTGGGAGCGTAAACCTGGAAGATGAACTGAAATGCTTCCCCCTGCAGGGACGCCTTCCTTCTGTTCTTTGTTACCTTCATTGAAGGAGAGAGGGTTTATTCTGTAAAGGCTTTAAAACCAATTTAACATAATAAGTGACTAGACTGCAGGGGCATAATAGTGTGTAAGTGCGGCCTCGCACAGTGCTGCTAAGGTACTTTTGAAAGGTGTTGGAATTCGTGTCATTTGCATATTTTGTGTCTGAACAATTATAATACGGCCGGCTCAGATGCCGCCGCTTTTTGTGTCTTCTGCCGCCACAGTTTCCCTCCCAAAGTGCCTTGTTTCACTCGGCATCTCTCCATGCAAAATGCATTAAGGGACCAAGTCCTCACCATGTAATTCATAATCCCTGGTGGGCTGAACCTTTAAACACCCTCTTTAGGGCTTTCATCGGAAAGTCCTAACTTTTCCTTTTAAATAACCTGCAGGGATCACTTCAGTGCTTCACAGGAGGACATCCATTTCCATGCAGGCTGCATGTCATCGGGTGGCTCTGCCATGATGAGCAGGGAGGATTTGAATTCATTTACTCAGGCTGGTGGAGAGTGTGAGAGGCCTGATTGGCAGATGAAAACCATTAAGACGGGCTCATGAAGGTTTAGGATTGACACCGAGCGTTCCTTGATTTAAGGGCTTTGTGACATCTTCCCAGCCGGAAAGACTGGAATCAGAATGTGACGTAGGCGGAGCCTTTTCCGGGCTGCAAAAAATCTGCATCTCGCCCAATTATCTGACGCCAGACATCTCTTGATTCTGGGCCAAAATGGTTAAAATGAGCATCTAAATGTCAGCCATAGTCCCACGCGGCTGTGGAAAATGTTTCTGTTTGAAATGACTTCCCCCAATTTATTTAATGTTTTTTTATAGTTTTCTATTTTTTTTCTTCTTTTTTTTAATTAAACCCAAAATTAGTTATAATAGTTTAGAATAGTTTAGACTTTTCTCTGAATGCCTAAAGTGGTTTTAATAATTTATATTTAAATACACAAATCTCAGATGATGATCTGTGTTTTTCAGAGGGTAAACAACTATAGTTTGTGTTTCATGTAAGTGTGTGTGTGTGTGTGTCTGTTTGGACTGCAAGTCATGCGTGTGCAGAGAAGAAACATGCATTTATTCAAAAGATGTTGACTGTTTTCTCCTCCTGCATCTCTTTACCTGCACACCATAACTCTCCAAAAAGAGCCAAGCGTCTGCTTAGATAATCTTCTGAGGAAGTCACGTTGTGAACAGAAATATTCCTGTTTAAACCAACCAAAGTTTGTCTGGGATGAAATCAGTGCTACATGGTTTCTAATGATAACAAAGAAACCAGCTTTAGATGGTCTACAAGTGGAATCAGGACGCTGTTAATCTGGTATTTCTATCTATAATTGGCCCAAAAATGATTTAGTGTTCTGTCAAAATCTGACTTCAAGTTACTTTGATGATTTTTTAGTTGATTTCTTCTTGATTTGAAATGACAACGAAGGCAAAGAGACGACAATCAAATCAAATCAATCAAATTTTTTTTTTACAAACACAAAAGGTTTAAGTAAAAATATCTACTTAAGGGCTTAGTCACATGCACGCGAACTGGGGGGGGGGGGGTCCACCTGTACGCGTGCTGCAGGTTTTTGGTCACCCTTGGAGGGTCGCAGAGAGGATGTCCACAAAAACTACGCTGTGGTGGTCTAAAATGAGGAGCGCCCACGTCCCACAGGAACAACGGGCTCCTTGCTCGGTCTGAGCGGCCCACAGCCTTAAAATTCATCCATATAAGGACAGACAGTTTCTTATTGGAGATATTTTTTTTGGTTGAGCGACCCCTGCACATGCTCAGTGCGCCCATTTGCCTATAAGTGGAACCGTGAAGCCATTATCTTGTTTTATAGAAGTCAACAGTTTGGATAAAAGCTGCTTCTCCTGATCAGATCATTCTTCCTGCAGCACCTCAGTCACTGAACCTCAGGCCAGTCATCAGCATGGGAATTACTACCCTGTGGTGACCACTGGGGGCAGCTAAGAGGCCGTTAACCACCATCATTCTGGAAAACAAGGGGGGGCTACGAGCTACTCTAGCTATAGGTCAACTCAGGGTTAGTCTGTAAAATTGGCACTCCTGTAATTCAACAAATAATTAAGATCAGTTCCAGCAAATAATATGTTAAAATGCTTTAACTTGTCACATACATCTACATACATGGTATTTATTGTAGTAAAATGTAAGCCTAAGATAGAAACAGTAAGCTTAGAAGTATAAAAGCTCAAATAAGTATAAAAAAAGAGATTTCGATAAAATATGTTGTAATATAGCGCAACATATGCAGCAAAAAGACTGTTATGGTCAAATATGAATGGTCTTTGTGCTGCAAAGTGTATGAAGTGATGATGCTGTGCAGAGATTATGTAGCTGAAGGGATTATACTCAGTGTAAATGAACACATTCTTTAAATGTGGTGAAAAATGCAATAAAGAAACATTTTTTATTTAAAAATAAGATAAAAAGTACAGGTAAGAATTTAAAGCACATTTGGAGATGGAGGAGCGACTCACTCCAATTAAGTTTGTTCAAATGATCTAAAACTGATAAAATAATAATTTATTACCTCTAAAAGGTCATTAAAAAGAAAAGACTTTACATTTGTGTGAATATAAAGGTGCTAAAAGCAGAGTGGAGCAGTTTACTGAGTTGACACAGTTGTCATAGATACCACGTTGTAATAAATGGAGCTAATTTGCTCGGCACCGTAACAGACGGTTTCTCTCTTTTCCGGTTTCATGTCTGACTCAATAATGGGACCGCTGGCAAAATCCTGGCTTAATATATGATCAACCAGGGCCGACCGAGCAGGAAAAGTCTTTGTGAAAAATAGTTTGGAAGCAAAAACAAACTAGTTTTCCTTTCAGGCAGCATCAGAACTTCCCTTTGGACTCCAAAGTTTGCCTCGTTTTCTGAACGAAAGCCTGACTGTAATACCAAGCAGCTCTGAGAAGAAAAGCAGAGAACATTTTCCCGACATCCTTCTATGAATAAAATGAGAATGAAACACAAACGCAATTTGATTTGGGGACCAAAACAAACACAGAAGGGAGAAAATTCCTTATCTTCTGAGCCGTAGCTTCCCAGTATTTGACCTTTTTGTGTTTTCATTCACATTAAGAAGAACGACAATATCTGAGGAGGCTCCTGTCAAACCGTTTTTTAAATATGTTGATAAAAAAAATCAACCCTGCCTGCATTCCCTTTTTCTTAAAGTGACCTCAAACGTGAAGCTTTTTCGGAAACCTCCACGTCTCCACCTTCAGCAGCCCTCAGAAGCCCCCACCAAAGCTGACTTTGAACGCGTCTGGCTGAAGATCAGGGGACAGTGATTTGTCTGCGTTTGTCGTTGGCGATACGATCTCAGGCTGAAGCTCTGCTGTCGTCGTGTGCCGGACAGGGCTGGGATTTAGGAATAATGTCAATCAAATGTCAAACTGAGGTTTTTTAACCTGCGGCCTTTGAGATATCAAATATGCCGTCAGATGAATATAAAAGCCACAGTCCAACAGTGGAGGCCTGGACGGATTGTGCTGGACTCGCCTCCAGGATTTGTACCGTTGGCCTCCATGCCGGTCTCTGAAGGCCGTGTCAAACAGCCGCTACGTACGTGTGGGGCGTGTTACACAGATAATAATCTGTCCCATGTGAATATGCGTGGTAAAAGTGTGAAAAGGTGTGTTCTTTTGGTGAAATGTTTTCAGATGTATCACAAATGAACCATTATAAAACCACCAAAATACAAACAAACCACACAAACAACACGCAAATCAACGTAGAACATGCGTGATTATTGCACTGTTTACATGCAATTCAATGATTTAACATAATATGTGCGACGTACACGTGATATAAAAGCTATACATCGATATCGATACATGCGTGAAAACTCTGTTAGACGTATGTGGAACGGTCACGGAAAGCCACACATTTGTGTTTGCATCTCACAAAAAGCACACAGACAACAGCGTAATATTTACGTGATAATTCTGTACGTAAAATATGGATAAACTGTGAAACTCTCAACCGACCAAATATTTTGAACAGCTGGAGAGCGAATTCACAGAAAAACCTGTTGGCCAAAACGCCCGACAGACATCTGCGCACATCGACCCATGACGAACGCAAAAAAAACGCTTTTCTATGACTTACGTCACGCACATATTTGGACCCAAATTTCATACCTGGAAAATGCGCAAAAATGTACGTTTTGTTGTTTTTGCAAACAATCCCGCGGATGAATTTCTGTCCTTATTACCCAACTGGATGGCAGTTAAATGCATTCTGAGGTAAATCTACACTGTGAGACATGCATGCATGCAGTCATGTTGTGAAGCATCTTTAGCGTCCGTGCATGTTGCTGCTCAGGTGCATTCAGCTCCACCGTTTGAGCATTTCTGCAGGAAGCCTGAGCTGCAGACCTGCAAGGCCTGTTCCAGTTATTAGTGTAGGAGTTCTGACTAATCTGTCCGTCTTTGCACTCCTCTCTGCTCAGAGCGCCTAAGCTGGAGCGGTGCATTCAGAGGAGCCCACTCTCCCCTTTCTGCTACTCCACACCTATCCAAGCGTGCTCGACTAATGGAGCGGTGAGGGATGCTCTTGAAACAGCGGCTGAAAATGGACATGTTCTCCAGCACAATACAACTCACAAACACGAGGCCACTACATTCAGCACTCTCAGGGCCGTAAAAGCTTCCTGTAAGTACTGTCTGCACTAACATCACAGCCAAGGGCCCATAATGGGCCTGTTTTATAAATGTGATTAGAAAGCACCGTCATAATGGGGGTAATTTATTTGGATCACCACGCTGAAACAGGTCCCTAATCAGTCTTTATGTGCAATAGAGATAAATTAACACCTGGAACTACAAGTTGGTGCCGTGGTCCAACAAAAACAGGCAACTCTGAGCCTTTAAAGAGCCGCAGCAACAAACAATGGGGCTCTATTGGGAAGATGGTTCTGACGATCATGTCGGAGCTGTTTCACGGCGCTTAAGTATGCCCGGGGAATCTCAACACCTTCTTCTGAGGTATTTAGGAGGGAATTATTGGGCTGGGAGTGAAGCTGAATGCGAAGCATAATGGTGATCTGGAGATTTCAAAGGAGCTCTGCTGTTTGTGAGCCGAGCGTGTTTCATTTTCCCACTCCTCCCCGTTTTTTCCCACAGAGCTGATAAGTAATTCTGCGTGTTTTTCACTGATAGCTGAGGAGAAATCTGCCCAGGGCGCTGCGCCGACAAACAGTCACGCCTCAGGGGTTCGCCCGACTGTCGATTTGTTGTTATTCCTATTTAGATTTTCAGGTTGAATCAAGAGGATTCTGTCATTAGGACCTGAAAGGATATCTGCTTGGGTAATTCTGTGGAGTGGATGCAAATAATAAAAAAAAAATAGTGGAAACTTGATTGGAATCCTGAATATTGCTGGGTTCAACAGCTTTCATCCTGTTGGCCACACCCCTCAACTCCCTGAAGCTCAGGCTACCACCTGAAGTGACCATTTGACTCAGAGTAGAAGGAACATGAAGGCAGGAGGCCCATAGCAATGATGACATGTTTTCCATGTCTGGACCTGATAAAGGTGTGTGAGGGTTTTCGTGTTGATACAAAAAACCTTTTTTTCTTAGCAACCATTGTTTACACTCTCCATGACATGCTTGGTTCGGTTTCAAACCCGTGCCGTCTTTCTATCCCAAATTTAACCCCTTAACACTAGAGCTGTGCCTCTGATGTTGACATTCTTTCGACGATCGTAACTCTTCAACTGTTTACACAATTCCAGCACATTTTTGAAGCGGTGCAAAGCGACTTTGTGCCGATATGCGACACTGAGTTATGAGCATTTCCATCACAGCCGCTTTAGGCTGCATCAGAATCAGTTTGAATTACATTAATTGCGTAAACAGTGGAACAGCTACGTTTGGTTAATGAGTGTGTGTTATTTTGCCGTCACTAGCTGCAGCTCCAGTGTTTAAAGACCCACCCGGATGAAAACAGTGTTTTATAACATGTTCTTGTAGGATTGTTCTGATGGTGGAGGACACATATAAGCTTAAAATTGCATTTCTGTGTATTTCTGTATTCAAATCTCTGTGAATCAGGAGCAGATGAAAAAAAAAACAGTTTGAAAAATATTGTATTTCTGCGTGAAAAAAATAGCTTAAGCCTCCTGCTCTGCTCCCATGCATCCGCTTTAGACGACTATATCCTTGTACCTCTTTGTTTTCCTCGTCTGATCTGGAATCTGCATCAAAACTGTTCAGCTGGACAGCTCCGATACTATTTTTGTTGCTCCACTGGTGTTAGCTTGGGGATGTGAGTGGCTGTAAGCTAGAGAGTGTAAACAAAGGAATCACAGGAAAAAAGCAAAGGCTTACTTCCTGCTGACAAAACTCAGAGGTGAAATTCCAATGAAGTCCTGCCGCTCTGCAGAAACTATGTCCAAGAAAATGACAAAGGTTTATAGGTTTTGTCTGAAAACAGCATCAACATTATTAAAAGAACGCTTTGAAAATAGATCATAGGGGGAGCAGAGTGGGACAAAAGGTTTTTCAAATCAGGAAAGATGCCAAATATTGCAGCTCCTCAAATGACCACTGGAGGCTGGTTTCAAAGTGGAGCGATTAGACAGACATCCTAAAACCTCACTATCTCTGGTGCTTTTGTGTTTATTCTTCCTGTAGTTTTCTGAAAAAAAGGTTTTATTAATGGTGGCAGGGTTTTTCGTGAGTAAAAATTCAACCAAATTCTATTGTAGCCATAAAAGTAGTTTTAATCAGGAACAAACAAACGTAGTTTTTTTAAAACTCAAAACAAAAGCAGCAGCAGCAAAAATAACTAGTTAAATAAATGAATGGAAAACATGCATCTTTTTTCAAAAGTGACTTATCTTAAATGGATTGCAAGTCTCACTTTATTCACAAGGTGGAGCACATGAGCACCTGCTAATCTGGAAGCAGCTGTGCTGCTTGAGCGCTCACGTGAAACAATACTGCTGCCTGACTGCAGCATTTATGAGCGAGAGGACGCTTTTTCATGCGACATAAATCATTTATGTAAACAAGTGTGATTAGTGTTTTGGTTGAGACAAAAGAGCTTTGCTTTGAGCCTGCAGCTGCTCTCAGTGCATGAAGCTCAGCTGCATCTGAAGCCACAGGAAGCACGGCGACTCGGCGCTTTGTGCTGCACACGTTGGCGCGTTTGAGGAAACTTTTACAAACCAAATCCATTCTGGGATCTCTTCAGCAGAGATTCTCTCCTCCGCGGTGCAGGAGGTGGATCTACCATTGGTGCAACACCTACTGCTTATTAGAGGAGGTCAATAAGCATTATGGATGACTCGATTCTTCCATAATACCAGCTGATGAAGAGTGTGAGGCGAGGATAACAGCAATTGCTGTCTGCAGAGATCAAAGAACGACGGGAAACCTGGACGGCTGGCGGCGGCGTGGCCGGATGCCACCTGCACAGATGCTCGGCGGGTCGACTCCACCTCTGCCACATGGATCATGGCAGCACTAAAGGATACCAAACCGGTTTGAAAAACCCGGATCTTTAAAGAGAAATTTTCGCCTTTGGAGGTCAATGAAGCGTTAAGACACTTCTGAAAGGCTGCACCGCTGAGCTCAGTGTGGATTAGACCTACAGTCGTTTATGGGGCTCGCTATAATCCAGAGTTGAGCCTGTTTCCCGGGCTTCCTCTGTCAGCTAAAGAGACACTCTCTGATAGACACCGAAACACTCTGGAGTTAACTTCCTGACTGAAGTTCAGTGAAACCAACGAATGCAGGTTGCTGCGGCGGACGACCAAAACTCTCAGAGATGCTCGGAGTTTATGACGACAGGATGTTTCGGCCGTCATGACCGGTCTGTTTTCCTTTTGGTCAAAGCCCATAAACAGATTTCACCCTAACCCCCCACCCCCTCATCTCTGTGCAGCCACCTCTTTGGGCTGCAAGATAACGCAGGAATTAGAACAGCAAACTCCCTGGTGGTGCAGCCGCAGGAAAGAATGAGGACCGGTCCAGACGTCGGTCCGATTCTGCAGGAATCTAAAGCCCAAAAGTTTTTCCAACCAATCAAACCAAAACTACTGAACCCTTTATAGCAGGGACCGCCAACCGTGTTAAGGATGAGGGCTAGTTTATGGAGTAGCGTGAAGGGCTCCACAGGACCTGTTTACTGCAAATGTACCCAAAAAAACAAACCACAGGCTAGTATAGTAATGATAATAATAATAATAATAATTAGCAGTAGTTCTTTTAACATTGTTAATTGATTGCTCACATAGCAATAGTAATTATTTATCCATAATTCTCATAAATGATTGACAGTAACATGGGCCGGTGGATTCACTCAGCCACTGCCTCCAACAGATCAGTGCGTGGATGCAGAACAACTTTCTCCAGCTAAACTCAGACAAGACCGAAGTTATTATTTTTGGCCCACAGAAACAAAGAGAAAGTGTCAGCAGCTACTTTCATTCTCTGTCTCTAAAACCCTCAAATCAAGTCAGAAATCTAGGGGTGATCATGGACTCTGACCTGAACTTTAACAGCCATATCAAGTCAGTAACATCAGCGGCATTTTACCATCTGAAAAACATTGCCAAAATCAAAAACATAGTGTCAAAGCCAGACCTGGAGATACTTATCCATGCATTTGTCTCCAGTAGGTTAGACTACTGTAACGGCCTGCTCACCGGCCTCTCCAAACGAGCTGTAAAACAGCTTCAGTACATCCAGAATGCTGCTGCTCGAGTCCTGACCAGAACCAGGAAGTATGATCACATTAGTCCTGTGCTCAGGTCTCTGCACTGGCTCCCTGTCCCTCAAAGAATAGACTTCAAAGCAGCTCTGCTTGTGTACAAGTCTCTCCATGGCCACGCACCAAAGTACATCTCTGACATGTTAGTGCCATATGAACCATCTCGTACTCTGAGGACCTCAGGGGCCGGCCTCCTGTTGAGGAATCAGCGTTTCAATATTCTGCAGCTGAAATCTGGAACAGCCTCCCTGAAGTCGTAAGACAGGCCTCTTCTGTGTTCATGTTCAAATCTAGACTTAAAACATTTCTGTTTAGCCGTGTATATGACTGAAAGGTTTCTTTTAAAGTAAATTTTACGTTGATTATTTCTATGATGTATTGTGATTTTAATGCATTTTTCTGTTTTGTGAAGCACCTTGAATTACTTTGTGTACGAATTGTGCTATACAAATAAACTTGCCGTGCCTTGCCTAAAGAAAAGCATACATAAACTTGAAACGCTGATTTATTTCTGTTCATCTGTATCAGGATACAAAAATCACTTCTAACATTTTTTTCAGCCATGGAAATCTTAAATCTTCTTGCAAATTCGGTGTGAACGTCCAGTTGATTTCAACTATGCACGAGCGAGATGTGCACGAGGAGCGGGGAGGGTGGGGGTCATCCGTGGTACATGCGTGTGAGGAACCGTGGCTGGTTATCCGCTGCACGCCTCGTTCGTCCCAAACGTGGATGAAATGTTTAAAAATGACAAATAAATCCATTGTGGCCTGTGATCTTTTTAGAGCAGGCCTTGCGGGGGCTCTAAGTGGTCCTCGTGGGCTCCCATGCACCCACAGACACGGCCTTAGGGCCCCTTCTGTATGGGATAGTGGGATAACATCTGTCTCATTTCCAGTTTACAATAACTAACAGTGATTCTCTCTGTAGTTGCTGTGATTTAGTGTCTAATGGTTCTTTTAAAAAAATATATTTTTTTAAACTTTCATAGGAAACATATTTTGATTTGATTTGATTTGAAATGGTTTATTTCAAGCAATTAAGTAGAAATAATACACAACAGCAATATAAACATCAGTTATACATTCATACAGTAACTAATCAAACTTTGGATAATTAGACATATTAATAAATATTGCTTGAAAGGGAGTGGGAGGAAGCGAATTTATATAATCCCACCCCGATTATACTGTAACCATTTTATTACATGATTTATCAATATCCGGTTTAAAATGTATTTATGTAAATTAGCATTACTCAGTTTTTTAAGCTCCTATTGTTGCAGCTTTTGGAGGCAACATTACATTTTTGCATGAATTAACTTCATACTTTTTGACCATTCTCAACTCAAAAACAAATATTTTACTAAACATTTTGATTTTTTTTAATTTCCTTTGTTGCTTTTGTCAAATAATTGAGTGGTCGGCCTGAGCCATCAGCATTCACACTTAAATGCTTTACCTGCTAAATATAAAACAGTTCATAGTTTTTAATACCAAATAAATAAGACGATACGATAAAATACATTTATAAAATATGGTTTTCCAATGAATTACGGGATGTATAGATTACTTTTGGGACATTAAAATGGGGGAAAAACACAGTTGAGGTCTGCAGAGACAAATCAATTAATTTGTTTGAAACAATACTTGTAAAATAAAGGTTTTTTCTTAATAAAAACATGTTACAGGAGAGATAAGATTTAGTTGACAATGACCTTAGTTTGAACTTCATTTTGAGTTTCTTTAAAAGATCATTTGAAAGTTGGATTATTCCTTCTCACCGAACCCACAGCTGTCCACTTGAAGGAGAATACATCGGCACAAAGGAGCAGCCGAATCTCAGCCTGAAACTCTCATCCATCCATTTATTTTGTGCACGTTCTTTATCCAGTTCAGGGTCACGGGGTGGGGGGTGGGTGAGAAGCCCCTCCCATCCGTCATCAAATGAGGGAATCCAGGGCACACCTCACAAAGGTCACTGGTTCATCACCGGTCCACACAGGAGAAGACAGAGTGATCCGGTGACAATGATGCTCAGACACACTTATCAGAATGAAGGGTTAGCGGTAAGAGGAGAACTTTCTCTCTGAAATGATGCTTTATTCAACCCATCGGGACGATCAGCATAGATATATCGCTTTATATCGCCCAATCTTGACTGCAGCGGTGGTGCGGCGCCTTGTCACGTTACCATGACAAGGCGCCGCATCACGTAACAAATAGTCCACTTTTTGAGAAAGAAGCGATCCAAATCGGGGAAAAAAAGAAGAATTAAGGACTAAAAAGTGGTTAATTTGTATTTCTTTTGTAAGTGACCATGGCATAAGCGGGTTAATGGCCTTTGAAGTGTGCATTATCAGTTTTTAACGCTCTTCGCGTTAAAAACTGATAATGCACACTCCGTCTGCCATTAACCCTTACACAACGCTTTACAACACATTTAGGGGCCCAAAGTGCTTTACGAAAATTAAAAAATTGAGCAAATGAGGAGCAAAATTAAAAAAAAATAAAAAACAGCATAAAATTAGGCGCCACCGGCCCCCCCTTGCCACCTAGTTTGACCCGCCCTCACCGGGTGAGTTGTGGCTACATGCCCCTTAATCTCCCCCTCTGCCCCTCTTACCCCGGTCAGAGCTGCAGGTGACCAAATTCATGGAAAAAAAACGACATTTTTTTAAAAAGTGGCAGCTTTTTCTTGGTTTATATTGCCATAGCAACCATTTTATTTTTTGGTTCTCCTGGGGAGGACAAACAGGTCTATGTCACTTTTAGGAGAATCGGCAAAAGTAAACGCTTTGATTTCCTTGGCAACAGTGTTTTTGGGTTAACCACACATTTCTAATATGTTCATATTGTATTTCATATCATTGTGTTCAGCCTCAGTCCGTGACTTTTGTGTAAAATTTTCACAAAATTCAGGTAAAAACTATGCAAGCAACAAGGGATTGCTGTGCACCCTATTTAGTGCAAAAAAGATGGTAAAAGTCCACCATTTTTACTTGACGTTTAAAACCGTTTAGGTCTGATATCATGCACAGTTCTGGTGGAATATTATTCCATACCAGGGTCTGGAAAACAGAAAATGTATCCCAGTGTTTCTGTATCTGGAAGATCACGGCCAGAAACACCACAACCTATGCCTGCCTCGGGTTCAAATCTACTCGTTTTTACATAGGCGTGTCCTAAAGCAAATATTTCTAATGATTTAAATGTTGAAAACCATCAGACGCACCTAAATTTTCAGTTCAACAAACATTCAGAGTGTCAGATTCTGTCATTTGTGATGCAGATGTTTGTGCTCCTGCATGAGGAGATTGATGTATTTCCGCCCGTGTCACAGGTGAACATTACTTCTACATTTTTGAAATGAAAGTATCAAGATGTGCGCATTTCCTTAAGACGCATTTGCTCCGCGCGGACAAACCCGTGTGGAATCCATTTCAAAGGTGGATGGCGCGGCTTTGACCTTGTCCCGAGCCGCTCAAATGGCGACTGAATTCCATTAATACAACTCAAAGCAATTTCCTCAAGTTTAGCAGACACAAAGCGGGGGGGGGGGGGGGGGGGGGGGGGCTTGGATGATGGGGGCGAGAAGGCGTCGCATATTCTCCAAATCTGGGAATCAGCCCATTCTGGCTACCACTCAAGGTGATTGGAGGCTCATGACTAATGTTTAGCATTTTGATAGTGGGTTAATAAGTATCTGTGTTTATTCCTGTCACATCAGCCCCCCCTCCATCCTTTCTAGCCAGAAGGTAGGAAGGCAGCAGCTGCGTGGGTTCTCTGCCTCTGGAGCATGTGGTATCTGTCACATTTGAGGCAGACCAAGAAACACCAGACTCTCAGCAGCAAACTTCAGAGAAAAACGGACTCCTGCGACTGTTCTGGAGATCCATAATTCACTTTGACAGATGTCAGAACAAACGCTGCTTGTTTGGGCTGCGGTGTGACAACCAGCTCCGAAATAGACCCGCGAGGACGTCAGAGGCCCCAACATGCTGCAGAACGGGACACAAATGAAACCCCACGCCTCCAGGTCTGGACACAGGTGTCCATTACCCAATTAGAAGGTCCTCTCAAACAGCTCATTTTCAGGTAAAAGTGCTTTCAGCCCCGACGAACACAGACAAACTCGTCTCCGACCGATCAGCCCGCCAGTCGATCCATCAGTGTGTGCGCTGGGATGAAGAAATCAATGTCAACCGGTTCCCACGGTGCGTCCATCTCTGCCAGAAAGCTCTCATGCAAGCGAGGAAGGCCATCAACACAACCTACCCAAAGGGTATATATATGATATTGATGTTTGAAGGGTTGCCGTGGCCCCAAGAAAGCCCCCTGCCAAAGCAACGGTAACGGATTACCCAGGCAGGCAGGTCTTTCCACAGAAAACAGCCGCTTCCATCCATGCTCCCTTTTTGAAGGGTCATTTTTATACACAGGCAGGGAAGAAACGAACATTGGGAGAGGTGAGGGGGGGCATCCATCACCTCTACTTAGCCCTACCCCGCCGTTCGTTCAGATAAAGTTGGTCTTATCTTTAATTAAGCTTGACGAACCATTACTGGGCCGCGATGCGAGATGCAAAACAAACAAACCCCACAGCTCACCAGGTACTCCGCCTGCTTTTACTGTGGAATCAATTAGCGCAGAATTAATTAAAAATAGCCACTTTATTATAAAGCAATTATGTAAGCAGTAACACATACAAATGATATAATGACTGCGTTGCTGTGAAACTACACTCCTATCATTAGCCTCAATCATGTTATCGTTGGTAAACGAACTTCTGCAGAATTCTTAGTGACACAAATTTGTTCTGGTTCTTTACTTTTAACTCTTCAAAGGCCATTAACCCGCTTTTACCACAGTCATTTACAAAAGAATATTCAATCAGTTTTTAATACTTTATTCTTGTTATTTGTCCGGTTTGATTGCTTTTCTCACAAAAAGCAGATCATTTGTTATGTGGTGCGTTGTCGTTGACAACGCTGACCTCAACTGCAACAGCAATTGCTGATCGTCACGATGATTAAAAAAAGCATCAGAGAAAGTTCACCTCTTACCGCTTGTTTTTGTCCAGATGATGAAGCTAACGTTTATTTTAGCAAAGTAATATAGAGCATTTAAGCTATGTGACCGGAACTTCTTTTTTAAGCGTGCACTATCATTGTGGTATATCACTTTTTAATGCCCACCCAGCAGCCAATCAGAGTAGAGGATCCACCCACAGCTCTGTAAAATCACCAACCATCATTTCCCAAACCGGCTTCATCCGTAGCCCCTCCCAAGTGTAAGGAGCTCGCCGTTCCAATGCCTGAACAAGACGCCGACGTCTCCTTTGATAGACAATGATGCCGTTGGAGAATCTGCTGTCAATCAAAATTATTGTTCATGTCTGTCACCATGTTTTTGAAGGACCTAGCATGTGAGTTGGTTTATGTTTAATTACATAATTATGATTTAATAGAAACAATGTCATTGTGAAATTGCACTTTTTTAACATATCTAGAATTTCTATACATTTTTGTCAAACGTGTCACGGAAACGCAGCTACTGTCTCTTTAAACAAAAGAACATAATTATCTCCTTCTGTTTAGTGCAAATTATCTGATTCTTTTGTGCATTTAGTGACTCATTAAAGACTTTTCATCTTACATGCAGACAACCAGCGACAGGAATTACGGTTGCTAGTTGAATTTCTTGAGTCTCTGGAAGAATTTTGTCTTGTGATTACATTGAATTATAAAATGATTCTATCTTTGTTTTTTATCTGTTCCTGATTAAAGTTTTATCTAAATGTCAGCATGCAGGCTTGTTTTATAAATATTTTGAAATGTTTCTGATGAGTTTAACATGTTTGTGAAAATTGTGTTTAAAGAAGAAGTGTGACGAATCTAAAGTGGTTAAATAAATGACCCTTACGTGTTGAATAAGTGACCTATCAAGAAGTGTGCATGGAGATTTTCTCTCTTTGAGTTCACTGAGCGTCTGCGACCTTGATATTGGTAATCTGTGCCCCCCCCCCACACAGACATAAATGCACATAATAAAACGTCCCATCCGCCCCTCCTAAAGCTATTTAAACATCCACACCACACTTTTATTGTTTAAATGTATAAATCTCATTACTTCTTCTGGAAATAGCCCAGCAGAACATTTTTGCGTTCAGCATAGCATTTAAACGGTCACTTCCCATGAAAAGCCTATGTAAACGCACGTATGTGCACGTTCCAGGCCAAGTCAATGCAAGTTTTTCGTACAAAACCTGCAGCCATTAAACGTCTGTTGAAAGTTAAACTGGAAGAACTTTGAACCAATCATGGACTCAGATTTGGTAGTGCCGTACGGATGGCGTCCTTCTTAATTGTACCAACCGTGATCATGAAGGGGAAAATGAATCTAGAATTTTTATGACACCAAGTCTTTCATGTATGGGAATAGACCTGTGACGAGAAAAGCCTGGAGCCAGATTCACCACATTTACACCGCCACGACGGTTCGCACCAAGACTCTTTTAACTGTAGGTGGTTGACGTGTGCTACAATCAAGTAGCGACAGTGTGAACAGCTTATGCTAAACGTGTGATCTTGAACACGCGTCACATGCCCGGCGTGACTGTGGCTTTTGCATCTGTTTCCCCCGAAGGTTTCTTGGGGATATTTTACCTTTTGTGCTGCGCCTTCAGTTAACCTGGATTATGAACTGATGCTGTGTAAAAAAGCAAATTGAATTAAAAACGTTCAGGAAGGAGGAAGTGGAAGCCCTGCCTCCTCCTTCTCATGGACGGCCGTGGAGACCGTTGCTCCCACTTGCTAAGTCAGCAGAGGGCCGACAGATTGGCAGACCATCTGGCAAAGGCCAAGATTCCCCTTTTTTTTTATATTAACTCTCGCCTCGGTCTCTGCCAATTCCTGAAGATGATTCAGATCTGCTTCTTCTTCACTCCTAATTCCTTTTTTTCTTTGTGTGATGAGTGTGTGTGTGTGTGTGTGTGTGTGTGGGGGGGGGGGGGGTAGCGTCCAACCGCGGTGTCGGAGCTTTCTCCGCCTGCTGTGACCGAGTGGAGGAGCAGAAGAGCAAAGCAGAGCTGCTCGATAACACACAAATGTCACCTTCCCAGATCCAAACCAGTTCCACTGTTGATATGAAAACACTGACAGGAGCAGCATTAAAATGCCACCGAATGCAAATGGAAATATTTAGAGAATTGCTTAATATTAACGTTCAGTTTGGCATTCAGTCTGCACGTAAAAAGAACTCCCATAGCAAGACGATAAACAAGAGCCTCCAAAGAAACTAGGAAGACTCTCAAGATCATTATTAGAGTCCGAGCTCTTGCAGGCGGAGGGACATTCTGACCCGAATCATTTGGAAACTGTTTATTTATGATAAAGTTTGTCTTGTGTGGGCAGTTCTGACCAAAGTTCTCCTTCAAAAGGACTGGTGGAGAATATCAAGACAGCAACGCCTGAATTATTTGATGCTGCCTGCCAACTTCTCTGAATGTTATCCAGCCGGGTCAAGGCTGCAGACGGCGGGGGCCACAGGTGGAGCATCGGAATCAGAGCAGAGGGGTCCGTTAAAAGCTGCGGCTTTCAGCCAATCACACGTTCCGGGGTTTGCTGCAGACTTTAAGCTCACATCAACAAACGAGGAGAGGCCGTTTAAAAACGGATAATTACAGAGCGCCGCCTCGCAGTGATGACATACGCAAAGAGCTTCCAGAGTTCACCTCCTGCTTCAGTATATAGTGACACATAAATCACCTGTCTGATGCACCGGAGCATCTTTGCTTTAGTTCCCCCAAGAGCTGAGACCTTATCACCCCGAACGGTCTTTACCGGAGACCCGACCGCGGCGGTAAACAGATAAATATGAGAAGTTCACCCTGCTGAAATCCCTGGTTTAATTAACGCCAGGTCCCCTCTCTGTAATTTGAAGACTCCTTTATTAGAAATTTTAGAAGTGCTCTCCCCGGGGACGCCCTCAGTCACAGGGAAATTGTGCCACAATATGTTTTTAATTTCCCCAGAGGTCCTTGCACTGCAACTATTTAACGAGCAGCTTGGCCTAATGAAATCAAAGCGTTGTGTAGCTTTTCTCCTCTTCCCTTTGTCTCAGTGACGGACCCCCAACATGAACCCCCCTGCCTATCTGCATGGTCATTGTATAGTTCTGATGTCCAAGGAGCTGCTGGATTAAACCTTGCTGCCGTTTATCTCTGACATCTCTCATTCTCCTCCTAATTCCACATCTTTTTAATTATAACATAAGCAGATTAAGACGCCGTGATTAGCAGGAGCAGGTCAAGACATCACAGTTTAAACAGAGTGGCTGCAGCATCTTCCTCCTTCCCACTCCAGGCATCTATTATTAAATCGTTCCCAGTATGATTCTGCTGCTTTTAGCCCAACTCAACAAACCCGTCCTTTCTACGACATAGTTTCTGCAGAGCGGCAAAGCTTTTCATTAGAAATTCCCCTCTGAGTTGTGGACGGGACTGTTGGCACGGAGAAGCTCCGCCCCTCTTCCCCTCCCCGTTGCTGAGATCTTGTGGCGTGCCCAGAGCATTTTCTACAATCTTTTTCAAACATCATTTTTTCGTCTGCTCCTGATTCACAATGATTTGATCAAAGAAATACAATTTAAGTTTGATTCTCTTCATATTCATCCTCCATCATCAGAAAAATGCGACGAGGACAAGTTTAAAACACAAAAAACACACTGTTCTTCTGGTTTTTTAGACTTTTTCCTGATTCCAGAAAAATACAGTTTAAGACAAAATTAAGCAAAAATAAAAACCACCAAAAGTCAGCCTCTGTGACCTGAACCTCATTAAATTTCAACAGTTGGCTCAATTAGGAGTCACAAACAGATACCCAGCGACGCAGAAACGTGGCTCAGGGCAGGTACGTCATTATTACACCGACCAAGCTGAAGAGAAACTGGACTGAAGGGAAAAATCGCCAAGAGTTTCAGTATTTTAGCAAATTAGGATCCAAAATAGAAAACGTGAGGATGAAGTGCCCAAAATAACGATTATTTTTAAAGTTTAAGATGACAACACACTGGACATCATTAATGGGTGAAATCCTAATCCGCAGTTTGCTCGTGTTTTTCTGCTGTTCATATTTGAAGTTTTTCCCTTTTTTTAATTTTTCTGAACCAAAGGTTTGGTTTTTTATTTTGCATTATTAGCCAGATGCATGGAGAGTGAAGGTTGAAGGTTTGACAATCAGTATTTGCTGAATGTCTGTAATAAATCATAAACAAACAAAAAAAAAGCACGGATTATTTTAGCAAAACCGACCAAAAAAACCTGTAGTAAAAACCTGAACTGACATGTTATCACACATTTCCTCAGTATACGCTTCTAGACATGAATAATTTATGATTGAATTTTACAGACTGATGCAGAAATTCCAACCTGACACAATCTAAGAGTTTCCTTCCACCTCAAACTCTCTGTGTGCATGATGTCGACACGCTACACTATGTGCCGTTTGTCAAGCATCACAGCACAAACACGATCCCAGTGTTTGCAGGGAACAATGACCCAAAATGGACCAGGAGGAAGAAGCTTTTTCAGCCTCTGCAGGCTTTGGTGCAGCGGTCGGACATATTTGCATTCAGAGCTCGTGCTGCGCTGACATGGTAAGCGATGCTAGCGCAGCACTAACCTGTGTCGTTTTTTGCTCCCCAGGTGGGGGCAGGTTGGGGTGGTGTTTGAGCAGAGGAAGCAGTGAGGGCCGCTCAGGTGGAGCCGTGATCTCCGCCCCTTCCTGCAGCCCATGGTCACGTCAGCTCTAAGGGGGGGAGAGGTTCATGAAGTTTCCACCTGCCGTCACTGCAGAAGAGCAGCTTTCTGCGTCCAGCTTTGATGTTCTAATGAGAAGATTATTACACACCTGTCGGGAGGAAACACACTCAGCAAATCAGTGAGCTGCTAAGCGGGCTTTGAAGGGCCCTCTCCCACTTCCTGGGCCGGTACAGTCTTCTAATGTGCTTCTAATACACTGGGAATGCCTCATGATGACACAAATCAATAGACATACTTATCCCGGTGGATCCAGTGGGGCATTCTCTTACCCTGCTGGATTTTCACACACTAACTTAAAAATCCAATGAGCGGTCTTCAGGGCAATTTCTTATTCCTGTCAGTTCAAGAGGATTAAGGACGATACCCGAAGCTTCCTTCATTGAAATTTGAAGCCAAACTTTTTCCAACACAAGAGCCAAATTTATTTTATTATCCAGACGAGACGGCCGCCCTCTTAAAAAGTGTCTTTGATGTGTTCTATGTGTCTTTGGAGGTTTTTTTTTGTTGGATATAGTAAAAATAATGCAAATTATCGACACATAATAACAAATTTAAATACATAAGGTCATAATAATGACCAGTTCTTAAACTAAATTGTTTGTGTCTTTGTGGAATTGATCAATCCCCAGGTGTGTTCTCCGTCCTTGTTAGAACGAATGAAGGCATGCGCAGAGCTGCAGAGGCCAAAACCAACACTCATCATTTGAACATAAAAGTAGAATGACATCAGCAGGAGAAGCGTGGAGTCAAACATACGCACAGTTTAAACTTTGCTTCTTTTTTTTTCTTTTTTTTTTTTTTTTCTAACTTGTCCTGTCCAACAGCTAGGCAGTCAGATGAGAGCTGAGGGCCTCTTGGGTTGGACATATTTTACTTTAACAAGAGGGGTTATTCATCTTCAGACAAACCAAAGGTATGACTGAATAAACCCCTTTTGTAATTGAGGCCAAACTTTATTAATTTCAAACATGTCTGAAAATCTTTGGTGTTGGACCGGACGGAAAAGGAAAGAGGGGAAGAAGAGAGAGGGACGTTAGAGAGAGGGGGGGTAGGGGGTGATAATAGGAGGGGAAGGGGGATAAGACCATGAAGCAGCATAAAGCAACAAGTTTACTGGTTGTTAATCATTATGGTAAGGTTTAAATGTAAAAAAAATAAAATAAAAAGGGCGGAGCCTGTCCACACACACACTCAAATGTTATAAACACACCTGTTAGTTGCAAAAATGTCCACCTGTCGACATGTACACAAAACAGATAGTGTTCACACGCATACTTATGCCTTAAAACCAACTAGTGTGAAATATTTCAGTCATTCAGTCTGTTGAGCTAACACCTGTGCTCAGGTGAGTGTTTATGTTCTTCTAAAATGGATGGTGGAACGTGAAAAGAAGGAGGGAGAGTGCCCAGCCATCCCCACCCCAAGACCCCCACCGCACCAGCAGCGGCAGCCGGAATCCCCCCAACACCACACGGGAACCGGCAGGGAACAACCGCCGCCCGGGCGACCAAGCCCGCCACCCAGGCGAGGGCCAGCAGGGCCGCCGCAAGGCCCCCAGAGCCAGAGAGCAGGGAGGCACGGAGGGAAAGAGGGCGCCGCCCCAGCCCAACCAGGAGAGCAGCCCCCCCGCCGCGCCGGGAGAACCCAACGCAGGGCCCCACCGGAGAAAGACGCCCACAGCCCCAGACGAGCACCCCACCACCACCCAGGAGTTCCGGGCATCCCCCCGCCCCAACCCCAGGTACGAGCCAGGACCCCCCAAGGGAGACCCACTCCGCACTCCAGGCAGCCATCCGCCCGGCCCACGGTTGGTCCAGGGAGGAGCGAGGCAGGGGCCCGCCGCCCCCGCCCAGGAGGGGGGAACCCCGGGGAAAAAAGAGGGCCCACAAGGGGTGTTGTAAATATGGCCCGACCAGGCTCGGCCACAGTTGGAAATTTGGCGGGGCCCAGCACTCAGGAGCAAGGACCAGAACCCACCCCCCAGGGACACGAACACCCCCGGCTCAGATGTAATGTGAACCCCCCCACCGCGCGGAGAGAGCACCGCCGGGCCCAGGAAGCCGGCACCCCGGGGACACAGCCGCCGTTGCAAAGGGGCCCGTACCCCCCACCAGGGAAGAGGCAGGGGACAGATGGTCCTAGGTCCCACCTTCCTTGCAAAATGTGTGTGCGTGTATGTGTGTTTGAGAGAGTGTGTGTGTGCATGTGTGTGTGTTTATGTTGGGATGTATATATTGAGGGGGGAGGGGTGTGTGTACTAAGGGGGGTGCGGTTAAAATTGGCGGGTAGGGCACTAAGGGGACATCTCCTGATTACTCACAGTGATGTCCCCTCACCCTCCCCACCAAGGGGCCCTAAATGTCTAAGGTGTGGTTCAAATTGGCGGGTAGGGTGCTAGGAGGACATCCGCTGCTTGCTGGCAGTGATGTCCAAGCACCCCCCCTACCAAGGGCCCTACATGTCTAAGGTGCAAATAAAACCGAAAGAGGGGGGGCCCACTCCATACGGCAACCACAGGAGGGGGGCCACTGCCTAGTAAACCCCCCCCCCAAGGCTCATCGCAGGCTAAGCCCCCCACCCCCTCACCCTATTATGAGGTTATATGAGGAAGGGGGCAAGTTGGGGACAGATGATAGACTGTCCCCCGGTGGTCAAACAGCCGTCCCCCACCCCAGCAAGGGGGCCAGGCCCACCCAGCCCCGGGGCCCCACCCCCGGAGGCGCAGACACCCCAGGCCCAGCACCACCACCCCCACACAGAGAGAGGGGAGCCAGAAAGCACCGCCCCCCCCCGGAGCAAGCCCAGGCCCCCACCCCCAAACGCCGGCCCTAGAAGAGCTCTGGTCAGGCCTCGACGGGACCGAGGCAGCCAACCGGCCGGGGAAACCGCCGATGGCCTCAGCGGAGACCCCGACCCGTCAACCCCCCCTGCCCCGTACCAATAGTGCCCCCCCCCCCCCTCCCCCAGAATGCCCCCCCACAGGACAGGGCCGACAAGACCCCCACCCAACCCCACCCCCAGACCCCGCAGCCGAAGCGGATGACACCCAGAGCGACCGGGGGCCCCAAGAGGGTTGTCCCGTCCCGCCCCAGAGCCAGGGAAGGGCCGATCCGAGCCCCAGGTGTAGATGGGAAGCCCATCCAGCGCCGCTGGGCCCCCCCCCCCGAGCAGCGCCCCCCGCCAACCCCCCCCAGCACAGGCAAAGGGACCACCCCCCCAAGCCAAGCCAGACCACCACCCCACCCCCCCACCACGCACCCCCACACCCAAGCCCAGAGGACCACGCAGCGCCCCAGGCCGCCCCACCCAGGCGCCGGACCCGGCCCCCCGACCAACGGAGCCCCCACCACCCCCGGCCAGGCACCGGAGGCCCCGACCCCCACCCCGGCCCACGGCAGAAGGGCAAGGAGCAGCGACGACCATGCCCCCCCCACCCCCTAAATCACGGAGTTAGCTATGGGAGACCAGAGAGACTGAATTCTTTCAAAGTTACTTGAACTTTGGGCTGACATTTTTTCCAAGCTGATATGATCAAGCAGCAGATTTCTGTGTTGACTTATATTTATATTTTTTTTGCTTTTCCAATTTATTAAAATAGTTTTTTTAGCAATGCAAAGAGTTATGAAAATGATAGAGCCTAATCCTCCTTCTACATCGATGGCACTCATGTCACCAAGCACACAAAGTGACGGTGAAGCTGTGATTGAAACCTTAAGCCAGACTGATAGATCGGCACATACCTGCCGCCAGAGAGCCTGGACAGGCGTGCAGAACCATAGTGCATGCATGTAATTGTCGGGTAGATTACTGTCACAGTGCTGACAAATGTCTGTTAAACTTTGCTTCTAGACTTTCACAATTCTGCAGCAAACCAGGAATCAGAGGAAATGAAACACAACAAAAATGTACTTTTGTCGTAGATCTCGGCAGCGTCGGCTTTAAGAAATGCCGACGCTATAAAACCTATAAAAACGTTTTTATAGGTTTTCTCGGACTCACAGTGGGTTCATCTCCTGAAAAGATCAACACTTATCCCACTGCAGTGCTGTCCTGGTATCGTGTTCATTTAAAGACCAACTCTGACCAAAATTGTGTTTTTAGCATGTGCTTGTGGGATTTTTGATGGAGGACAAATATGAAGAAATTAAGATAAACACAGCATGTATTTCTTTATTTGAATCGTTGTGAGTCAGGAGCAGACCAAAATATGCTGTTTGAAAAAGACTACAAGGTCTGGTCGGGAGGGGAAGGGGGGCGGGGTTGCTCCCTATCAGCAGTGCCACCCACAATTCAAAGGTGCAGCTCTGCAGAAACTATGTCCTAGAAAACAACAAAGGTTTTTGGATTTTGGCTAAAAATGCCATAGTTAGGATTAAAAGGCCACTGGGAACGATTTACCAATAGATCAGAAGACGATCAGAGTGGGACTTCAATGATCCTGAGGAGAAACCTGACCATCCATGACCTATAGAAGCAGGAAAGGCCCACTCAAACTTTCTTTCATGAACATTTAGAACACTTTGGTGCTGTATGGCATGTCCAGGTGGAGGGGGCATCATGGTTGGGGTGATTGTTCACTTCTGAAGCTGCACACGAACGTGAGCATGTGTGAGACATTCAGATGCAGAGAGTGGCGCTGAGCCCGTGGGCTGTTTAATTGCTCTGCAGTGTCAGAAAGCGAGTGGGTGACTGCCTAAAGCCCAAATTAAAACTTCCCTGGGGAGTCGGACATTTACATCACTGCCAACGGTCTGCTGTGTGACGTAACGCCGTTTCTGAACAGGATCTGATTGATTCCTCAATCTTCATGTCCGATTAGAATGGAGGGTTTGAATCTGCCGCTGTGTCCACCTCTGAGCAGAAGACATTGTTCCATCGCGCACCACAGCACCAACTCTGCTGCCTCCTCAGAGGAGGAGACCAGGCACCTGACCGATGTTAGATTACCTCCTCCCCGGTTCCTGAACGATGGGTCAAAGCCTGGAGTTGTGAGTCAACGCACATCTGAGAGGATTCGGATATTTTTCACAGAGTCCAGAGGTGCCGTGTAATTGAACTGAAAAGCACAAAGGCGGTGGGAGATCGTCCTGGAAATTCCCCGAGCCGGCAGCTTTGAAAACAAGTCACAGCCTCGCTGACCACCAGAGGAAGCCAAGTCGAATCCCAGCTGCTTGTAAGTGTGTCTTTCTCTGTCACGCCCAATGCAAACTCCCTCATCAATCGTGGCGCTGGACGACACGATCCCCGACTACTTTCACATCAGTCTGAGGATTAGAGGCATGAGGTTTACGCTGGCCTTGCCAGAATCCAGGATAACATTTTTTGATTCAGCAATTTAAACTAATTTCAAAGCTGGCTCTGCAGCAATTTTCTGGATCAGTGGGATGTCATGGCCGGGCTGGTCACTGGCCGTCTTATCGCAGGTACCAAACACTAGGGGATACTATGCTAATTGGCCGGTTTGGAGAGCTGAGGGGGGCAACATTTCTGCCGTCTTGGCCAGAACTCACCTAAAGGTTGTGTTGTTCTGATTGGAGCTGGTTGCTGCCCAACACGAGCTGGCGCCTGAAAAATCACAACTTGTTTTGGGCTCTTCGGCGTAATCAGAGGTTATGGAAATGGGAACATTTGCACAGTGATGGATTTGAATGGAGGCCCAGGAGCAAAAAACAGAAAAACTAAATTAGGAAACGGAAAAAAGCTACGCTTGTTTTTCATGACTTTCACACATCAAAGGTGATTTTCTGCCTTCTAAGTGTTTTGTTCAAAAGTCGCTCTTTTTTTTTTTTTACATTTTGTAAATGTAAATGTAAAAAAACAAAGAGCAACTTTTGAAGTTAAACATAAAGGTTTTTTTCCAATTTTTTATTTTTGGTTAATATCTGTAGAATTTAAACTTTCATTTCTTTTACGTGTATGTCTCTGTAATATCTGGGTTTCTGGAATCAGATTATTTAAAGAACTACAACCGCAAGTACAAACTGAAAAAATAGAAACTATTTGCTCTGAACGACCAAAAAAATCTTCATCGGGCTGTAGAACATTCAATTTAATGTAAAGCCAACTGCTTTTTAAATTTATTTTTCCCTTTTTTATTAATTGTGTTGAATTTTCTACATTTTGACGTCATATTATCAGCAAGTGAAATTGACGTAATTACTTAGATCTTTTAACTGCTTCAGATTTTAGCTCTTTTCTGTTTTGCGGTTTTGTTTCCACATGAAGTTCATAGACCAGCAGCAGTTCTTTGAACTTGATTCTACATGAACCTGGTATTCAGTCTTTTTGTGAAGAAAATCTTGTTTTCTGCTGTCTGAACGGATGCTTTTTAGATCTTATGTCTTTAGTGTTGTTGACATTTTGAAATGATGAAGCTTTCTTCATCTTTTTTTTCTATTTTTCTTTGTGAAAGTTCAGTGTTTTTCTTTTGTTCTCATTAAAAATACAATCATTCATGTTGGGCTGCTTTTAACCCGACTCCGAGGTTCAAAAGGGAAAAACTTTTTAACATTTTAACTAAAAGAAAACAAAACAAAACACGAATTGAGTTAAAATGAGATGAACCTTATTGTTGAGTAACCCAACAGTTTATCTCAACATGAAAAACCCAAGAATCAGGTTTAAGAGGTGTTTCAGGAGTATCAAAGAAAACAGTTGTCTCTTCCGATTCTTGTGGTTTTTGGACTTTTGGAGACCAAAGGTGTTTAAATTTCACACACAGTTGCTTCAGCTCAGCTCCTGCAGGTGAGACAAACGTACTCAAAGCTCTGTAAGAAGTTTAAAGTGTGGGAATAATGAATCCATCTTTTTTACGAGTTCATGGGAGGCCGTGGGCAAAGACGGCCTGCGACGCGCTGACCCCATGCATGCCCAGCAAAGCACTGACTGCGTTTATTAAAAAAAAAAGCACACTTTTCCATTTTCTCGTTGAACATTTCTGCTTTTTGATTGCTCCTCAGAAACCATGAAACCCTGGAAGTGGACATTTATTGTCAGAAGTGGCCAGAACACTGGAGCATGAAATGATACAGTATCTGCGGATCGTTTTGTGCAGTGTGGCTGCAGGGCGGCACAGCCGAGGACATTATCTGCTGGACTATTTGCTGACGCTCATGGCGTTTTTTTTCTCTTCTTCTTCCTTTGAACATGAACAAAATGTTGCAACAGAATCTTCCAGTTATTAAATCTGACGCAAGAGAACAGATCCAGAATCAGGGACAAAATGCTCCAAATGGTTGGAGTTTTCATCAGCGCTTGGCTTCTTTCATGTTGGCAGAAGCGGCGCGGTCTTTGGGCAAAAACATTCTTTCTTTAATGGCAGCCCCCCCATTTCCTTGTGTTTCAGTTGGCGTGGACGGCGAAAAGCCTCAAAGGGTTAAAAGCAATTTCCCACCTCATGACAAGTGTTGAAACATATGGAGGCAAATGTTGCCTCCATATGGGGACAGATAAGGGGGGGGGGGGGGGTAAAAAGACACCGGGGTGGCAGTGGGGGGAGCAGGGAGGTTAATCCTGCTGTTTATTCTGTTGAGGTGTCCGTGGGGGAGGGGTGGGGGGGTCTTATCTCTGCCGCCTGCTGCCGCTTCCTCAGCATCCAGCTTCCCTGACGGCCTAACATCACTCGCTACCACGCGGCGTGGCATGGGGGAGGGGGGGGGGGCGAGGTTAAGGGAAGATGCTGATGCACTCAGTGCCAGTCCACCCCCCCCCCCACCCCCCCAGGCACAAACACAACACCTCCTGCGTGATTTTTCAGGAGTGTTTGATGCTGCAGATTCACTACAATGCTGCTGCCCCCCCCCCCCCCCCCCCAGCCCTGAACGTGTTTCAGGGAGGTGGGATGGAGAGACATAGAGAGACCTCAGCGCTTCTCACCAACCCGCCTGCTGTAACGACACTTCAGAGCAGAGAGGAGTCCGTCTGAAACACGACAGAACCAGGGGGAGCAGAATCACACAGACCCCCCCCCCCCTCACCCCCCGAGCAGCGTTCAGATTCAGCCTGAGACACAACGCGGCGCCGTCAGGCAGCTTCACCTTTAACAGCAAATGTAGGTTATAAAAAAGACCAGGGGACTCATGGAGTCGTCTTTGCTCCACATGCTGAGAGGAGGAGAGGCCGCTGTGATGGACGGATGACAGCCGCCGGAGCGCCGGTACGTTCACAGAAATGAAGCCAAGCATCCAAACACAGTGGAGAAACGTACACCTCCACCATGAAACGTTTGTTCATTTACAAAAAGCAGTTGAATAGAAATTGACCATTGTGTTTTCAGCCCCCAAATCCAAAACGTGTCGTTTTCGAGGACATAGTTTCTGCAGAGCGGCAGGAGTTCATTAGAATTTCACCTCTGAGTTGTGGGCGGTACTGTTGGTGTGGCGCAACCCCATCCCCTTACCCTCCTCATTGCTGAGAGCTCTCTGTTTACACGCTCTTCCACTAGCTTACAGCCCCTCACAACCCCAAGCTAACATTACTGGTGGGCTAAAATTAGCAGCATTATCGCAGCTATCCATCAGTACAGTTCTGTTCCAGATTCCAGCTCAGACCAGGAAAACAACGACATTCATGGTTTGTCTAAAAGTGGATGCATCAGAATGGAGCGGAGCAGGGAGCTTGTAGCCCCGCCCAGCGTAGTTTCTACGACTCAAATACAATGTTTTTTGAACAGCATTTTCTTAATCCTGATTCACAACGATTTAAATAACTAAATACTCAGAAATGCCATTTTGAGCTTAATTTTCTTTTTATTTATGCTCTCCATTGTTCTTAATTTTTTTTAAGACAAAAGTTCCTGGACAAAAGATCTAATGAGACGTGCAACCCGTTACATGTTAAGTCAAGCTAACCTGATGTCAGGAAAATAACATTAGTGCAACTGTCAAGCATGGGGGTGGTAGTGTGATGGGGCCGGAGCTTTTGATCTGCAAGACCTGAATGAAGATTGTAGTTGATTTACTGTAACTATCTCCTAAACTACAGACCATCAGTTCAGGATTTGAAAGGATCTGTTTTAGATCCCTCTGATTAGGATCTGAGTGACGTTCATACGGGGAAAAATTACGTTGAAATAAAATGTTTCTGGAGAAAGAATTGGATCTAAAATCCCTTTTCTAGTGTCCTTGTGAAAGCTTGACGACAGAAACAAAGCCTTATTACTGTTATTTTATCTTCTCAATGCAGGTTTAGATACGTTTTCGCTCTTAATACACATTTCGTGAGTTACCTTGAGTTTTTCATTGTGGCGAGTAACTAAAAGGACACTACAGGGTTAGAATGCCTATACTGATATAGACTATGATTTTGTTTTTCATTATTGTCCAACAGCTTTTTCTTTTCTTAAAGGTGCCTTAAAGCAGCAAACTAAACATGAGTGTTGGACTATGTTCTGCCAATTTAATGAGAAACAAAAACCACAGAAACTAATGAAAATGCTGTCAGGGGTTATGCTTATTTTAGCAACCTGAATGACCAGAGTTTTCCTCCTAACAAAAGAAATGAGCGTAAATTCGCTGAACTGAAAGACGGCCTGTTAGGGACATTTGGACTAATTAAATTGGTCCAAGACTCACTTCTCTGGAATCGTATATTCATGCAGAAAATGGGTCTGGCTTAGCTATAATAGTGACAAAAACAAACAGGCAAAGAGAGGAAATCTGCATGGCCAGCCTCGGGCTACAAAAACAATTACCTGAAAATTCATTTATACAAAGACAGCTTCCTGTTCTTTTAATGATTCTATTAATGAAAACATTTCAGTGACTGGCAAATGTCCAAATCTGTCAATGACTTTTCCCAGGAGACTGAGGGAAAACGTTGTTGTCTGGAGTGTTTACAGAGGAAATATGCAACAATGCCAGGAATTCTGGACAGTCCGGGACAGTTTACGGCTACGTCTGTGAGAAAAACACATCTGTCAGGGAGAAGGATGCTGCAACAAACCAGCAGACAGGAGGTTCGAGTCCTTCATTAGAATTTAAATGAACAAAACCTGGAAAAAATAATGCAATGAATACATTAAAATCGCTTATATACATAAATGTTAAAAAAATTCCTGTACATTTTAGGTAAATGAAACTGTCGTGAGGCACGCCAGCAACCCTTCCTGATGAAAAATGTAAGAAGATGGACTTGTTGTTTTGCTAGTTTTAACTCTGCGAGACTTCCAGGTAGCGTGGTTTGCCATCTGGTCGAAAAAGTGACACTTTTCTGGATTTCCCAGGTGTGAAAGCAAACCACAACTTGAGAAATTAGCCTTTATTTCCTAAACTTCTGTTTCTTCTGTAGCTCCTTTTTTATAAAAGTAACAGAGGAAGTCAATTAATTCATTAAAAAGGTGTTCTGATGACTTTAGTGGTACAAATTGTGTAGCAATAATTTCTGGTTTAATGTTATCATGTGTTCTAATGATAATCAATTATTATTACATATCGGTACCGTTACTGTTAACTGAAATCAAGAATGAATGTTTTCTGAAGATCATCAATCATTACTAGGCACTGGATTTTGTTACTTTAAGAGAATCTATCTGATCAGAACCGGATTTAAAAACACTGTTAAACTATCAAATGAATGAACTCAGTGGGGGTGTGTGTGTGTGTGTGGGGGGGGGGGGGGATTATGTAAGCTTGCTTCTTCACACTCTTTTTCAAGCAATAAAACAAACTCTACTCATACTTTAGTTAATGATCACTGTATTTAATTAAGCAAATGTGATTTAGGGGACATTTTTGTTTTGTTTTCTGTCTTTTTAATCTATGCATTTCATCATTTCTGTAATGAGTTTGATAAATATATGTATATTCTTTATTGCTTTGACTACAATGCTTGAAATAGATCAATCAAATCAAATCAAAATCAAATTACTTCATGTTTGGATTCTTTTAAGAACATTTTAGCACACATCTCTACTGAAAATACGACCCTGTTCCTCGTTAACACTTTACTTTTTAATAATGCTACTATTTTCAGTTAAAAAATGAATGAAAAAGATGCTTGTTTTTTTATTTTCTGCATGTTTTCAAACAGAAGTAACTGAATTTGTGAAAACGTGTGGATAGTGATTTGTTTTTTGATTTTTTAATGCAGGTTAACAGGATTAATGCCTAATGGCTGATGGATTAAGTGATCCTGGGATTTAACGGACACTTATCCCCTACTGTCAGGAAACTGCTGCAGCCTCCCATAAGAGGACAGCTTTCTGCTTGGATGTCCAAAACTCACAGGACAAAACAGTCTTTGGGCAGATGAAGAAGTGGACGATCTACTGTCACCGCTCTGCCAAAAAAAGAAAAAAAAAACTCTACAAGGAGGCAACAGAAAAATGAAAGAAAAGTAGAAGGAGCTGCATTTCCAGAAGAAAATGCAGGGTTGAAGGCTTTATTACTGAATGAAAATGAAACTTAAAGGGTCATAATTGGTAAAAAAAATAAAAATAATGAGAAAGAAATGATCAAAGTTGACCATAAATAAAGATGTGTTTGGGAAAAATGCAAGTGCCAGGTTTCAAACCTGCAATGTTGTGCACCACAGCTCATGTGTCATGCCACTACACTGCCAACCAGATACAGTAGCAGAACATATAATGAATCTCCTGGAATAACTGGAAAAGTTCAAGGATTTCAAAAACCAAAAGTCATAGCTAGAAAAAGCTGAAGGAGCTGAACATTTGAATAGTTGAATGTTAAAATAGCTGAAACACGGTAGGAGTTAAGTGGGAGAAAATGGAGGAAGATACTAGAATAAAGAAAGACAACCAGGAAAACAATGGTTGGATGCTTTGTAGCATTCAACCAATGAACAAAAATTGCATAGAAGCAATGAATGACAGACTCAAAGCCAGCAATCTGTTAAAAGAGCAAGTTTTATTTAAAAAGGATCACTGGTTTACCACAGCAAGGAAAATGTTGCATGTCAGTCTTTTTTCCTGCAGGATTTATGAGAAATCAAAGAGAATTTGATGCGAGCGTGCCTTCAGGAAATGTACGGCTGTCAAACAGGTGAGAGTGGACCAAAGTCAGCGTTCCATTTGTGTTTACAGAGAAAAAGAAACACAAGTGCTTGTGTTCAGGAGGCTTTATATTAAACCAACATGCAGGAAGCAAGTGGGAAGATGTTTTTCTGTTGTTCTGACTCTGCGCCAAAGCTGTTTGTTCTAAAATAATGAGGAGATGAGATGAGGAGGCTGGCGGTTCACCTTTGAACTGTGCACTCTCTCTCTCTCTCTCTCTCTCTCTGCTTCTGGCGGAGAACATTTCTCACCGCCACTCTCGGAGGGAACTTTAAAAAAAAAACACATCCAACACCCACATAGCTGCAATTTAAGAGCTGATCCTCAGATTGTGATATCACACAATAACATTTCACAGGATCCATATGTGATGCTGCACGCCAGCTGATGGCTCCTGTGGCATCAGCGAAGCTTCGCCATCAGCTGGCGTGCAGCCGATAAGCTACAGCTGGAGAAGCCCCAGCCACACAGCAGCATCTTGGAGTTGGCGCCGCATCGACGTGATCATGGGATCAGTGTGCGTCTCTGTAGCTCCACACATCTCATCAAGCTGTGTTTGAAATGCTAGTGCTTTCATTGATTTCCATTAGCACAGTTTGCATCCAGAGGCGGGGGGGCTCCTGTGCTTTTTCGAGATGAGTGTGAACACACCGCTGCGCTCCGGCGTGCAGCACATCTGAGGAAAAGGGAGAAAATTTCCGGTGGTGACATGTGTTTGTGCCCCTCCGTGGCGTTTGTTCGCACCTTCCCACCTGCAGGAGGAGCGGCTTTATATTGGTGTTCCTGCAGGAAACCAGGCCCGGCTCCCCCGTGGAAACGGTCCTGAGCAAGCGCTGTGCACCATTGGAGGATCCACAGACACCCTTTAATGTCACACTGCATCCCATCATCCTTCCAACGCAATAACCCAACTGTGACCCGCATAAACAAACACTTTCACACGGCTGGAGCTGCACGCCGCCTGTTCTGGCCCTAATATTGGATCAGTCCGATCAATTCCTGGATAACACGATGTTTACTCGGGAAGAGAAGATAAATCCCGGCAGTAATGTAAGACAGAAATGCACACAAGAGTTACCAATCCAGAATATTGATCTTTTTGGCACCGTGTCATTGTATTGATTCCTGCCTGATGCTTTGAAAAACACAATCGTAAGTGCGCACACCTTCCAGGCCATTATCATTTTAGCTGCTTCACTTTAATTATATCAAGAAGAAAAACACTCATCTTTGATAGCAGCAGCATTTCAATGAGAGTCGGTGTGAATTTTTGGTTCATTTATTTCCAAAAACAGCTTAAGTAGTAAATCTTTATGGTCCAAAATGGTTTGTCTGATCTGCACCAAACTCAGTGGGACTAAAAAGATCACAAATTTGGAGCAGCCACGTTCCAAAAACACAAAATCGATGTTTGATGGGCAGGAAAACACAGAAATCAAGTCTGAAACAGGAAAGAGCTGAGCGGCAATCGACCGCACCAACAGGTTCAACAAGTCATGGTGTCTTTGCACAAACTTCCAAAGAGTAAACATGCAAAGGCTGAATTAAATCGTGCAATTCACAGAGATGAGCTCAACCCACTGATGACCAGACATGCGCCTGTGTACGCGCAAAGCGTGAAAGCAGATCCAAATGTTGCTGCTTTGAAAGGTTGCTTTGGGCTCTTAAAAGCTGACCTATGACAGACACAAGAGATTAAACATTTTACACAGTGTTGTTGATAGAATCTGCAAGTTATCCCTTGTGCTATCCTATGGGGTCCAGATGACCCCCCCTCCCTTCCATTGACATGTTCTCCCTACCATGACAAAGGTGGATGAAGGTGGAAAGATTTCATGTAATCCATGGACACCAGTGAAGATCACAAATCATTGAAGAAAAAAGGTTCAGTGCACTGTCTAGTGGGTCTAAATGACCCAACTCCCAATGTCAAAGTGCCTAGGATAGCACAAGTGTTATTACTGCAACCTCCAGGTTCTGCACACATCCTGCTATGAGCCCAGCCCGGTCCAGGTCCTGCAGTGACCAAAAAACCCACGGCTGCACCCTAAAAAAGAAGACTGTGAAGCAGCCGCTCTTGTGTGAAAAGTTCAGGCATCTTTGGAGCTTAAAAGGACCAAAACACGGACACTACAGACCTTTTATTTCACCACTTTGACAACAAACATTCATAAAAATCGAATCCTTTAACCAGAGTTCGTTTGCACAGTTTATAATCCGTTCCTCTTAATTTTCCTGATTTTATTGTTATGTTGATTGTCTTGTTTCTGGAGTTTATAGTTTTGATTGCCCTGTAATGCTGATCTGTTCAGGCTGAACCTTCACCCAACAGAACTTGGGTAGGCTCCAGCAACCCCGTGAGATTCAGCGGCTTCTGACAACAGATGATATTTTGGAGTGCATCATAGTAAGCATAATGCCATCGTGTGCACAAATGAGAAGACGTCTTTTTTTAACTCTGTGCTTTTTTTAATCAAATGTTTTGCATTTTTGTACCTGAATGAAGACCTGAACCTGCAGAGCCTCATGAACCCCAGCAGGGTGCGGCCCCGGGTTCGCCTGAGCGACGCTTTGAGCCGCGGGGATCAAACAGTTGCGTACCTGTCTCGGATGGCGGCGCCGTTACCGCCAGAGCTTCAATAAATGTCATCTAAGTGCGCTAAAGGACAGAAGAAGTGTACGCTCACGCAGCTCATTAAGGCCGTCTGTGATCTCCGTGGCCCCCAGCTGGATTGCAGGGTTGTTGTAAAGAAAACTTAGATTAGGACAAAGTCAATAAAGCGATGATGAAAATGACCCCCCCACCACCACACACACATAACCACTGCCAGTGGATGCAGATTGATTTTTTCTCTGTGAAAAATGCCAGGTGTGTGGGGACTGCTATACAAATCGCAGGATGGGAGATCGTTTCCACTTGGTATTCTGATGTTTTCTGTCTCCGTCATGGAGATTTGTGGAAAACCGAAGGTCTCCAAATTCAGAGCAGACATGGGATGTCCTTGATGGAATAAAAATTTAGGAGCCTTCACAGATTACAAAAATCCCTCCTGGAGTTTATTTTCCAGATTTACCTGTTGGAATAAGAGGCTAAAACTGGAGGCTGCCATGTTGACGGCAGCTCCTCCGTAACCAGACAGCTGTTTTTTCCTCAGACTTCTGTTAGGAGGCCCATACATGCTAAAACCTCATCAGAACTTCTGATGGAAATGGTGTTTTTATTATGTTCTTGTTCTTCTTTATCACATACATATATGACGAAAATTAAGCTTAAAATTGCATTTCTTCTTCTCCCACCGTCCAAAAACATGCTTCATAGGTTCATTGGTTACTCTAACCCGTCCATGATGTCCCCAGCCTTCGCCCTGAAGTGACCGGGACAGGCTCCCGTTACCCCAAAAGGAAAAAGGGTTTAGAAGAGAAATGAATGAATGTATTTCTTCTTTCAAATCGTTTTGAATCCGGAGCAGATGGAAAAACGCCGCAGGAAAAAGCTTGTAAGTTTGACAAAAAGGTTAATACAGCAGGCTTCCTGAACGTCTTTGTTTTCCTGGTCTGAGCTGGAATCTGGATCCAAACTATACGCCTGCTTAGCTCAAATCTTGTTCGCCCTTTTTTTGTCTCACTTGTAATGTTAGGTTGGGGTTATGAGTTGCTGTAAGCTAGCAGAAGAGAAGGTAAACAAAGGGATGATAGGAAATGAGGGCAGGCTTACTCTGTGCCACAATTCAGAGGTGAATTTCTGATGAGCTGCTGCCGCTCTGCAGAAACTATGTCCTAGACAACGACTCAGGTTTCTTTATTTTGGCTGAAAGCGGCTTCATCACAATTCAAAGACCACTGGAAACGCTTTGACAATAGATCAGAAGATGATCGGAGTGGGACTTTAAAGTTTATGAGTAAAAAAATAGCTATAATGACTGTATGAGCAATCAAGCAGCACCAAAGCGCAGCTGAAACAGTGTCATCCTGAAGGGCCACATGCAGGATTGTGGGAGATAAAGCCCTAAACCGTAGCTAATACCAGGGGCTGCAAAGAGCTGTTTTAAGCAACGCGCAGCTGCTGCACCTGAGATCAAGAAGAGAAACTTCAAAGGGAAGAAGGGGCCATTCCGAAGGACCGTCCAATCCCCCCGGATTCAATTCCTCATTATACTCAAAGGGCAAAAGAATTCAGGAGGAAAATGTAAGTTTTAAACAATTTCCTACTGTTTGAAGCTTCCAGCAGAAAGCCCAAATGCGGCCCGGGTTACATGTTGTTGCTTCATTCCTTATCTGCACGCTGTCAGACGCAGCAAATGTGAATTTGAAAGAAGGAATTTAAAATTTGCACGGTGATCCCGTCATGAAGGTCAGCGACCAAAAAAAAAAAAAAAAAACCCCAATCATTTCAGTTTCAGACTTCTATTTTTCCTCTGAATCGAAACCAGCCCTGTCAGAGAAAAGTGTGATGAATGTTCATGTCTCCAGAAGCTGACAAGAGCCACCATCTGTTTCTGTGCGTTAACAGGGCAGCTTCTAACCAGGCTGCTGTTTGTCGTCAGACTTCTGCGAGGAGGCCCATACAGGTTAAAACAACCTCTGCTTTACCTTTCAGTGAACTTCTGCTGTCTTTACGGCACTCTGAGCTCGGAATTTAAAGACTCCAACCGCCACACCAACAGAAGCTCCGATGAACCATTTCAAACGCATTTGAGCCGCTTTAATGAGACGCTACTGCTTTTAGGCAGATATTTAGTCTGAGCTGCAAAAACCATCACAGCCTGAAAGATAAGCATTTATGCTTTAACAGTCAGAAAGAGAAAAACGGATCTATGGGAGAGGTTCTGGTGGAAAGAGGCTTCTGAGGAACAAGAAGACAAAGACAAAATTCTCCAACTAACGCATCTAGAAAAGAGTCAAACACGGTGGTGGTAGTGTGATGATGTGGAATCTAACAGAAGAATGCAAATGGAGAATGTCCTCCATCAGCTAATGACCTCAGTAATAGGATTTGGATTCTGCAGCAGAATATTGTTCCAAGCAGCGCTAACCCAAGTCAGGTAAATAAATGAAGCTGTGAGTGGCATTGTATGGCCCTGTATGGCCATTTATGCCCGACAGACTGCTTTACACCCCTCACTCCCCCCCTTGGCCACCCTGGTCATAGATGTTGTTTCTCTTTCGGCTTTTCCCATCAGGGGTCGCCAACTTGGCAACGTTTTACGCCAGATGCCCTTCCTGACGCAACCCTCTCAAAGCAACCGGGCTTGGGACCGGCACAGAGGTAGAGAAGGGAACAGGGAGCAGCCCGGAGTCGAGCCCTGGTTTCACGGACGGAAGGCGCCGCAAACCAACACGAGCTAAACCGGCTCCCCACCCTGGTCATAAATAAACATGAAAAAAAGGCTTTTCTGTTGGTTTCATTTCCATGGCAATCATTAGATTTTTTGGTCATTAGGGGGTGATGAACATGTCTTTGTAATTTTTTAGAAGAATCTCCAAAAGTAACCTTTTGGATTTTCTTTGGCAACTGAGATTTTTTTTGTTAACCACCCCCACATTCCTAATATGTTTGAGCCAACAAATCATGCGTCAAATTCTCACTACCTTTTAAAAAAAAATAAATGTGCGAGCAAGAGGAAAGTGTCAGTTTTGTGAGCTCGCCATGCTAACGTTGATAAAATTGTAGTACAAAGGTTATCTTTGATTTCAAATTCAAGACGGCGGCCTCATCATAAGTCAAGAGGTCTGCGCAGCTTTGGTTTACCTGGTGGTGTGTCATTTCCTGAGGATTGCTCGAATTTTCTCTCTTTACCGAGTCAAATTTTGGTGATTTTTTGAGATGCGGCGGGAGTCAAATCTTTGTTCAAAGGCACAGTAAGAAAGAATAATTGTAAAAAAATCTGGTCCTTCGGTTCAGGTCGGCTGAGAGACAAAATTAATTAATAATAAAAATAAAGATTTTTTATTATAAAAGTTGGGAAAAAAATGTTTTACATGTATCTTTGCCAAACTGACCTTCAGCATCCCTTTAGTTTCAGAGGATGTTAAACTGTCAGGTTTGTGACGAGTAAACATCTTTAGCAAATCAGAATTTATTCGTCTGGGGTGCATCTGTGAAAAATCTGATAAATCCGGCAGCCGCGCTTATCTTCCTGCGACAGGGCGTGTCAAGCTGAAACTATGAGCGTCTGCAGGAAGCAAAAGGATCTAGATTGGTGATCTCCAGCTAAACTATTTGATTTATCCCAGGGATCGCGGAGGGGGAGCCGACTTCACATGAGATATTTTTAAAACCACCGTTTGTCAGGTGGTGAAATCATCGGCAGTGTTCCTCTGCATCTGAACCTGTTTGAACCTCCTACATGTTGTTCAGCGCCTCCTGCGAGCTGCCAGTCAGACATGTAACAGTAAATACGGAGTGAAAAGATCAAATGCAGCAATGCAGAGAAAACATCTTTAATGGCAGCTTCTATGAGTATCTTCTCAGCTTTTTTAAATATTTTTTTTTCTTGAGTGGGAGACGAAAAAGGAGGTGGGAGTAAGGGGCGAGTGGGAGGAGGAGGAGGAGGACAGATGAACTGATGGCCTTGCACTGTGTTTTACAGGCTGCAGCCTGGAAAGGATTGTTCTCTGCTTCTCAGAAGACAGCAGTCAGCTCCTGGAGTCTGATGTTAATTAGTCTGTCAGAGCTGAGGCCCGTTAAAAAGCGGGTCAGAGAATAGGGTCAGCCAGCTATGTTCTAATTATTTGACGTGCTTAAACCTCCGACTCTGTTTTATGTTTCCGTTTCATGCGTCTGACCTGAAGCTTCACCTGGGTTCAGACTCCAGCTGCCGTGTTGGAAAAACTAAAATATGACCCGTCTTCTAATAAAAAAACATTGCAGATGCCGTTCAAGCATCACCCCTGTCAGTTCATAGCAATGGCCCTTTAAAAAACAACAACAACAACCCACAAGTCCTTGCAGGGTTCAGGCAGGCGAACGCAGGAAGGACCTTTCAAAGTAGATGGCTGTGCAAGGACAGAGAAATCCTCTGAAAGTACATTAAACCCCTAATATTAGGACATATTTTTCCCCTAAATGCTTTTACATTGCAAATCCAAGGTGAAGCCAACAGAGTGCTCTTGAAGCGATGAAGAGCAATTACAGCTTTGGAAAGATTTAGCTAAGAATGACTACGTTCTCAGCAAAAGACCCTGAATAAGGCTGGAATCTGATTAATATTTGGAGCATTATTGTTGCAGGAAACCTCATGTGATAGTTCCTAATAATGGCAGGTAGAGGACACCCACCTGGCTTCAGTAGAAAGCGTAAATGAAAGAAATTTATCATTAAAAAAAAATCTGCACCAAACTAATTGGATTTAATTCTGCAAAGAAACATTTCTAGAGGTAAAATATTTGGCGTCCTAAAACTTTTAGGCCAATAAAACAGACGGCAGTTGGCTAATATTTTTAAATTCTTCTTCCGTGACGCCTCAAATGGTCGAGTTCAATAAAAACATCTTCGTTATATCAGCTTCGTTTTCATAGAAACGACGGTGAGTGGGAGAGAAACATTCACTTCCGTGATGTAATTATTAGCGTCCCTGATGTCGAATCATGCAGTGCCATTGTGGAGTGGTGGTGCAGGAATTACTTTGCCTAATGGTGTGTGGCACGGCAGAATGTGAGGGCGTGGAGGCCGAGGCGGGTGGCGGGTGACTGAGTGCGGCTGTCCTGCAGCAGTTTGGACCCTGTAATGCTGCTGGAATTAGCCATCTCCTCATGTTAACGCAAAGCTTTAATGAGCGCTTTATGCTTTGTGCTCAAAGCGGTGATGCTGTTGCACTGGGCTCCATGAAGTTCAGATGCTCCACTTCTCCTCCGGGTCTTCATGACAAGTGAGTGAAACCTGTTAATACTTTCTGAGGGTGCAATAATCCAATGAAGCTCTCCCTTTTGATAAAAAGATGCTGCTGTCTAGAAATTAAATCTGGTACTTCCAAAATCCGGTAACACGTGACAGAAGTTCTAACAATGAAATCTCGGTTAAAAACAAACAACAGAGTGCTGTTCACATCCCTCATGTGGCAATAGAGCTGAAATATTAGAATAAAGACGTAGAAAAACACAAACGTTTTCTCTCAATGGGTTCACTTTGATATTTGGTCCGGGCCACCTGCATGCCCCACACAGTTTCCCTTTTTCCCCTGCAGACAGCCCGTGTCACCCGTGAGGTGAGTTGGGAATGAGGCTTTAGCCTGAGCGTCATGTATTTGGCAGGACCGCCTCACCTGAGGCTCTTGCTGAGGGTTTAGGGGGGAGGGAGGAGCACAAAGCAGAACCCAGTGTTTATCGGAATGAGCAGGTATGACGTTTTCTGAACTAACCCTAACCCTAACCCCTAACCCTTTTCTAAAGAACAGCTGCAGAAGGAGCTTTCTCTCTAAAAAATAAAAGGTAAAAATGTTCACGGTCTGCACAAGCTCCATGTTTCTATGTCTCATTCACACAAATTTTATTGGTGGAGCACTTTACCTAAAGGAAATTTTGACAAGCAACCAAGAAAACTGAGGAATCAAACCATCAGCTCTAAAGTTGATACCTCCAGACCACAGCGACTTTGCTAAATGCTTGCACCTAAATGTGTGTGCATGTGCACGTGAAACGGCATCACAGCAAAAACGAGCAACAGGGCTTTTTGTTCTGTGATTTCTTGACATCTGCCACAGAGATGTCCAGGGTCATCCCCACATTCACCCAGCAGCGGCTGGGAAAGGCTCCAGCAACCCCAAAAGGAATAAATGACTGTAGAACAGGGATGGAGGGATGGATGGAATGAGATCAAAGAACTCACACACAGCAGATATAAAAACAGAAACATAAAACATGCAAAAAAAAAATTTTAAAAATTAAGAATTCAGTGTTTTAGCGTTTTGGGCCTTAAATATTGTTGGTTTTTAAAGATGATGTTGAGCTTTTTTTCTTTCTTTCTAGTTAGTCAAACCTTGATTTATCCATGTGGGTTGAATGAAACTAAAGGGGACAACAGACGGTGCAAAAAGACTTCAGGGCAGAACCTCGTTTAGTGCGACACGAGCAGAAAAGAGGACAGAAGGGAGGTTTTTATTGGTGGATGTTGTCGCTTCGAGCTGAGCCTGTGGTCACATCATGGGCTGTTAACCCACAATTCATCAGGTGACACCTGCCCGTCCCCCCCTGACCTCCTCCCCATTTTGTCCCGACTCGCTCCCATCTCTCCTCCCTGGCAGCGTCAGACAGAATTCTCCCAGGGCCAGACAGCGCCACGTCCATTCCCCGCTTCCACCCTGTCAACCTGCAAACGTTTTCAAACTCAATTGCTTACCAACCCCCCCCTCACAGCCCCCGGCTAAATGCATGTCCCCCTCCCCCACACACACAGACAGGTGGAGCCAGGTAGAAATGTGTTGTCTGTCTCTGCTGGACATCCATCACACCTGCCGCCCCATAATGCAGCATTAGCGTCCTCACCTTCATCATGCTGACATTTGTTCCACCCCGGCTCAGCGATCTCTGATCCAGCATCGCCGCTCCAGCCGCTGTAAACAAGTCAAAGGCCAGCCGGCGCTGATTCTGCAGGTCGACGGATTGGAATGAAGCCGTGTCACGAGGAGTCGGGGCAGTCACGTTCACGACAAGCACGGTTTCGACGGGAAATTCCAGATTCATGCGTGCAGCCCCCAGGGTTGTCTGCGTCAGGGCGACAGACTGTGATGTTTCAAAGTGACAGTTCCCAATCGCAAAGGAAGTCAAGCTTTTGGACATTTGTATGCAACTTTTTCTCACTCAAGTGGTGAAAATGATCACATGTGGGCAATCTCCTGCATCCGTGTGAAAGTGACAAAAACGTGCACGGGAATGCCAGATGGAAATGATCCATTTTCCACGCTGAAAGGTTAATTTTCACACAGACAGTGAAACAAATCACTCAGAGGTCTGGTCGGAACAAAACCACGGATGCCCCATTCTTCATCACGCTGCCGTCTTCCATCTCTGTAATGTCTCTTGCCAGCAGTGGTGAGCATTTGTCTGTGATGAGTAATGCCCGGGCCGTTGATAACAGGCATCATAACAACCTATGATGCATGGCCACTATTACGCTCCATTATTACATTTGTTCTTCAGGCAATTTAATTTGTTTTCAATGCATTTGGAAATTTCCTGTTTGCGCCACGACACGGTTTTGATTGTGTTTCAGAAAAAGCCAGAGGTCGATGCTTGGACGAGCAGCGGAGCCAAAAGGCCACAGAGCGCCATTTCAATGGCAGATCAATGACAAGCTTCCTGCTAATATGGCTGTGTCATTTAGCCTCTTCAAACAGATGTTCAGGCTGTGAAATTTGGAGCTATTCCCTCCAAAATGAACGGTGCTGCAGCGGGAAGCAGACAAACAACTAAAGCAGCAGCGGCAGCGGCTCTCAGCAGAGCCTGCAGGTTGTCCTCTCCATGCTAAAGCACAGCACAGTGACTCACTGACCAGAGATGAAGTGGGCATCTTTCACTGAGCAGCTGGCTAAGATGAGAACATCCGTCACAACAGCAATCTCGTTTGAGGTTGTCAATTTTCAGGGAATAAATAACTGGCTCACGCAGCCACTTCCTCAACGCTCCGCAGCTGCCGACAGGCCGCCGACATGGAAACCCTCGGAATGAGCCAGACTCCTTCTCACAGAGTCACAGCCTGATGTGAACGTTTCCTACTGTTGCTTAAAAAAAGACTCAATGCCTTTGGAGAATCTGGAATTCTTCAGCATATAATTTTAGATAAAAAACAAAAAAACAACACAACTGCAGTAAAAAAGATTTATTCCAAATTTCTTTTAGTTTGGCATAAGGCTCCTTTCAGATACATAGAACAAAGATCCCCATAGAAAACATTGGGTTTTAGAGCTCACAGGTGGAAACCGGGGAGGAGGGTGGGGTGACGAATGCAGAGCTCGCAGAAATGGAAGAAGAGGATTGGACCGCACACCCAAAACTTAAGTAGGACACTGAACAGGTGAGTTGATTAGACTGAACCGCCTGCAGGGAGGAGTAACCAGGTAAACGCACTGCTAGAGTTGCCTGACTGAAATACTCCCAGGTTGTTCACTTTTGTTATTAAAAAACCCTCAATGAGTTCATGTACTTCTGGAATTTTTGAAACTTTTTTTTTGGTGGAAATGATTCATCTTAAAATATGTTGAATCTATAAACCTTTATGTTTCCATGGAGCACACATCCAAGCAGAAAAATTTAACGAAAAACGTTAGTAAAACCATGAAGCAGCATAAAGCAACAAGTTGCTGGATGTTTATCATTACGGTCAGGTTCAGATGAAATACCAATCTAGAAGGGGCGGGGCCTGTCCACACACACTCAACTGTTATAAACACACCTGTTGGCTCCAAAAATGTCGACATGTCAACATGTACACAAAGCAAATATCGTTCACCTATGCCTTCAAAACAACTAGTGTGGAATATTTCATTCAGTCACGCAAAATATTAGTCAAAGGTGAGCTAACGCCTGGGCTCAGGTGAGTGTTTATGTTCTTCTGAAATGGAAGATGGAATGTAAAAACAAGGAGGGAGAGTGTCCAGCCATCCCCACACCAAGACCCCCGCCACAGCAGCAGCGGCAGCCAGAACCCCCCCAACGCCACACGGCAGCAGATAGAGAACAACCGCCCCTCGGGCGATCACATCCGCCAACCAGGCCAGGGCCAGTAGGGCCGCCACGGGGCCCCCAGAGCCAGTGCGCAGGAAGGCAAGGGGGGGGAACAGAAAGTGACGCTCCGGCTTAACCAGGGGAGCAGCCCCCCCGCTGCCGGGAGGGCCCAACGCAGGACCGCACCCCAGAAGAGTGACCACAGCCCCAGGCGAGCACCTCATCACCACCCAGGAGTTCTGGCCATCTCCCTGCCCCAACCCCGGGTAAGAGTCAGGACCCCCCAAAGGAGAGTCCCCCTAGTGCTCCAGGCAGCCACCCACCCAGTCCAGAAAGGAGCAAGGCACCAAGAAGAAGAGGGGGTCCACAAGAGGTGTTGAACATGGCCCGACCAGGCTCGACCACAGTTGGAAATTTGGCGAGGCCCAGCGCTCAGGGGCAAGGACCAGAACCCACACCACAGGGACACGGACACCCCCCCGGCTATGGTGTGATGTGATCCCAAGCTCTTGGACTTGCCAGAAAGCTCAGGGATCCCTCTCCCTGCATGGAGAGAGGGCCGCCGGGCCCAGGAAGCCAGCACCCAGTGGTCTTCTAGTTTGGCCTTGTTGCTGAGGGCCCAGTACCCCCACCAGGGATGGGGTAGGGGACAGATGGTCCAAGGTCCCACCTTCATTGTGAAATGCGTGTGTGTGTATTTGTGAGGGCGTGTGTGTACATTTCTGTGTGTTTATCTTGGAATGTATATTTTGAGGAGTGAAGGGTGTGTGTACTAATGGGGTGCAGTTAAAATTGGCGGGTAGGGCACTGAGGGGACATCTCCTGATTACTCACAGTGATGTTCCATCGCCCTCCCCACCAAGGGGCCCTAAATGTCTATGGTGCAGTTAAAATTGGCAGGTAGGGTGCTAAAGGACATCTGGTGCTTGCTGGCAATGATGTCCAAGCACCCCCCCTTACCAAGGGCCCTACATGTCGAAGGTGCAAATAAAACCGAAATGGGGGGGGGCTATTGCATATGGCAACAATAGGACGGGGACCGCTGCCAAGTAGCTCCTCCCCCCAAGGTGCAACGCAGGCGGATCCCGCCCCCCTTCATCACCCTAATAAGAGATAATATGAGGAAGGCAGTAAGTTGGGGACAGCTGGTAGACTGTCCCCCGGTGGTCAAACAGCCGTCCCCCAGCCCCCCCTCCCAGCATAGGGCCCAGGTCCCCTCAGCCCAGGGCTGGCTTCTTAAAAGCTAATAAATATAAAAAGAGCCAAAAGAGCCAGACTTTTGAACAGCTCCAAGAAATGAAGTGATCCAAAAGATTCGGCTCCCTAAAAAGAGCCATAAATCCCATCACTACCCATAATCTCTGCCTCTAGTTGCTTTTAGCCGCTCTCGTAATTACTGGCCAATGACAGAACAGATCTTTAGACACATGGTTTTGTTTACAAGCTTTGGTTCGAAGCAGGAAAGACTGTTTAATCCTAGGCACTTTAACGTTGGGAACAGGGGTCATCTAGACCCACTAGACAGTGCTCTGAACCTTTTATCTTCAATGATTTGTTATCTTCACTGGTGTCCATGGATTACATGAAATCTTTCCACCTTTATCCACCTTTGTCATGGTAGGGAGAACACGTCAATGTGAGGATCGGGTCATCTGGACCCCATAAGATGGCAAAAAAGAGCAGTCTGAATACAGATCAAACACAGGGTTCAGGACCCGATCTGGAACAAATTAAACAGACTCGGCATGGACCAACTGATTTTTCCAGTCTGAATACACCCTTAATTATGAAGTCCCAAAAACTTTCAAGAACGTCTTCTTTTGTCTCATAAGTTTAGAGAACATTGTTTCAAAAACGTTTAGCAAATAAGAGACGAGTGTTCGTGTTGCTCAGGAGTGTCTTTCTCCTTAAACTCCCTCATGAATCCACGTTTGTCCAGAATTCTGACTGTTGGATCATGACCTCTGACCTGAACTAAGTCATGTCAGGCAGAACCTTCTCTCCATCTTCTCCTGCTTCTTTCATGACCTTTTGGAAAAGTCCTTTTTCTTCATTGTAAACCATTTTTTGTCTGGTTTTCCTTCTAATAAAAACATTTGTTTTAAAATGATCTGTCATAAACTCATAAATCTGAAAAAAAGAGAGAAATAATTTATCAGCTGTAGAGAATATTTGGTATCTTTAAAGGATTTTCTATAAGATCAAGAAATGAGCCTAAATCAACCAAATGAGTTTGTTCCTTAGGAGATTTCCTACTTTTCTGACGTTGCAGCCTGTTTCAGTGACTCACACGGGTCTTCATCAACAAGAAGGCTTTAAGAGGAAAAACAGTTGCTGCTGGATGTGGATGCTGTGAAACAGTTCTCAGGAGATCCTCCTGGTGAGGAAACTCCTCACCTAATAGGAGGTTTAATACAGTACAGCCCTGAGAAAACCAACATTAAACCAGAGCAAGGCACTTTTATGCTCTGTTAGTAAAGGTCAGGCTGGCACATTGATGATGTGCTTATTATCCGTCTCAGCAGCAATCTTTTTCAAATTACCTCATTATGTTGATGACCAAATCAAGTGCACCCTGGGCCCCCAGCACTCCTCCTCAGAGACTGCTTATGCAGAGTCACGGGCTGCAGCTGCTTTACAGATAGACCTGATTGGACCGGATTCCAGCCAAACCACGGCAGGCTGTTAATTCCATCGGCTCTTCTGGACAGCTTTTCTGACCCTCTCGTTCGGACCCCCAGCAGCTCAGGCTCCTTCAGTCTGAACCTGAAACATCCAGCAAATGTCCCTCCAAAACACTTCAACTCCTTTCTAAAACGATTCCTGCACACATAGAAAGGCTCAAGCTGCAACTTCTATCTAGTGAAATTGAATAAAAGGGGAAATAAAAACATTTCAGACGACAGGAAAAGTGTAAAAAAAGGACAAATATTTGACAAATGTCTCATCTTATTGTAAAATATCTGTTACATTTCTAAAAGTGTTAGAAATGAAGAACATCAGTGCAATTTCAGGTTTCTGAGGTACCAAACTAAATCTGCTTTCTTTGTTTTGTTATTGTGTTTCTGTCAGAAGTTTATGTTGCTGTTGACTCGTTCTCAGTCTTCTGTGCATAAAGACAGAAAACGTAGGCCGGGTGTGACCTGGAACCCGTCGGTCCATGTGGAGCCCACCTCTTTGTGGTTAATCCCAAAACGGCGTGGGCTTTTAAAGCCAAAATGCTGAATTGGCTTCATTTTAAGTGGCATTTTGATAGACTAGATGCATATTTTTCAGTTGAAATCAAATTATTTTTTTTTGTAAGAAAAAAACTTTACAGAACATGCAAACAGAACAAAGGCAGAACTTTTTAAAAAAAATCATTAGACTTAACATTTTTAAAATTAAGACTTCTAACTTTGAGAACAAAGTGAAAGCAAAATAAAAATATTACATCAAAAGAAAACTAAATTACACAGATTTTCTGAGTAAAGTTTGATTCAATATGGATAGTTTATTATGGGACAGTAGCAGTGACGTGCGGTGAGGTTAATGGCTGGTGAGGCACTGACGTCATCAGCCAGATTTACAAACATATGAATCATACTGAGTAACTTATTCACCATTTAATTGACAACAGTTAACGTGTTTTGTTTAAAATATCATTTCAACGTGTTTTTTTTTCATACACAAAGTGCAGCATAGAAAAAAGCACCAACGTTATTATCGTTTTACCTTTACTTGTAAATAAAGTCCATACGCCGCTCCTTCTGAAGAAAATGACTTGCCGCTTGCTATCACTTATTCTTTTGTTTTTTAGCGTCATAATCTCAGGGCTCACCGGCGCCCCCTAACATGAGGCACGAGAACTGCTGGCCTCACCCAGCGGCTTTTTCGCCGGCGTTTAGCGCTCAGCACCAGAAACACGTCCCTTACATACAGTTATTTATAAAAACAAGCACTGTACATCATATACATCTGCTAAATTATGTAAACTCAGCTCATATAGTACAAGTGATTGAACCGACACACAGAGAGACAGCAGTACCGTCTGACTGCATAGGTATTGCGCAATCCAAGGTGAGGCTCAGCGTGCTGGTGCCTCATCGCACGTCACTTCTTAGTATCTGAACGGCAAATGCCTCTCCTGACTGCACGTCACTGGACAGTAGCTGCTAGAGGTTGTTTGAGGAAACCCCATTTTGTTTCTGTTTGTGAAGCTTATGATGATGAAATTGTGTTTTAACTGCACTTTCCACCTTTCTGTCTTATAAATGATTAAAGTGGCTGAAAGTGTTTACTGTCTTCCATAAAAACATTCAGCGTTTCTGTCTTTAAATATTTTCAGTAAAGTCCAGAAACTCTCCATTTCATGGAAATGTTTTCTATTCTCTTAGAACCGGTCTGTGTGAGGCAGACTGAAGGAACATGGGGAACAAAAATGCCATCGGTTTATGAAAATAAGAATCAAATGTAGACACAAAAGATTAAACCCAGAAGAAAAACGGCTGATCATGTCACTTTGATCAGATAACAGTCTGAGCTTCCATAGCTGTTAATTGTGGCGACTGCAAAGGCGGCGGGAGAAGCCCAGGCAAAAATCCTTTCAAGGGCCTTTATGCTGCTACCGAATTAACTCTGACATTTTTCACCCAGAGCACAGCAGCTGGTATTTCACCCAAACGTCACTCAATTTTCTCTCTGCTTTGTCTTAAGGGATGTGAATGCCTCCATGCAGAACATGTAGGTGGCCACCTGCGCGAACATCGATCCGACTGAAAGAGCGGACGCGCTCGAGCTTTTGTCAAGAATGAAAAACAGTCCAACTCTGACAGCTCACCTGCTGGGATCCACAAACAGCTCTGCTTGTTGGGCTATTTGTGCGCCTGATGGCATTTGACTAAAAGTCAAACAAAACAATCGTTTAGCGGTGGGTCTGAATAAACAGCCGATACTTCAGACAGAAAAACTTTTGGTTCCCGTTCTGCGAGTGCGAGTAGAGCAGCAGCACAGGCGTTGAGCCCGAGTCAGTGCTGCACTAAAAGGAGGGCTGTTTTTTAAGAGACTGTTGAAAACCACTCGGGTAATTCTGCCCATCATTAACCTCTGAGTGCCCCTAATTCAGCTCGACAATCCCCCGGATTCTGGGGATTTATGCTTCATTTAAATAATTAGGGTCAGGAACGGACAAACAGCACATATATAAAGCCCAGCTGACATGGCCGTCACCCTGCAGGGAGGTGGTGGGTAAAAAAACGGCGGAAGATTACAGGACAGTGGGAATGTTGTTTTCACGCAGCTTCCTGTTGTATCACAATTCAAAAAGGGAATAAACGCAAGGTTGGGTCGTCCAGATCTGCGGAGGGTCGTAGAAAGGAGCTGCATGTGGAGGGGAGCACAGGTGTGTCCCTTCAGGCTCAAATGGCCACTTTAAGGGAAGTCGTGAAAGTGGAATGTACCATCTGTGAGGCTAATGGAAGTAACACGCACTTGTGATGCTGTCGTACGATGTCCTTACGCCACACTCTAGTCGTTAAGGCCGTGGCAAACGGCCACTACGTACATTTTGCGCATATTGCTCAGATGTCATACGTGGAAAAAGTGAGAAAAGTTGTGGTTTTTTTCATGAAAATTTCACAGATGTATCGCGAATGAATCACGTTATACGACGGAAGAAGTACGAATAAACCACGCAAAGAATACATAACCCAACATAGATCATGGACACTGCGTGATCATTGTGCTGTTTATATGCAAATCATGAGTGTTTTGCGCATCAATTATATCATTTGAACGTGGTCTGTGCGCCGTATATGTGATATAAATATATACATCAGTGGGTCATGCAGTATATATTTACAAATGTCCGTTAGACACACGTGGAACGGTTTTGGAAAGACACAAATTTGCATTGCATCTCACAAAAATCACGCACATTGGCAGAAGATATACATAATGATTGCATATGAACCAGGTAAAATACATGCAAACAGCATAATTCTCAACCGACTAAAACATCCGAACAGCTCAAAACCAGATTCATGCAAAGACCCATTGGTCAAAACCCTTGACGGACATCTGCACAAATCAGCGAATTACAAGAAACACTTTTGAATGACGTCTCTCATGCATGAATCACCAAAGACCAAACTTTAATGCATAGAAGATGCAAAAAATGTACAAAGTGTCTGTGTGACACGGCCGTCAGTAAAGTGTGGATAATGGCTCCTCATGGGTGCCCATAGGACGTCTGTAGGATTTTCACATAAACTACACTCCAATTGAATAATCTGACTCATTTCTAACCGTCAGGCTGCTGCAAGGAGCGCGCACGGATCACCAGCGCTAACGGGCTCCAACCACAGCCTGCAGGATTTTAGGGGGTAGAATAAATGAAAAATGTGTCCGAACCGCCCGAGTCTCACCTACTTCCCCCGTACTTCACCCATACGGGTTGCATCAGTGTTCACTACGTCCTGCCGCTCCCAGCATGCCCGTAGGAAAATGTGTGGGTTCACTGAGCGCTCTACCACCTTGATATTTACAGCGAGTCACCTGCGTGCCTCGTAGAGGTGTGATCATTTTTTACCTGCAGACAGCTCCCATCCACTGAGGCTTTACCTGAACCAGGTGTGTCGTGCCAATGAAAGCAGCAAGAACAGGAAGAGAAGACACCGACCCTCAAAACTGCTGTAATGTCACAGCTATGATAGACATTTCTGTGAACGTCACACTTATCCAAAATGTATAAAAAAGCAGAAGAGATTAAATGTGAAAATTCAAAGTAGAATTATTCCTTGCTGATAATCAAACCTCTAGAAAACTCAAACTTATTAATCCACTACCGGCTGCTTTTCCTTTTTAGGGCCTGAAGCTCATCAGCGTTTAGGTTATCCCAGACCTCCATGGTGGAGATGAAAGATCACCCAACATCATGGTCATACACACTAAACCAGGACGGATCTATTTCCTTTCCAATAATGTGAACTTTATACAAATTTTTGAAATATTAAAAGTAGCCTTACAAAGGTTGAATAAACGAAGCATGACACTCTGCTCATTTAAAGCTGTCCACTGAATCTTTTTTTGGATTTCTAAAGTGCATAGGACTTGTGTTTTCAAATTGTTTAATTATATTTTTAACTGCAGAAAAGTGTAGTTCTGCAGGTAAAGACATCAACCAGAATCAGTTTTGATCTCATGACCTGGTTTGCTGATGAAATACTGACTGCATAGAGTTTTGGTTTTGTGCTTTCCGTCCTGGTAAAGAAAGGAGGCGACAGACTGTGTCCACGTGAGGAAGAGCTGTGTTTGATTTCTGCATACAAATGACAGAGTTGATGGTTTCATTCTGCATCAAGCTCCTGGAGTAATTTGTATCAGAACATTTCAGCAGGGGAAGAAGGCTTCAGGCGGCCAAACATGGGCGTAAACAATTGGTTTCACTCATTTGCTTTATTTCATGTTTCCTTGCTCCTCGGGTGGCCCGCAAATCAATCTGGTCGGTTATAATGAAGGATGTCTCCAGTCCTCGTTCTGCCAGACAGCAGGCTTCAGCGTGGAGGAGAGAAAACGGAAAGCAGCAGTGCTCGGAATTATTTTATGACCGTTTTTTGGTTTTGTTTTCATGTCGTGACCTAAAATACAGGAGACCACCAAAATCCATGTTTCTGTTCAGATTTTGTCCCTCCAGTCATGAGAGACTGAGCCTGTTTTCTGATCAGAAACATTTGAATTTAACCTTCTTTCTTTGTTTTCATGTGTCTAGGAGTCCTGGCATTTTAATTAAATGCGGCTCCGTTTCTTCATTTTATGAGGGGATAAAAATCATAACTCAGATCAATAACTGTGTTTGCAAACAAATATCAATGAAGGCAGGAGACCAACACAGAAATAAATACAGTTTTTGTTGGTTAAGTGCTCTTTTGTGAGGAGCAGTGACAAACAGCAGTGTGGCAGGTTTGTTCATTTTTAATTATGAAAGCAGACACAGCAGTTTCCTGACTGGCGGTAGAAACGTGTGTTCATTCCTCACCACCGTGGCCTCCTTCACTCTGATCTAAAAACTACATTTAATTATCTAAGCTAATGGAACCGAATACAGTTCAACCTGCAGAAAGAGAGCGGATCCAGGTTTACATGGAGCAGCCCTGCACTGTCAGTGAACAGAAATTGGCTCTAAACCTCCTTCTGTGGGCAAATAAAAGTTAAATAATGCAGCTTTTAGCAGCTCACACAACCCAGAGTGATCCAACACAACAGCACCAGCAGCAGCTTTGTATGCAGTTTCTTCCCTGACAAACCTCAAGCAAAACGAAAAGAACCTGTTGGTTTGTTGTTGTTGTTGTTGTGAAAAAACACAAATCTCTGTTGAAAATGAGATTTTGGAGTTTGCCTCAAAACCAGTCTAATCTTAGATGCCAGCTTCCTTCCTCTGTGACAGCAGACACGGCACGCAAATGTCTGATCTAAACAGTCATCACATTCAATTTAATGGTAATTCTACTGAGACTCATCCTCTTTACCCTGACATTCAAATGTTTGGGGTTATTAATTAAATATGAAGCACAGTCATGTTTTAAATGACTAGATAATGTGGACTCCATTATAGTGTGGCCCGTCTGTTAAGGCGGTATGAGTCTGTGAACTCGCTTTGAATAATGTCAACGTGCAGGTTTAGACGATAAAACATAATCATGAGGCAACATTCCCGCAATAAAAGAACTTCTGCTTTATTTTTACATTTTATAACTAAAACCCGTTTGATAACATGCTGCGTTAATTAAAGAGGCGTATTTTTAGGACGGTTTAGTCAAAAGATCGGATGTGGTGTCCACTTCAGTGGGATCAAAAGGATTCCACTCCCAATGGTCTTTCAACCATCTTTGGGAATAAACTGAACTGAGATTGAAAAACTACTTCAAGTTTAAGCTAGACTGGGAAAACTGGACGCAGTCTGGTCTGGATCGAGCTGTGCAGCTTGTGTTTGGTCTTTTTTCAGACTGCCGTCAAGCAGCCTTTCCAAAATAAAACCATGCGACTGAGGTCTCTTCACTCATTGGTCAGGAATTGCGAGGGCGGGGCAAAGCAACTAGAGACATAAATTGCTGGAAGTCCTTGTCCAGTTTAGTTCATTCAAACTTTATATTTTGCTTTACTCCAATCATCTTTTGATCTATAGTCAAAGCCTCCCAGTGGTTGTTTTTCGTTATGATGATGCTGTTTTTAGCCAAACTGAAAAAAAACGTGTTTAGTTTTCTAGGTCATCGTTTTTGCAGAACGGCAGGAGTTCATAAGAAATTCACCTCTAAGTTGCGGGTTGGGACTGTTTGCGTCACCAATCTGTTTACACTCTCTCCCACTGGCTTACAGCCCCTAAACACCCCCCACCTAGCATTGGCGGTGAAACAAAAATGGCAGCAATATCAGATCTATCCAGCCGTACAGTTTAGATCCAGGTTCCTGCTCAGACCAGGAAAACAGAGACATTCATGGATCTATTTGTCTGCAGGTGGATGATCAGAAAGGGGGGGAGCAAGGAGACTATGGCCCCCCCAGCGTATTTTCTATGTCACTAAAGCAATCGTTTTTAAGCAGCATTTTTTCCTCTACTGATCACAATGATTTGAATAAAGAAATACTTTAATGTGTCTCCATCATCAGAAAAATACCACAAGAACTTGGTAAAAACACCAAATTCACCATTTTCATCGGGATGGGTTTTAAAGTCAAAAACTAATATCTGTTTTTTTCTGGATTCAAAAGTTAGAGAATGAAAACCATCAAAGTCTTGATGTATTCGAAGCTCAACAAACCTCACTGATAGCTTCAATGACAAATAGAGTACAGTGTCATCGGCCTGAAAGCAGAAATTAAAGTTTTTTATGAAACAAAAAATCCAAAGAATTACCAGTAATGTTTTTCTGAATCTGCAAAAGACGAAAACAATGATGCAATTCTAAGAATGGATAGGATTTATTCAAATCAACTCAATTTGCATTGATCTCTATGTTGAGGTAAAGTCTGTAGCAATAGCTCAGCATTCAAAGTTTTACTGACTTGTACCTTTGCTCAGTAATAATTGTTCTTTTATCAGACTCTGTACGGCTGAAGGCTTGTATAATGTTACATGTAAAAAAAGCTCCCACATACCACCTGTTATTATTTCCCCCTCATCAACTCACAAGCGTTCCTCACACTGAATCTCATTCAACACCTGCTGTTGGTATACAGTCTGATGTACAGATTTAAACGTCTTTAAACGTTTCTCACCAGCAGCACGACTGCAGGAGAGTCGGACGGCACCGTGGATTTCCCGTAAATCTCTTTTTAAAAGAGCGGCGAGGATGAGCGCAGTACAAGCGAGGTGACACTTCAAACGGCTAATTGATCTCCTCCATGGAAAATATCATTTAAAATCTGACAAGTGCTTTAGAAGCGCTAATTAGGGATATTGATCGGATACAGCAATGTTTAAAAAACAAGGAGCTGGTGTATCGCAGTGGTTTCTGCTGTGAAAGAGTGCCAGCTCTCCACTTGTGAAGGGCATTTCTTCCTGAGAGCCTTGATGATATAATGCCGGCTTTGTTTGAGTGTGAGAAAACGATGGAGGGGGGGGGTGCAAACGCCTCTCCTTCGCTCTGCTTTCTCGCTCCCTCTGCTCCCCCTCTTTTGGTTACATCCTCCTGACTAATTGAGGTTTAAAGCGGAGTCGCCTCCGGCTCCGATGGCTGAACCGGCGACAGGTCGGTGACGAGAAACGAATGTGAGCCTTCATCACGCCAGGCATCCACATAAACAGTCAGCAACCCCACAGCCACACTTTGAATTGCTAATTTGTTTGTGATGACGGTGACGCCAAACGTGCTTTCAGGGGAAACCATGGGTGTCACAAAGCCTGCTCCAGCTTTCCTTGTGAAAAATCCTCGGTTCTGGGCGTTTCTGACTCCCCCCACTGCGAGACAGAAGTGTCAGGTTGGTGTTTGCTGCAGCTCCCATCCAGCTCTGGATTCTAGGATTGGCAGTGAAGATGATCAGCAGCATGCGGACAAATAGTTCACAGTTGGGAGGCTTTGACTAAGCTTCCCATGTGGACGATGGTACTATGATCACGGTGGATCCAAGTGTCTAAAACGAAGCCAAAATCAGATGTATGTTGTTAAAATGGCAGGAAGTCTGTGTGAGGGAGGCATATTTAATCTGTAGGGTTTTACAGCGATTAGATTAGTTTATTTTAAAAGGGACAGCAAAATGTCTGGAATGTCTGTGGAGGGTTGTGGTCGCTTTAAACATTAGGTCAGCAGTTGGAGAGGATTCAGGTTTTGGTGCTTGTTGATGCCAAGTATTCTGATGTGACATTCATTGCCGTATGACCTCTCTGAGAGGCTGAAAGAAGGTTTACCATTTACCATGGGGCTTCCTTTCCATAAAGGACCCGGCTCTCATCAGATGTTTGGAAAGTTTGCCAACTTTTTGACGTGTTTCTGTGAGATGTTTTTGGGAGTTTTAAATGTGCTCAGTCTGGGGGAGAGCGCAGGTCGGTCGTTGGTTTTGCTCAGTTTTTCCTGTTTTTGTGTCTTATGCAAATGAATAAATGGCACATTTGAAAGGAATCATCTTGGTTTGAGGGTTGAAACGCACCTGAACTCAGGTTTGGACCAAACAACAGAACTTTGAGTCTGTGGGACAATCAGTACCGCAGAGAAAAAAAACACAACATCAATTTTTCACTTTTCCTTATAATTTCATTCTGAAGGAAGTTTTATTTTGGAAAACCACCACATCCCACTCATTCTTGATTCATCTCAAGTCGCTCGGTCAGAGTCAAAAATCCATCCGCTACTTTCTTTTCAGAAATGACCGCTAAACTGACACCACAAAGCTACCAAAATTAACAAAAAAACCAAACATATTTGGAAAGTTTCTTTTGGCAGAAAAAAGGAAACAGAAGAAGAGCCTTCAATTTCAAAATAAAAGAAAGCTACATTTAACAGACAAAACCAGGAGTCTATGCTTTTATGGATTTATTGTGACAGTTGTTCCTACAGACCATAATAATAAGGCAGAATATTCAGCAACCAGCTGTGTAATGTTACGAGGATGCTGCTAATAAAGTTGTTCAAACCATGGATTCGTGTTTATTATTTCATTTAGAAAATAACATTTTTAGAGACCTGTTTTTGTATTTCTCCATCATGCCTTAAAATCAGACGGACCTGAAGTTGGCATCTGATTTTTTTTGCTTCCACTTTGATAGTTTTGGGTTAAAGAGAAATCTGGATCACATTTTAACGGTTCCTTCATGAAATCTAGCGAACAAATAAAGTTTAAACGGATATTTTACAGAGAATTAAGATAAACGTAACCTCAAAAAGTTAAGGGAAACTGGAAGCAAATAAAATGTTTTACAGGTTGGTGTGGGAACGATTGTCTGACATTAAACTAGTCCGTGTCCTAAAAAAGGGTTGGAGGCCACCGCTCTAGAACAAGAATCTCTGTTCATTTGCAGATGAACCCTGGTGCGGTTCTCTTCAGTCTGATTGCTAATGGACTCTCCTTTTTTTCCAGTTCTGCACTATCTGTGCTGGACACACACTCAAAAATCTGTATGTCAGTTGGAATAATTGGTTCTGTGTGATTTCACCAACAAACAAATGACTTCCTTTAATCCTGAAAATGTTAAGAGCACCTTATCAGTAATAAAACATCTAGATCATTTTAACCAATACTGATATTACACAAGAGCGAACAATTATAGCTTCAATTTCATCCAGTTTATTTCTAAAACCTCACTTTGTAACCAGGGTTTTCCCAGGCGCCCACACAAAGACGGCAAGAAACATCAGACAAAGCAAAAGTAATTACATTTTCTGCAAATGTTTACTTATTATTTACAGCCATTGCAGACATTTAGGATTTGGAGAGCAAAGAATCTGGTTGGTAAGATTTTTTTCAGAGTTGAACTGAAGCCCAACGGGGCTGCTTTTTACTTGGTAAGAACATCCTGACATAAAAGAAAAAGATTTTATTTTATATTTACAGAAATGTGGATATATTCAGTTTTCTGGAGCTCGACTGAAAATCAACCTTCAACACCAACACGGACTCATCAGCTTCCTTTGTGTTCTGCAGAATTCCTTACTTAACAGTTGATTAGAGAGCCAGGGCCTATCTACACTTCAAAACTAAAATCATCTGCAGAAAATTCAGAGGTTTCAAAGAAAGTACCGTTCTTTCCTTAATTGGACAGCTCACTCATCTATGATGATGCACTTTGTCCAAGGCTGCAAAAAAAATAAAAAATAAACCTCTCTGCAACGTCATAATTGCAGGGTGTTTACGTGCAGTGGTTTCACACGGAGGACAGTTTTTTCTGATTGAAATCCAGATTTAGAAGAACTTTATATTCCTACAAATTTAAACATTGGATTCAGTCATTGGTGTGACTTCACAGAATTTTCCCGATCCCAAACACCACGGCGTCGGTAAATCAGGCGATTCTTATTCCACACCAGCTCCTCATTCTAGTCTAATAGCAAAGCATCCCTTGTGGTGCGGCATCTTTTTCCATCTCACTGCCGATTGTACAGGACATCTTTCACTTTCTGCCTGTTCTTTGACACTGTCCCTTTAGGGTTGCCAAAGCAAGGAAGGAATCCACAATACAGTTGAAACTGCACAAAAGAGGCTGTGATCAAAATACTCAATATGGAAAAAATGCAGGTGACGGAGGTTTTTTCACTCATTTGTGGATATGAAATTCCTGAAAAAGGATTTTTAAATTCATTCAGTTACTAGATAATGTTTTTTTTTTCCTTCCCTTACTCAAGCAAAGCACACAAAATATGAAAAAAACAAACAAACAAACAACAACAAGTATCCGCTTTCATGATTTCATTTTTTATGACTTGTAGTTGATGTAAAAGTGAGATAGTTTTATTTCCAATGTTTGGAAAATACAATCATTTGGACTGATTGGGTAAAATGAGTATCAGAACCAACACAGAACTGAACTGGTACCTCGGTTCAGATATGCATGTAAGGGTTACAAGCTCAAAATAAATAACTCCAGTGTTTTGCAGTCTGATCCTTTCTCAGCAGCACTGCAGTGGCAGCATCTGTCCACACATGTTTTCCCCTGTAAAAGCAGGCAATCCAAGATTTACATTAATTTGCCATAACGGCTGAAGTAAAAGGCTCTCAGATCCAGCAGATTTCAAAGGAAGCTTCCTCCCAGAGGACTGGACCTAACGTCGAGTAAAGCCCTGGTTAACATTCAAATCATGAGCCTCTTGGCTAGTTTTAAAAAAGAAATGTCAGGTCATTATAGATCGCATTTTTTGCCAGGGAAAAGCGAATACATGAAACCTTTATTACCCTCAAGGCAGAGCACAAAGACAAGACACCTTCAGAATAAATCCTTTCTTCTCTGAGTTTACTGGTCAGATCAGACGCTCCTCGAGTCAACACCCGCCCCCACACGTTTTCAGCCTTCTTTAACAAGTTCCAGGTCCAGTCACGTCAGGGTCACTGCCTCATCACATTAGGGCTTGATCAAAGTGCAAAAGCACCTCATTTCTCACAGTGTGGGGATTAAACTTGGAGCCACATCTCAGGATCATCGGCACCGTGGCCACGTCCCAAAATCCCCCACGGATGGCTTCAGATGAGTACTGAGCGGTCGACAGGCTTCGGAACCTGTTGTAATTTGGCTGACGGATTACGGGGGCAAATCCAGGCTCCACACACACTTCGCACACGCAAAGATAGACGCTCAGCTGGGTGGAAAATATAAGATAAATACCGGGAGTGATTCACTGCTGAAGATGTCCGAGAGGCAGATGATCAAATGATCTTAAATTTCCAACATGGTCACAGTGTTGGAGGAGCAGGCCTCACACAGACTGCTCAATATATCACAGAAGGGGCTATGAAACGGTTTGAATAATATATTACATTGAAAGAAGCCCCTCATTTGTAGTCATGCAAACACATCCAAACATTCAGAAGGAAACTGAGAAACTCGTCTTCTCGTTGTTATTTCTGCTGGAAAGAAACTGCGCTACACCGGGCTCATGCTGTTTTTCACTGATTTGTCACCAGATACGATGCATTTGTGCATGTACAGGTGCCTACATCTGTGAATGCCTCCTATGCGTTTGTTTGAACACACGTCTGTGCAAAGGTTAGCCGCCTCTTTGGTAATCGTATTGCCAAATGTGAATGTAAGAGGACAAATGCAACCACAACCAAATAAGATCTAAGATTGTTCCTGTAAGAATGGATACATGCTTCTCAAGAGTTTGTGAAATCAATTGTGGGGTTCCCCAAAGATCAATTTTAGGAACACCACTTTTTCCTCTATGCGCTGCCACTTGGGGAAAGCATGGCGTTTGTATTCATAACTACGCTGATAACTCAACTTTAAATTGCTGTGTCCTGATGACTTTTTAACTGCACTTTATATGCACGGATACTGGAGAACTTTCTACTGCTCAAGCAGGACAAAACTGAGGTTTTAGTTATCGGTTCTGCAAACAAGAGAGGTAATTATTTTGTCGAAACTAAAAAATTACAAAACTTCTCAGTGCGTGAAAAACCTGGGTGTTATTATAGACTCTGACCTGAATTTTACTCCACAAATTAAAAATATATCTATAATGTGTGTAAACAATGAAGATGACTACTTTGCAAATTTCACCTTTTGCCAGTTTATAGAAAGTAAATCCCACGATAAAAAGGGAACACAGGAAGACCAATATTGTTAATAATCCTCAACATCAATTTTGGGTTGCATCTGCCTCTGTCTGCACCTGCAACTTTCAGCTTCAAAACTCAAATGACAAAAGAGAAAGGCAGTTCATTGATAGAGGAAGACGCAGACAGAGGCAGATGCAGACAGAGGCAGATGCAGACAGCCAGACGCAGGCAGAAGCAGACAGAAGCAGATGCAGACAGAAGCAGATGCAGACAGAAGCAGATGCAGACAGAAGCAGACGCAGACAGAAGCAGATGCAGACAGAGGCAGATGCAGACAGAAACAGATGCAGACAGAGGCAGATGCAGACAGAGTCAGACGCAGACAGAAACAGATGCAGACAGAAGCAGATGCAGACAGCCAGACGCAGGCAGAGGCAGCTGCAGACAGAGTCAGACACAAACATTGGCAGGCGCAGCCATAAAAAGTCTTGTCTGTGGAAATGATGAGCGACAGCTGAATGACTATTAATGTTTTTCATTTTAAAACCAGTCTGTTGGATCAAACACAAACGAAGCAGAGTTTCAGCTCCTAAACTTCTGCTTCCCTGCCGATTGAAGCTGTTCTGAGAAGCAGCGATCTCCAAGTTTTCTCTTCTGTGGGATAATGGTTCTAAGATAGAAATGAAATGTCTGGACTCTAGAGACAACCATGGTGCCCTTTCTCTTTCCTCTTTAACTGTCACAACAGCAACATTTCCCTGCAAACAGAAATGCTTGCAGAGTTTTTTCAACATTTGTGCTGCTTAACAGAAATAACAAACATCATGGTAAACCTTGCTGAAATGAAGCCTAATTTTGAGGTTTTTTATTTTCATTAAGAGCCTCAACCGTAAATCCTAATCTAAATATGCCATCAACTGAATGTAAAATATTAATGACGTTTAACAAAAATGTGTTCATTTTAATACAGAACTTGTTGAAAAGTTGGAAAAATTGTTTTAAAGTGAAGAGTCCATCCTTCCCAAATTTCTATTTTAGTATGTTTTGGCACATTTTGCCTTTTAATATTTCCAATTTCTAAATTTATTTGTCTTTAGAATGATTTGTTTATTACTACTAACTACAGGGAAGCCCCTCCTCTGATGCCCTGCCGTTTACACACCGTTACATTTCAGAAACTCATTTCCCCAATCACAGTTTGATCCTTTACAACTGATAAAAACTTACAGTATTTAGAATATTTTTCTTGTATGCTTGAGCTCGCATCTCAACTGATTGCTTCTCCACTGTCGCCTTTTACTTAGGAGTTACATAAAAAACCAATAGATGTAACCCGCTTGATTTTTTAAAAAGGACATTGTTTGATATATACTTAAGATAATCTGAATTTTTGGGATATTTCTGATTGAGTTAGATTCCAGCAATCCTACTTAACGTCTTTTTTATGTTTTTTTGTGTTCTGTGGGAGGACCTTGGTTGTATGATGGTGCTTCATAAATGGCCTGAATTGAACTGAAATAAAAGTCTTTGTTTCTCCTCGAAGGACTTTCTAGTGTTTTGTGTTGTGTTTTCGTGTGAGCGTTTGCCTGGAGAAATGTGTCCCGGGACAGCAGACAACTCATTTGGATCTGTCCGGTTCATCCTGAGCAGGATTTTCTTTGCAGCCTTTAACCAGTTCTGGTGGAAGTGGAGGTTTTCTTGTTGCTTCTGATTCTGTTATTCAAATTGAATCTATCTTTTAGTTTATTTGAAAAAGGTTTTTTGAAAACACAACTGGTTCCTTTATTCCCAACCCAGTCTCATCCTAAAATGTGTAGTAGTTACGTTCGTCCACATGGAAAAACGTAACGTAGCTAGTACACATTTTAGGATGAGACTGGGTTGTTATTCCATTTGTTTTTTGTACTGCACTTTATATTCTGTCGTTAGTGAATGTTTGCATCCTCATTTAGAAGGTGCCGGATGCTCGTTAGGCGGAGGTCAAAGCTCGATCTGATTTGTGGATCCAATCATTTGTGGGTTTGATGAGAACATGGTTCAGATGTTTAGCTCCATGACTCCACATGATTCTGTCCAGCAGCAGTGGGGTCTCAGCCTTTTAGCCTTTTATTTTTTGTTCTTGTTGTTTTGGTGAAGCTGAGAGTCTTCCTTAAAACACTGACAAGATGCTTTTAATAATCTTAAATGGACATACTGTGACATGTTTTGAATGGGTTTTGTCTTTTCTTTACACTGCAACATGCTTGTGTACGTTGTGTAACAGCGATGCGAGTGTCGTTGCAGCAGGAGCTGCAAAAGATCATGGTGTCGCTGTTGAAAGAAGAATCTCAGGGAGAAACCAGATTCATGAGGGAAAAAAGACCTTTCCTTAACAACAAACAACTTCGATTCTAAAAGTGAAAAAGATTTTGTCACAAATCATTATCATATTAGAGCTTGATTATGGAAAACACAGGACCAAACCAGACAGGTGGTCATGTCTCAAGAGGACACACTGAGAATGCTCGGACAAAAAGGATAATTTAAATAAAAGTTTTTGGGGACAGAAACCCTGACAAACATTGAGAATAGTTTCCATGACAAACTGATCCGTGTGCGGTTTGTCTTTTTTTTCTCTTACTTGTCCCGTCCATCAGCTGAGCAATCAGCTGAGAGCCGAAGGCGTCTTGTTACAACAGTCTTCTGACACACAAGGTGTATATAAGGTGTGTTTAATTACAGAAACATAGATTACATTTTAAATTTGCCTTTTTAATTTTGAGTCGGAGTTGCGTTACAGAGGTGCGACGCGTGTTAAGTGACCGCCAGAAACAACACAGCATCGATTAGGAAAGACGAGCGGCACAAACCTGTGCCCTTCCCTCTCTAACCGTAACCCCCACACACAATTACTGAATGACAAACAGGGCCGCATGACGCAGACTGCAGCTTCCACGATGAAGGTGCACGCTTTGAAAGTCCTCATTATTTCTCAGAGCCGGGTCCGGAGATTGTACCGCCCACAGCTGTGTTTTTGTAAGCTGGACAGTAATAAAAAAGAAAAGAAAAAATGAATGAAAGTCTCCTCTGAGAAAAAATGGACATCTGTCAGCAAGATAAAACCAGTGTTCTGTTCTCCTACAGGTCTGACAGGTCGTCGGCACAAAAGGTGTCAGGCCAGGAAAACCTCTGAAGAAGTCAGGTGGAGGAATGTGGGCTAAACCCAACAAAGGGGCTGTCTGACCCCAGAGAGGGGCAGAAGTCAGGGACATGTTCCCGTCAGCAGCAGCTTTCCTCTTCAAAGTTTTGCCAACTTTGCCTCGTTTGTACGGTCGTACGTAGGAGATGGAACGGGCCGACCCGTAGGGTGCAGCCGTTTTGTGTTGGTGTGTCGGTGCACCGCGTTCGGCCTTTTGTATCATCCTCAAAAAGGTTTAATGGACTGCTCAGTGTGCGCTGGAAGAAAAGCCTATCTAACCTGTCAGCAGCAAGAAGGGCTTTATGTTTCACGGCGAGAAATCGCAGAGCGACACATTGGAGTAAATCAAAACAACTGAAAGGCTGCTGCTCAGCCAACCGTCAGCAACAAATGTCACCATTTTATATTAATGTCATCAATGGCTCAACACAATTGTTCCCTGATTTCTGAACAGAGAGGCACCAACGCACAGAAGGACGACAATGCAGGTGATTATTTTGCTGCATTAAAATTCAGCAGAAGACTACTTTGTTTGCAGAGGAGGAAAACTTGCTTGATAAGAGTTCTCAGCAGGTACGTCTTTTTTTTCCGTCTCCAGTCTTTGGCAGGAAGCTTGATTTCAGTGTCTGCCTACATGACGAGGCGAGGTAGGGGAGTTTGGTGAAACTCCGTCCTCGTCGTCCTTGCTCGTGGTGACGCACAGATTTTGTTGTGACAAGAAGCTGCAGACGAACGAGGATCAGAACTCTGAGACGTGATGTTCCTATCAAACACATCCCCGTCAGTCTAAACATCATCAGCTTCCATACGCTGCAGATTTCATTCCCCGTCATTCCTGGAGAAGTATGATCGTCATTCTGCACCAGAATAAGAACTTTTAAAAGACATAAATTCTTTGAAACATTAAACATTCATGCTGAACCTTTGTTCCGTCTTGTATTCTCTATAAATATGATATAAAAAGGATACATGATGGACTTTGATTGTAAAAAAGAAAAAAAAACTGCAAATTATCAACAAATCTTCAAATTATTAATTTTAACCTGATAGAGGTGATTGATCCGAATGAAGTCAATAATTTTTATGTTTTTACTTTTGTTTTTTCATTATTTAAAGAGGCACAGGGTTAGCCCTTCCTAAATTATTATTTCATTCTCCAGTCAGCAGTTTGGAAAAATGTTAAAAGATCAAAAGATGGAAAAGACAGTTTATTATAAATTTATAGGCTCCTCTGACAGGCTCCAGCTGAGCCTCAGCTCCTGATCTCTCATTAGCATCAATAATCTGGAAACAGCCGCGTGTCAACTTTAAATCGTGGGAGATTTCCCAAAAAGTAATTGCCCCCACCCCTTGCTAAATCATGAATGAACCTTGATGAAACACCTTTAGGGGGAAAGGAGGGGTCAGATGATTCCACTGCGATGAATGTGGTTTCCCCCCTAAGATGCAACCGCTCCTCTCCAGGACCCTACACCGACCCGGACACCCCCAGAGACCCGTATGAGTGCATGTGACGAAGGCTTTAAGAAAACTCGCATCGACTGAAGAGAATTTTTGTCCAGTTATTGTCTTAAATTGAACATTTTAAAAGATCAGAAACCCAAGAGGAACTAATGACAGTAAAAGCAGAAAACTATTTTAGTTCAAGTATCTGTTTGGGTTGATGATTCCTGTGAGGTTTGAAGACAACATCTGTCATGAAATGAGAATCATCAGTCGCAGAGAAATGTGGCGGCAGTGGTTCTGTGGCGAAAAGGGCCAAGAAAGAGATTTATTTCTGGATAACCAACCTAAATTGTGGCACGAAGTGTTTCAGTCTTTGAACTGTTGAGTTTAGATGAACTGAAGTTTTCGCTCTTCGGGTAGATTATTTCTGTGGTCTTCTGTGGTTTACCGTCCTGCTGAATGTGTTTACTTGGCCATGGGGGAGAGCAATCAGAAGGAAATTGCATGTTTGTGGCACAGACTCTGGACACCAGTTGGAGACTCTTTCGCTGAAGCCAATTTATCTCACAAGCAAACTGTCACCAATTTGTTTCCATGCGAGTATTCTTTGGGATGCACTGCCCCCTTGATGCTTTTAGCAGCATTATTACATGCTGGGGGAGTTTGCTTCCATAAAACCGCCCACATGCAGCCCTTTCCCACCAGTCTTTAGTATTTTGTCCAAATGAGAGAAAATGTGATGAGGAGAATCTTAATCCCAAGTCAGAAATGCACCACATGCTCTCATGATTCAGTTTCATCCAGGGTTTTAATGAAACTACCATTTTTTTAAAAAGTTGGAACCACAAAGTAAATACATCAAAACAAAGAAGATCAAGGAAAACTTTAGTCCGCACAGTTGCTTTTCTGTTATACTTTACCAGGTGACTAGTTATTCTACCTGAATGCACACACCTGATCCAGGTGATCTGCAGCAAAAACTGGAGGGTTAGTAGGAAAAGAACCAGTTGCACAGTTGTAATATAAGATTAGATGTTAGAAAAGTTAAAGATTTTACATCTGCCAGTATTGAATTTTCTCAAGAATGATTTTTGTCTGAAGAATGAGGAAGTCTGGATTCTGCCGAAGTCCGGACAACTGGAGTTCAGAAAAACCTGCACAAAAAAGCCTCCAGCTCCATCTTCAGTTAAAAATAAATAAAGCGACTTTTCACGCACCTCCAAGCACAGCGGTGGAGGGCTCATGATTTGTGCCTCGGGATCTTGATTCCTCAAAGTCATTGAGTCGACCGTGACCTCTTCTGCATGCCAAAGTAATGTGGAGACAAATGTGGAGCCATCTGTGTGACAGGTGGAGCCTGCTGGAAACCTTTTCACACAGCAGGACGCTAATGTGAAGCACAGCAGCACCAAAATGACAGGAAAACAGAAGATGCTGCAACGGTCCGAGTCCCGGCTCAGAACGGCTGTGATGCTGCGCTGGAACCACATGCAACAAAGACAGTGATATCAGACTTTATCCCTCTTCACCTTGTCTGCTGTTCCTAAAGAAAGACTCCTCATTCAAACCGGCGCTGGATTTGTTTTTTCGGCCTTTGAGTCTCTTTAAGCAATCAGTAATTTCCCAGAAGATCAGAGTTTGACTTTGGAGAAGACTCAGAAACGAGCTGTAAAAAAGGATGTCAGGTGCTGACTCGCATGCTTTCAGAGCATAAATCCGATTTAGCTTTCATCTCCGTCTGGCTTTTGCTTTGGTCTTCCCCCTTCAGAGGTCTCCATGGCCAATCATCTGCCTCCATTTAACCCCGTCCTGCATCCTCCTCTCACATTAACCATCTTTATGTCCTTCTTCACTACATCCATAAATCTCATCTTTAGTCATTGCCTCCTGCCTGCAGCTGTGAACTCAAACCATTTCAGTTTGGCTTATTTCATGTCCAGAACTTTTACCGGGAGCTGATCCACCAGAGACCCGAGCCTCCTCAGCTTAGCATCTCCGTAAACATGAACAAACTCACATCGATACAAATTATTATGATGTTCAATCCGGCTTTTCTTGCTCTTTCTCCGCGGTGGAATGTCTTTTCAGGAGTGAGGAGACAACTAACTTGCAAACAAATGAGGCAAATAATGGCTTGATCTGGAACGCACCATACAGCAGGTGGAAGCAAAAGGGGGGGGCGCCTAATTCAGTCCTGAAACCAGCTGGTCCTGAAGCAGAGCTGGAGCCAAGACTCGCTGACCACTCCGTTTCCCACTGAGCTTCTTCAGCCAAAGTGAACATGCCAGGAGGCGCAGTGCCTCCCCTCAAACCCCCCCTCCCCCCGTGCATAATCATAACGTGATCATGCGGGCGGCGTGTATCGATTATTCTCAGGACGCTTCCACTGAAGCAGCCAAACTGTATCCTCCGGCGAAGCTCTTGCCAGGAGACACGCGATGACACTGATTAGATTGCGCTGATATTCAAACACACCATGGATTTCTCTGGCTGCACTCTGGGCGAGTGCTGCTGGGTAATTCATCCAGTTGTCACGCCGTCCCAGAAGTCCCTCAATGTCATGCTAATTAATTATTTATCATTACCTAAACGCACTAATTAATTGTCAGTTTAAAGGCACGCTTTCGTGTACGACACAGCCCATCGGTCTCTGGGGATCACTTTCATCGTCATCACACCCGTCATTGCTTGAAGTTGCTATTATCTGCCTGTTTGTCTCAGGGTAAACCCAGTGAAGGTCAAACCAGGAGGGAAAGGAGTGGAGCGATTTTCTGAGCGAACCCCGCTGACATTTCTCCCTTCCAGTGGACTTTTAAGATCCGTTTAGAAAGATGCCATTAGCCCTTTGTCAAAGGGAATGTCAAGGACATGCATAAACGCGGTGCCATCTCTCATTACTGGTCGTATTTATTCTAAGTAGTTGCCCTTATCACAGTGTTTATAATCAAATGGGCGAAACGGGTTTAAAAAATGAAGCAAAACACAGATCTGTCATTTTGCCTCTGCCGGCTCCTGGGGGGCCAGTTTAATGGATGAGCTGCTTGTCTGTTCCTGATGCATGTTGCTGTGCGTGCGTTACATCCAGTTGTAGGATCAGACAATCGCCTTCATGGGGGGTGGGGGTGGGGGGGGTGTAATCAGACGAGTCGGGAGTCGACTTCTGCAGCACACGCGTGTCTGAGGCGCAGGTAATTGGCACACTTTGAAGGGGGCTGTGGCATTTTACAGATGTTCACCTGCGTCGTTTCAAATATGCCAAGACACCTATTAGGCGGGTCTGATGTGGCTCTCAAAGTGAGAGAAACCGTTAGGAGGAATTTAAACGTCTCTCGCGTCTGTTTTTGGGAGCACAGTAAATGTCAAACCCTGAAAGCGAATCTAAAAATATAAAACGATCCGACAGATTCTATTTAATTTGTTTAAAAATACTTGAAACAATCAATTTTTGTAATTTCCTGTTTCTGGTATCAGCATCAACCCCCTGTTTGAATAACTTTTGTTATGTTTAACCATAAATTTAAGCACCAGACCTGAAATGTTGGGTTGTTGTTTAAAGGATGACAAAATAAATGGTAGATTCTTCAGATTTTCTTTCAGTATAAGCAGAGAGTCAGCATCTATATTTATAGAACTGTACTCGTCGTGTTTAGAGGAGAGAGAAGGCTGAGTTGCATCCAAAGAACACCACATCTACTGTAAAGCATGGGGGTGGAAGCATCATGTTTTGGGGCTGTTTTTCAGCAAAGGGACCAGGATGACTGATCCATGTAAAGGAAAGAATGAATGGAGCCATGTATGGTCAGGTTTGGAGTGAAAACCTCCTTACATCAGCATTGAAGATGAAACGGCGCTGGGTCTTTCAGCATGACAACCATCCCAAACACAGGTTGCCCTGGTAACAAAGGAGTGGCTTCATAAGAAGCCTTTCAAGGTCCTGGAGTGGCCTAGCCAGTCTCTAGGTCTCAACCCAATGGAAAATCTTTGGAGGGAGTTAAAAGTCTATGTTGCCTAGTGACAGCCCCAAAACATCCCTGCTCTAGAGGAGTTCTGCTTGGAGGAATGGGCCAAAACATCACTGCTCTAGAGGAGATCTGCATGGAGGAATGGACCAAAATACCAGCAACAGTTTGTGAAAACCTTGTGAAGACTCACAGAAAACGTTTGACTGCTGGCATTGCCAACAAAGGGTATTTAACAAAGTACTGGGTTGAACTTTTGTTATTGACCAAATACTTATTTTCCACCATAATTTACAAATAAATTCTGTAAAAGTCAGACAATGTAATCTTCAGGATTTTATTTTGTCATTTTGTGCCTCATGGTTGAGGGTTACCAATGACAAAAATAACAGGCCTCTCATCTTTTTAAGTGGGAGAACTTGGACAATTGGTGGCTGACTAAATATTTTTTTGTCCCACTGTGGAAAGTAAACGAAGTCTAATATTTCCAGAGTATTTATTTATTCAAATTGTTGTCAATCAGTAGCACATGAAAAAGGTGCAGTTTGAAAAATATTGTCACAAGCGTTGTGCTCCGCCCCTTTCTGATCATCCACCTGCAGCCAAACAGATCTATGAACGTCTTAGTTGGAATCTGGATCAGAACTGGACGGCTGGATAGCTCCCATTATGGTCACCATTTTTGTTGCATTGCTAATATTAGGTTGGGGGTGGGGTGGGGGGGCTGCAAGCTGACAGGAGAGTGTAAACAGAGAGCTCTCGGTAACGGGGAGGAGAGGGGTTGCTCCTCAAAAACAGTCTCGCCCACAATTCCGAGTTGAATATTGAATGAACCCCCGCCGCTCTGCAGAAACTATGTCCTAGAAACGACACAAGTTTTTCGATTTTGGCTAAAAATGCCACAAACATCATTAAAAGACCACTGGGAACATATCAACAACAGAGATCAAAGATGATTAGAGTGAGATTTTAAAAAACAAAAAATCTCAGAAAGATATATCATTTTGATTTTTCCTTCTATCAGTTAACCGTTTTTAAAATATTGCAAAAGTGAAAGTTAAAAAACGTGTTTTTTTTTGTTGAGCAGTGAAGTTTACCAACCTCTGCACATTCTGGCATATCTGTGTCTAAAGTGCTGACTCTAACATCCCTTTTAATATTAATTCCATAAGTATTTGGCAATTGAACTACTTTATGTTATACACCAAAACTAGAAAACAATAACCTTGTGCCATGTTTATGGTCACTTAGCTCTGTTTTTTATAACTTTACACATCAATAGACAGAGAAGAAACAATGATGCAGAAAACAAAGCATCACATTTAAAAACTTGCTGCATTCTTATCATGAGACATTTTATTTTGGTATATTTATTATTTATTCTTGTTTTCTACGACTGATGGGCTTTTTATTTAAATGTAATTTAATTAGAAAAAATATTTGTTTTGATTAAAGTGCACGTTTAAAAAGGAATTGGACTATGCAGGTTCGTCTCACGGAGGAAATGTGGAAATGTAAATCACACAAAAAAGAATCCTTTAGCTGGTTTCACGCAGATATATTTACAGTGAACGAAAACTTAACGACAATAAGTACAATGTGTAAATGATTGGTTTTTATCCAGTCCAGTGTTCAAACAAGTTCACCTTCTCTGGGTGTTACGGTAAGAGTCTTTGATGCACCTTTCTTAGTTTTTTGTTTTTCCATTTTCTAATCGTAAATTAATTTTTTGTTAAATTCTTGTGTAACCCTTGTGCTATCCTATGACCCCCCCCCCTTCCATTGAGGTGTTCTCCCTACCATGACAAAGGTGGATAAAGGTGGAAAGATTTCATGTAATCCATGGACACCAGTGAAGATCACAAATCATTGAAGAAAAAAGGTTCAGAGCACTGTCTAGTGGGTCTAGATGACCCAACTCCCAACGTTAAAGTGCCTAGGATAGAACAAGGGTTAAATGAATGAATGATGCTCTCACAAAAAAGCACATTTTAATTTCGTTGTGATGATAACCATAAAAAGCATCTGATCTACATGAATCCATAATAATTGTGTTTTTTTCATGTTTTTGTTGGCTACTTTCTTTTGGTCGTCATTTCACTGGAAAGACACCTTCTTAACACAGACAGGCTTTTGTTGCACACCGCCCGTCTTTGCGGGGAATCCTTTGGGTGGGAACAGGCACACCTTGACCCGCTCATTTGGTGCACTGCGTTGGGAAATGTTGAAGGTCTTTTGATGTAAGGGAGGTGCTGGTTAACAGCAGGTTAAACACGGTTTTAGAGGCTCTCCTAGTCACTTTATTCAGTTATTATTTACAGCTTCCTCCACTTGTAAAACAGCAAATGTGTTCTGTCGACTTGTAAAGGAAACTGCACGCTCATGTGTTTTTACACGGAAATAAAACTCATCGTCATAAAGGATGTGGCCCCGACGGCCAGTTTGAAAGGTTAGCATTATTACATGTTCACGATGCTGGACTTTGCTGTGCATCTCATAAATAAAAGCATTTTAGATGGCCTCAGTAAAATCCAGGACGGAGAGCCTTCAATGGCCAAGGGACTCCTCTCTTGGGGCAACGGTGTTAATCGGAGCAATAGGTCTCCTTCCTCCTGGATCAATGTCAGCACAAATTTCAGATTGCTTTCCTGATGCGCGCCAAGTTATCTGTGATTCAACTTTAATGGGATATTGAACGGAGCCGGCATTTAGGGAGCAGAGCCGTATTTCACGTTATTGACAATCAAACGCACACAACTTTTTCATTAGCATGCATTAGGAAAACAGCAAATTAATCTTGACGACACCGGCGGGGAGCATGACTGCAGTTACATAAAATCACGGTTTTCAGCATGAATGCCACTTCAGAGATTTGTAGTGCATAATTAAGAGTCCTCAGCGTGTGGGGCAAATAAGGTCACCGTGTCTCCTATTAGATGACTTGCAAATGATCACAGCTCAGGAGCACGGCGCGGTAAATTCCCGGCGCTTTTTGCCGCGCGAAAAGGCAGTAAAGCATCAGCGCAGCAAAATTAATATTTATATCCTGATTTGTGGGCCTCTGCCCCTTTAAACAAACTCATAAGACTGTAATGCATTTGCTCTGACCCTTCCACACTCACATCTCAGATGACAAAATGAGTGGTAGCAATTCAAACACGGCGTATTAAATCAGGTGACATTTCGCCGCACCTGAAGGTCAAGCGTTTTGTCAACAAGGACAGGCCCAGACTACCCGGCTGCCGACATCAGGGGACAGATTTAAAGTCCTCGTGTTGCACAAATGAGATGCAGTATCTGAAGGGGAGGGATATCCCAGGGAAGCTTGGCTTACCGGTTAATGAGGGGAAAGGGATGTGCGCCTCAAGTGTCTGCATGTGTATGCAAAGATGTAGAAGTCAAAAGCACAAACTGAAGTAAACAAGCCACTGCAGAAATGAATGAGGAGTTGTCTTCTTGCTGCTAAGCGGTTCATCAAAGTCCAGACCACCGTCTGATGGTTCAGGAGGAACAGCGTATGTGGATCCTAGACGGCTTCTCCAGAGTCGACTCCGCCTTCCCCCAAACTGCAGGGAACCTCCACAGAGACCACTGACCCAAGTCTTAGACCCATGTATGCTGGGTTGACCCGTACGGTGCTTTCTGGGTTGTCCCGGTCCATGTAGGGTCAGTGCAGGTGTGTTGCATTTCCCTTGTGGCTTGTACGGCCACTTCAAGGGACGTCATGAAAATGGGACATACCATTGTCGTGTCTGGCAAGTATTCATGAGGATACTGGAAGTTACACGTATTTATGTCGTACGCCGTCCTTACGCCACACTCTAGTCTTTGGTAAGGTGCGATTACTGGCTCCTTACTGACCGCACACAAATGCTGCACCTACGGGTCACCCACGTGACCTGTACAGGTCTGACCCTTTTTTACCTTCAGAAACCCCGTTTGCACCTGTAAGGGCAGTTGGGACTAAGGCTTTAAAGAGTGAGCCGAGAAAAACAGATGGATGCTGCAATCTGACAGTAACTACCCGTTTAGGGGCATCAAATAAGCATCTGGGGTTAAAACTGAAATGATATTGAATTAATTTCACAAAAATTAATGTTCAATTCATTTTGTTTTAATAATTGCATAACATTTGGGGGTCTGGAATTCTCTCTCTGGTCTTCAAACTATCTTAGATTTGTTTCTCCATCTTCTCATAAAGATTCATCTCACTTCCAAAACCATTTACAGCACATTTCAAACAAATTTAAATGTTGGATTGTGGTTCAAAACTATAGAAGATTGTCCTTAAGAGACCAGGGTTCATCCTCCGAATGGAATTTTGATATAATAAAAGATGTGAAATGTCTCTTTCCAAAAAAAATTCCCATGTAGATTACCAAGAATTTATCATTCAAAGCATTTTAGCATCTAAAAAACATTGCCACGGTCAAAAACATGGTGTCAAAGCCAGACCTGGAGATACTTATTCCTGCATCAGTCTCCAGTAGGTATACTGGAACGGCCTAATCACTGGCCTCCCCAAACCAGCTGTAAAACAGCTTCAGTACATCCAGAACGCTGCTGCTCGATTCCTGACCAGGAAGTGCCGTCACATCAGTTCTATGCTCAGGTCTCTGCACTGGCTTCCTGTACCTCAAAGAATAGATAGAGGAATCAGCATTTCAGTCTTATGCAGCTAAAAACTGGTACAGTGTGTGAACTGTGCTAAGGTTCAAATCTAGACTTCAACATTCCTGTTTAGCCGTGTAAATAACTGAAGGGTATTATATTATTTTCATTTTATTTTCTCTTTCCTTTCTTTTAAAGTAAATTCCATAATGATTATGTCTGTTTTTAATCGCTGCACTGTTATGTATTGTGATTTTAATGCATTTTCCTGTTTTGTGAAGCCCTTTGAATTACTTTGTGTATGAATCGTGCTATACAAATAAACTTGCCTTGCCTAAAAAGTGCTTAAAGTGCAACATTATAAAAAAAAAGTAAAAAACAAAACATGAAAACAGACCAGAGGTAGAAAATAAGCAGAGGAAATGCAGACTGGAAGGTTTTGCCGTTAGAGGTTTCAAGTCAGTGAGGAAAAACCAAAAGAGCATGTTGTGTGAAACTCTTCTTCAGCTCAGGAGTCTGGGATCAGAAAACCAAGCAACAGAGAGGCCAGACAGATGACGTGATGGGAATGGTACACTTCATTACCTGCAGAACTCACCCCTCCACCCCAGACCTGGTGATGTTCACAGCTCAGGGCAGATCGGCAGATAAACAATCATCTTAAATGAGATTTTAATTACAGCAGAGAGTTGCCGGAATCTCTGGGTTCATCTTTTACAAAAACTCCATTATTGTATCGTCACCTCAAATGTCTTGAATAAAGTGTTGTTGAACAGACTCCCCCATCAGTCGAGGCAGCTCCGGTCCTCGAGAAAAGGCTGTCGGACAAAATCCAAACACTGCTGCATGTGACTAACCAGCAGCTACGTCTAAACAGCCCCACGTCTTCACCTTTCGGCCCCTAAAGGACTTTTTTCACCTGAACATAGATTTAAACTGCTGCATCTGCTCACACATCAGTGGTCTGAGCAGAAAACCAATGCATGAAGACATTTTAGCACATGCTAGTATTTCATCTGCAGAAGCAAAAGGTGTAAAACAGCTCAGCGTCACGAGGATCTGGAAAATTGTTTCCTAAGCATTGTTGCCATTGTTAGAATGCATAAACATGTGGGGAGAAATGCATGTGATGTTGTTTCTGGGGAGTCGGCCCGCAAGGCTGCTCGGTGAATCATTACATTTACCTCCCAGGAGACAGCCAGGAGCCAAACACCGTCATCTGGGGGGGGGGGGTCTGTTCAGGTGCTCCCCAGCACAGACGTATACAGGTTTAGACAAAAAAAACAAAAAACACAACTCCCACCGTCACCACGCATTAGCGTTCAAACCTCGTTTGCATTAATAGTGGCTAACGGTAACGAGGGAAAACGTCACAGAAAGCAGGAAAACGGCAGAACAAAACCCCTGGTAGAACGGCGTTTGGCACAATGCTGTGTGTGCGACCATAAAGTTGAAAAAGCAGCAGGCCACAGCCAAGTGTGTGACATTAGACATAATTCAGAAAAAGGGCCAAATGTCCAGCCAAGCGGACAGATGAGGCCTCATGCTCAGACTGCACCAGGGGTAAATATTCACTCTGACATTTGTGCCGTATGCAATCTCCATCGGCCGAGTGTAGCCGACTGACATTTTCATCCAAGTCTCCCCGGCCGTGTTCCCGCATTCCTATTTAAAACTCAAAAGCTTTGAGTTTGTAGGCTCATTAAACCACCTAGCAGCAGATTTCTGAGATGCTCTGGACGGAAACATTAACACGTGGCCTGCAGACGACACGCTTTTGGCCATGTCAGTTTGAAATCCTGAGGTCCACCTGACTCACGTCCGTGCTTTCAAATTTAGAAACGCGTTTCACCTTCCCTCCGCTGCAAGAGCAGCAGACCTGCACCCCACTGGGGATTACAAACTTTGAATCATTTTGACACAGGAGGCGAGTTTCTCCTCATTTGGAGCTGCGTTTACCACAGAAACATACACCAAAGCTGCTTTCAGCCTTGTTTTCAGAGACTGCTCTCTGAAGCTTCTCCGTGGCACAAGAAAGGAGGCACCACCGGCTTCTAACTATTCTTTTCCTCTCGCTTTAGCATTGCTTATTTATTTCTGTTTTTATTTTTCATTACTACCCTTTGAGTTTGACATGAAATATTTCTGCAGACGAGTCCTGTTTCTGTGAAATTATCCTTGTTGCACAACTTTTCAAAACACTTTCTTTTTCTCCTCTGTACGTTTGCAGAAAGATTCAGAGTTTACTGGATGGAAACAAATTATGTTTGAAAAGAGATGATGCTATCACAACAACAGTGGTTTTGACTCTAAAGTTCCTGCTTGATTCTGTCCACCTGCATCTGCGGCGCCTCGTAACCAGACCATTGAGGGGAATGAAGAGGCACAGGCCCGCCATGAGGCCGCCTAAAAGCAGGCTCGGTTAATTTTTCAGGGGAGCATACATTAATGCATTCCCGGACTGGATGAAAAAAACTCACATTAGCAGCTGAGAAAAGGCGAGGATTCACAGCGAAGTCGGTCAAAGTCATCCGCGCACATGTCATCAGAAACAACAGATTAATTCTGAGTATTTGTCCCTTTTCATCCAAGAAAAGGTAAAGGTTTATATTAGTTTGAGTCTGATTGACAGACTGGAAATGTTCCCCAGTGCTGCTTCTCCAAACATCAGAATCCTCACATATTGCTTGATAATTTCCTTGGCCTTCAGGGTAAAGAAAGACGGTGTCTATTGATTGATTTGGGTTGAATATACGCTAAAACAAATAGATATCTTGTTCTGAAAATCAAATTCCTCACCAGCTCTGGCAGCTTTGGCAAAATGCAGCTGAGCCCAAAACACAGGCGCAGGATAATTAGTCACAGCAGGCTTGAAGTGGGAAGGGCAGGAAGCAATCGGACTGAAGGATGTATTGATCCTCTCGAGGAGGGAGGGGCACAGGAGCCATGATCAATCTTGCGAGCCAACTCTCTCAATCTACGAAGGGGCCGGCTCGTACAGAACCGTACAGAGCCGTGCTGGTGTGCAGCCACATTAGCTGTGTGTGTTACAGGTCAAGCAGAGACGAATGTTTGTGTGAATAAAAGACTCCCAGAGGTCACGGGGAGGGGGGGGACTTTATGGAGGAGTTTAACGGCGTCCCACCAGCCCAGCTGCAGATTCTCCTCATCATGCTGAGCCTCAGTGGAAGGTGAGCAGTTTGCATGTCGAGATCCCTCCAAGGACGTTCACAGCTGGCTTTCCTCTAAGCAGGTAAGAGATGAATCTGGGACCAGCCAGATGATGGAGGGTGAGTATCAGGAAGCATCAGCATTTGATTGGAGGGGGGGGGCGCCCCCTCACCTTCAGGGTCGGGCGGATCAGACATCAGGCAACCAGCTGAGCTGCAGGGATTCCCTCGACAGGAGAGTTGACAAGCTGCCGCAGACAACGGAGTCGGTCCGGAGACCCGGTCACTTTCACGCTCTGCGCCGTCCACCGGGGGGGGGGGGGGGGCATGCATGGGTGTGCTGCTAAGTGGTGTACAGAGCCCACGAGGGAAATGTGTGTCACTCTTACACTCATTTGCACATGGGCTCAGCAGATTTTCTCGCACACACACATAATCATCTAAGTGAGAATGAAAGGCTGCGCCTGAGGACACGCCGTCAGATGCTGGGATGTGTTTCTTGTCGGGACACGAAGAGCCACACGGGTGTCACATGGATCTCAGAAAGTCCACGTGAGCCGCAGTCCAGCTCTGCAGCTTTCACAAGAAAAGCTGAAAATAACACTCTCTGCTTTATGTGCCGTCGATGGAGACACCACCAGACACGTCCGCCTGAGTGGCTGCTGCTCCCGGCTCCAACCATCAGGCCTCATTACCAACACGCCGACAACCATCATCGTAAAGAATTGTAGGAAATTCACAATGTCAAATACTGAAACACCGACCACCACACGATGACGTCACGATTTTTTAGTTGTCAAAAATGTTAGTTTCAAAACTCCACATATACCAATTATAAAATATTCGGTAAAAATTACAGTACTGGTCGTTTCTTATAGGTATTTGTTTTCCTTAAGCATATTATATGTTATTCCAAAAGTGAGAAAACATCAAGAACTGGCCAAGTAGCAACTTTAATGTCCAAGCTTAAGACCACAAAACCTTCATTTCTAAAATCACCTACCCAAGCCGCTGTGGTGTTGCTAAGATGCACAGCTCCTCTGGTCACATGACTGATGGAGGAGTTCAATGCTGTGGGCTGGGGGGGGGGGGGGGGGTCTGCTCAAAACACTGGGGTAACTCATCTCATAACCAAAAATATCAAGTTCTGACGCATGAAATTGAATTTTCTTGTTTATTAATTAGTAATTGATACTTTAATAGCTGATTATAATTGATATCAGAATTGGTGATGTACAAGAATCAATACTTTGATACTTTTTACAATATTTTGACCTTCAATACTCGTATTACTAATATCATATCCAGACAGAAAAATCATGGTTCTTCCATCAGTGAAGCTTTGGCGTCATTTAAATAAGGTACGTTGGGTTGTTACGTCACTCTTCACTTTAAACCAATACCTCAATAGCCCGATTTTCTTCTCAGCCAATCATATTTCTCCTGTAAATCTATGAAAGGTCATCTCTCTGACGGTTTGCCGGCCCTCCTCCCCCCTGTTCTCCACCTGGACCCATGCTTTGGAATGGTCAGGTCTCCGACCCCCATCAGCGTCTGGGTTCTGCGGTTTATTCATCTACTGTCCAAGTTCATCCCAAACAGCCCCGAGCCGAACCGCCAAAGATTATGGACATGAGATGAACAGTTTTCTGAGCCACAAATAAATCTTTACTTCCATCCCAAAAATCTCTACTTATTGAAACTTTTTTTATGGCTTCCTGTGTCCCGTGTTTCGATACTGGCATCATTTCATCGAAGCACACATGGCTTCAAAAAAGTAAACTTCTTCGGCTTCAGCTGTTTCTCCTTGAAGCCATGACGACACACTTTCTCTAATAACTTGCACAGACGTCCTCTGGTCAACTTGAGACGAGAAGACAGACAAATAAACACGACGCGGTCATGTGACCTGAGTATGTTCGCAAAACAAACAACTTAGCAACTTGAAAAAAAAAATCCCCAAGTGTATCATCGTACACACAAACATCCTCATGGTTGCAATGGATGTATCCACATCACGGCGGCGGCCATTTTGACACCAAAGGTCGATTCAGCCTCTTTCCACTGCACTTCAGGCGAGAAGCCATAATGCAGTTTGGAGGTTATTAACACGGTGGGGAAGCAGGTAGATCTAGAGCTGCAGCCTTTCAACATTTCAGCTTTCGTTTATTTCCTGACACCAACACGGGGGTCTCTTGTTTGTGCCATATGTAATGTAAACCCCCCCCCCCCCCCCCCCCCCCCTGAATCACAGGGGTTAGAGGTAAACATGCTCTGTGGCTGACGCCAATAAACATTCAATTATCTATAAAACACACAGCAGAGGTTTCAGTGAAATGACAGACTGAAGGAGAAAAGCTCACCCAAGTTTTCCCAGATCACTTATCCCCCCCCCCCCCCCAGAGCTGTTTAGTTTTCACCATAGATATATACAAGAGTGGTCTGTGTGTGTGTGTGGGGGGGGGGGGGGGGGGGGGGGGTCTGTCCTTGCTGAAAGGAAAATCTGATAATGCAGCAGCAAACACAGCAGAGAGTAAGAGCAAACCAATTCGTCTGTTTAAAGAAAAGCCAGAGGGCTCGCCGCTCATCTGTTGGACTGGAAGAAAGAAATATTAATCTGTTTGTTCACGGCTTGTTGAATCAGCTTTATCTTGTGTGATTAATCCAAGTCAATAAGGTAAGATTTAATTATGAAGAAGAGCTTATTACCAACTTCAAATAGATCTATATTCAATTTCCCCACGTCCTCTCAAACTATGATTTGTCATGTGTGTGGTCACACAAAAAAAAAATGTTTTTGGAAAAATATTGAGGCTAAATGTGGGGATTAATTTAAACATTTGCAGGATTTAGGATTTTACTCAGATTTTGTATATATTTTTTTCATCCTTCATGCTGTTACCAAAACCAAACATCTGCTGCTTCCAGCTATAGATCAATGGAAAAGAAAACACATTACAAGAAGCCGATGGAGAACGGATGCCCCCGGAGAGCAGGAATAATGACCGATGCGTCCCGCGCTCCCCTGCGCGTTTGCAAATGCGCGCGTGTGATTAATAGAACATCACCTGCACTAATGACTTCCTCTGAGCCGATGGAAGCCCAACTATGTTCATCTCAGCTTCATTTGCAATCCATTCTACATGTTGCTCCCCTCAAAAACCGCCCGTTCTTCCTTTGTATGCGCGCCTTGCCGCGCTCCCCAACACCACTCAGACGGAGTGATTTGTCATGTGTGGAGGCAGCAAGCAGCCTGTAACAAATCTAACTGACAGCCCCAGAAAATGCAGATCACACAGCTGACAGGGAGGAAACAGCAGCTTAGGGAACTTTCCGCAGGATCTTAATCTGCCATGAAGTGTCCAAAGACAGAGCTGCAGGAGGACTGACGCGGGACAGACATCTCCTGGATGTCTGAACTCCCCGGGCCGCTAATGAATGCACTCCGGGAGGAAAAAGTGTCAGAAATGTCGCAGGATATTGCTGTCTGATGCGCTGGGAGCACATTTCGAGTCGTGTTCTCGCCCCCCGACAGAATTTTATCAAACTTTTCCGCCTCCCCAAAGGTGTCATTTTCATTTCCCTGATAAAACTGATTTTTGGTTTCCTGAGGGCCAGATCCACTGTGGAGTCATTTCTGCATGTAGATAGAAAATTTCAACATGAAAGGGGGAAATAAAAAATAAAAAAGCCAACACTTCATCAAATGAAGCATAAAAAATTGTGCGTAATTTGGTGCGTCAAATCTTTGGAAGGTGAGAAAATCGATGTTCAACATCCCTGATTAGGACCTGACATCTACACTTTATCATCACTAAAGCAATTGTACATTATTTTTCCTGCAGAGGAGGGGGGGGGGTGTTCATCTCCTGCAAGGACAGAGCCTTCAATAAACAGCGGCGCACGGAAGAAGAGATGCGCAAACTCTCCTCGTTTCACCTGATCCCTTCCCTCCCCCTCACATAAACACAAACACCCCCCTCCGACCCTCCCCTGGAAATTGTTTCATTCCCTTTTAGTCAATCTAGCTAATGCAAAAATCGTGTCTGTCAGTCTGTAAATATTTAATCTTAACAGCAGCAGGATTGAAATACAACATTGAAGAAGCATTTCTGCCCCCCCCCCCCCCCCCCCCCCCCCCGAAAGGTACAAGAGCTCAGAGAGCTCAGAGGCCGGCGCTCTGCACTGTCAGCCGGGAGGGAGAGGGAGACATGAGGAAGGCTGGGGGGTATTTTTGATGACACTTTGGTTGCCGTGCACTCTCAGCTGCTGCGTCAAAGGCGCAGTTCGCCTCGCAGTTGCGCGCACGCGCCACAGGCCATTTGTTTGCTTGTTTTGGGAGCAAACTTTGTTCTCTGACAAAACAGATTGGGGAGCAGACAGAGGTGAGGAAAAACACTGTTGCTGCTCAGAACTTGCAGGAGAAACAGGAGGTTGAGCCACACGCGCGCACGCAGAGCTGCGCGCTCCTCTCCACGGAGGAGCAGCAACAGCTTTTTTCCTCAAAAGTCCTTTGACTTCACGCTGGAGTTTTGAGCCCCTTCAGAAATCCATCAAAACTTCCCCTAAAGCAGCCGAATGAGCATCCCCTGAAAACTTTTGGAACTCACCACAGAAAAGTCCTCCGCCGAGCAGTTCTGTCCGCTGAAATTGCAGCTCATGAGCATCTCCTCCAGCTGATGCCCCGTCCTGTTAAAGATGTCCTGCATGTCAGGAGCGGGGTACATCAGGTCCGTGGGCTTGTGTCCGTCCCTGTTCTTGGGAGGCAGACCTGTCAGGTTGGCGAGGTGGTAGATGTCAGCATCGGTGAGCGCGGAGAAGCGAAAGCGGTTGATGTTGCAGATGGTCACGGCGGGAAAAACCATCTCAGGGGTGGCTTCCTCGTTCAGAGCCGTCACATGAGGGTGCTCCAGGTAGGAGATGGCACATTTGGCCGCGTGGTACAGAAACAAGGCGAGGGAAGTCAAAAAGGCGAGAGCCCAGAGAGTCTGCCGGATGCCGAGGCGACCAGAGACGAAGATGTGGTTAATCCCATGGAGGGAGCAGGAGTTTGCAAACCCCGCCAAGTCCTTGGCCGGAGGTGCGCAGCTCTCCTCGATCAGGCTCTCCTTGTCTCCATCCTGTTTGCTTTTCTGCTTCTCATCCTCCTCTGCAAATTTGATTTTGCAAACAAATTCGATAGGCATGGGGGCAGCCAGGTCTGCGTTTGGGGGTTCCTCTCTGACGGCAGCTTCCAGCCTCGGACTCCTTCCCTCCTGCTCGCTTGGCTTCGGTCCTCCGAGCGGGAAAAACAACTCTGGGAAGAAGAAGAGAGAGAGGAGAGAGTTTGCTGCTGCACCGCTGCTGCCTGCGCGGAGACTGATGCTGCGCCTGCTGCTGCTGCTGCGTCTGCGCCCGCCGCTGCTGCGCCTGCGCCTGCAGGGATCAGCCCGTCTTTTTTAGCGGCAGCACATCTGTCTGAAAACGACAACAGAGGAGCTCTGCAGCGCCGCGGATGCTGTGTTTGGAGATGCGCTAAAATAAGACGAGACTTCTTCATATTTCATGAGGAGGAACGTTTGGGATTATTTCCTCTTCACTGACGCAAGTCACAACTTCTCCGGTCATCCCAGCGCCTCCCACAGACCCCCCCCCCCCCCCCCCATCCAATTGTTCTCACTTTTTGACCTGCGTGCAGATGGAGCCAGAGGTTACTCTGCCAAACATCAGCGGCCTGATGTGATCTGCGGGAGGTCACCGCATGTTAATGCGGCCCCGAACAAGCTCCCGCGAGAGAACATCTAATTGAAATAATAATGAGGCGCGGGGGAGAAGGGGGGGGGGGGATCGAGCAACACGCTGGCGATCAATCTTGTCTCTGCAACAACAACTACAAAAAATGAAGAATAAAAAGATAAGAGCATCGATCTGTCACCTTTTGCATGGTGGATGGGAAAATGAAAATGCAATCCCCTCTTTGCATTTTCGTTTTAATTATGAAACAGAATAAGCGGTTTTAAAGTAGAAAAAAAGGAAAAAGCATTTTGAAGGATTTATGTTTCATGTTATTTTTGAGTCATTTGAAGTTACATTGTGAAAATGAAAAAGCATTTCTGTTAATCCATTTTAATGATCAAATTAGACATTTCTATTTTAATTTTGCTACACATTTACCTGAGAACTTTAAAAAAAATGAAATGTCAAATACCATTTTCTTTATCATAATTAAGTGACAGAATGAGCGGTGTTGAAGAAGAAAAAGAAAAAACGGCGGATTCCTTTTGTGTCACAGAAATGCTTCCATTCACACCCGCAAAGGGCCCGGACCTCTGAAGGAAAGTGGCCCCTAAAAATCATTATTACCCCCCCCCAAAGAAAATTGAGAAGCTCTCAATCAGTGGTCCCAACCTTTATAACGCCACGGACTGGTGTGACGTCACGAAAAGTCATCACGGACCGGTCTTTAAGATGCGGCGGATGATTATCAGCAACGCGATGATGGAGCAGGAACGGAGACGTGTCAAGAGGAACTCTGAGCTTTTATTTTTTCACGCAAGACATTGTACATCGCACAGGTGTCATCATCCTCTCCCTTTCCTCACTCATGGTGCAAAAAAGAAGTACTGTCTATGAAATGCAGCTCTCTTTTTTTGGGAGTTTAAGGCTCCTCTTCTGTCTCCTGGCAAAGAAACTTTCCAAAAACGTTTGTTTTTTACTCATTTTGGTAAATCCTGGGTTTTACTTTAGCGGTAACCTATCACGTGGCAGAGAAGAGCGCCTTGGCCTGCGTCAAGAGTAACAGACGGATGGAACAGAGAATCGGGCAATTTTTCAAAATAAAACATCTCTCAGATTTCAAAATAAATAAAACGGAAGTCATGCAAGTTATTTATTCTGTGTGGCACGGTACCAAATGACCCACAGACCGGTACCGGTCCGTGGCCCAGGGGTTGGGGACCGCTGGTTTAGATGACTCATCTATTGCTTATCGATCCACGCGTGATTTCCCAGCCTCTTCTCCACGGCAGAATTGCGTTGATGGAGGCAGAGAGGTCGGAGATTGTCAGAAGTGAAGCCTGCTTGTTTTAGCGGCGCCTCTGGCAGCAACTGTGGCCTGTTAACCAAAGTGTTTTATGTAGTCATTCCCAGAGGATACTGAGGCTTATGTTACAGGGGGCGGGGTACTCAGAGTCCATTCAGTGTCTAAATACCCCATGTGAATAAAGAAAACACACATCTGCAGGAGGAAAAGCGTTCAAGGGCTGGGTGGCTTCATATTAGTTTGTCAAAGCCAATTACTGTCTGAACGTAGAAACCCATTTTATGTTTGATGCTGTGAAACTGCAGGAAAAAATGGATTAAGTTCCCCCGACCTTCACCTTATTTTTGACACTATGATAAGTGTCTCATTTCAGACGACCCCCCCCCCCCCCCCCCCCCCCCGGGGTTTTCTCCCCCTTCATATTCACAAACCAGGTGAGGATGGAAATGTTTTCGGAAATAAGAGAAAAAGCTTCTGAACTACTCGAAAATAAGGAACGACCAGGAGGACGGGACAGAAAATGTCCATCAGACAAAAGCATTCTCTTCCTGGTTCTTTCAGATTACCATCTTTTTAATTTAGAATTTGTAAATCATTCAACAAAAAACAAGATGGTTGTTATTACAATGTCTAAATTCCTAACTTCTTCTTTTGTTGATGAAAACGTGCCTCTTCTGAGATGTTGTTTTTATCAGGTTGTTCATGTAAAACTAAACTTTTTCCAAACAACATGTGGACCAAACTGTCCAACTGGAGGTCACCTGATGAGCTCTCAATAGTTGTTTTTTTTAAACTTGTGCGACATGTCTGTGACCGTAGAAGGTTTTAGCTCAGAGTTCCTGCAGACATGAAGCTGCATCTGTTCCATGAAGGAAAAACTGTCAAGTTTTTACATTTTACCTAAACAGAGTGAACATCTCCAGCTGTATATTTATGGGACTGAATGCTGGGAACAAAAATGAAGCAGCTGGTTTCAACAGATAGTTTGCTGTATTTAACTGATAGGAAAACTCCCCCGCAGTCTTTTCAGTTACATAGGCATCAATTCTGATTCAAAATAAACAAAAACAGACTGTGGATTTTCAAATGTACTTATAAAAACATGCAGACCAACAATAGACATTATAGGAAGGAAAACTGGTTGATTTTAATACTGCATTAAAGATCAAATCAAATGATGAAGAATCTTGAAATTATTAATTAAATAAATGACTTATAACTAAAGTAGGAGAGAGGAGGCTGAGACCAAAAAATGCAAAAAGAAAAAAAAGGTTGATGGCAGCAACACTAAATAAATAAATAAAAAGAGTCAAGAAGCTGTAGGAAAAGACATTTTTACCATAAATAAAACACCTGGTAGAACAACTCCAGTCTAATTAGGCTAATTGGGAAAAGGTCAGAGCAACATCAGGGATGAAAAAAAAAGAGAAAAAAAAGAGTTGTGGAGAAATACAGCAGGGGTGAATTATGTGTATAAACACTTTTTACAATTAAGAAAATGTTATTTTAGAGTAATTTTCCTGAGTGCACATTTGCAAACACTTCAGAATCTCATCTTGGGTATAATCAGCCGTTCCCGTCACCATGGAGATCATGATGGACATCCCACCATCAGGAGGAAGAGCGGAGAGAGAGAGAGAGAGAGAGGAGGACTTCAGGGAGGTTCAGCACTCAGCAGAAGCTGAACTTTGAGGGTTTTCAGAAAAAGAAAGCAATCTCCTGGTGTCCTTTAACGGCGCTCCATGTGAGGAGACGACATCGTCTTCAACACCACAAAGGACACTGGAGTGCTCCACGTCTGAACGCTGAGGCGCCGGTGGATGCACACGTGGCTAAGAGCAAAACCATGAAGATCTGTGCAGCAGCGGCATGTTTTCCACGTGCAAACACAGGATGTATAGCTGACTTTAAGAACCAAATCATCCAAACTTCCTGTCTGTTTCCACCAGATGAAACAAAGTAGTGAAAAGAGAAGCATTTCTTTGACTCATCACCCTAAATACCACACGACCAATAAAGCCTCTCTGGTTTCCCTGAGGGGCGCAGCCTTCATTAAAGCCATAAAGAAGTCGTTAAAATCAAATCTATTCATCTCACTGGGTCTAAATCTATTTTGGAGCGCATTTTTACACCAAATCTTTTTGTCTGCAGCAACAAACTACAACAAGTTATGGCAACGAAGAGACGAGAATACGAAGGCTCTGTCTTTACATGGTAATTCTCTAAAAGTTTCAGACATAAATATGTTTTTCTAAAATAAATAGTACAGTTTTTACAGAAAATTGAGATCATTTTATAACTAAACACTTCAACTATTTCTGGGGTGGGGGGCCAAGGTTAAAGAAAATGTACAAAAGTCTGGTTTTTAGACGTTCACAGTGTTTTGCCAGGTTTTAGGTTCTCTTTGATCCAAACTGCTCTCAAAATTGGCTCAGTCAAGAATTTTCTGTCTAGGATCTAAAACAAAGATGGGCAAACTACGAAAATACAAACCATTTGTTTAGAACAAGCAAAAACAGACTTATTGTCCAGCATTCAGTATGAAGTCATAATCTAGCCACAGGGGTTGCAAGCCAGTTGCCTCTGTGCCGGTCCCAAGCCCGGATAAATAGAGAGGGTTGCGTCAGGAAGGGCATCCGGCGTAAAAATTGCCAAAATAACCATGCGAATCATCCACAACACTTTAGACATACCGGATCGGTCGAGGCCCGGGTTAACAACGACCGCCACCGATGCTGTTAACCTACAGGGTGTCGGTGGAAATTTGACTACTGTTGGTCGAAGAAAGAGGGGAGGCAGAAGGGCCCGTGGCCAGAGAGAGAAGGGAAAAGGCAGGAACATAGGTTTGAGAATAGGGACTCTTAACGTTGGCACAATGACAGGGAAAGGCAGAGAGCTGGCAGACATGATGGAGAGAAGGAAGGTAGATGTACTGTGTGTGCAGGAGACAAGGTGGAAGGGCAGCAAGGCACGTAGTATTGGAGGAGGATACAAACTGTTCTATCATGGTGTTGATAGGAAGAGAAACGGGGTAGGAGTGATTCTGAAGGGGGAGTTTGTAAACAGTGTTCTAGAGGTGAAAAGAGTCTCAGACAGGATGATGAGCTTAAAGTTAGAAATCGAAGGGGTGATGGTGAATGTAGTCAGTGGGTATGCGCCACAGGTTGGCTGTGAGCTAGAAGTGAAGGAGAGATTCTGGAGTGAGTTGGATGAGGTCATCGAGAGTATCCCCAGAGGAGAGAGAGTTGTTATTGGAGCAGACTTTAATGGGCATGTTGGTGAGGGCAACAGAGGTGATGAGGAGGTGATGGGCAGGTTTGGTGTGAAGGAAAGGAATCTGGAGGGACAGATGGTGGTGGACTTTGCAAAGAGGATGGAAATGGCTGTAGTCAACACTTACTTCCAGAAGAGAGAGGAACATAGAGTGACATACAGAAGTGGAGGTAGGAGTACCCAGGTGGACTACATCCTATGTAGACGAGGTCATTTGAGAGAGGTTATTGACTGCAAAGTGGTGGTAGGAGAGAGTGTAGCCAGACAGCACCGCATGGTGGTGTGTAAGATGACTCTGGAGGTCAGGAAGAAGAAGAGAGGGAAAACAGAAAAGAAGACCAAGTGGTGGAAGCTACAGAATGAAGAAACTTGTGAGGAATTTAGGCAGAAGTTGAGACAGGTCCTGGGTGGTCAGGATGAGCTTCCAGATGACTGGGAAACTACAGCAGAAACTATCAGGGAAACAGGTAGGAAGGTGCTAGGTGTGTCATCCGGAAAGAGGAAAGACGGTAAAGAGACTTGGTGGTGGAATGAGGAAGTACAGGAATGCGTCCAGAGGAAGAGGTTGGCTAAAAGGAAGTGGGATGTAGAAAGGACTGAGGAAGGTAGACATGAGTACAAGGAAGCGCAGCGTAGAGTGAAGAGAGAGGTGGCAAAGGCCAAACAGAAGGCTTACGATGAGCTATATGACAGGTTAGACACAAAGGAAGGAGAGAAGGACTTGTACAGGCTAGCCAGACAGAGAGACAGAGATGGGAAGGACGTGCAACAGATAAGGGTGATTAAGGACAGAGATGGAAAGGTGCTAACAACCCAAGAGAGTGTACAGAAAAGATGGAAGGAGTATTTTGAGGAGCTGATGAACGAGGAAAATGACAGGGAAAGAAGGGAGGAAGATGTGGTTGTTGTGGAGCAGGAAGTAGCAGAGATTGGAAAGGATGAGGTTAGGAAGGCTCTGAAAAGGATGAAGAGCGGAAAGGCCGTTGGTCCTGATGACGTTCCTGTGGAGGTATGGAAGTGCTTAGGAGAGGCAGCAGTGGAATTTCTAACAAGGTTGTTCAATAGGATTCTAGAGAGTGAGAAGATGCCTGAGGAATGGAGGAGAAGCGTTCTGGTTCCGATCTTTAAGAACAAGGGTGACACGCAGAACTGCAGCAACTATAGAGGAATAAAGTTGATGAGCCACACAATGAAGCTGTGGGAAAGAGTAGTGGAAGCCAGGCTTAGGAAGAAGGTGGAGATTTGTGAGCAGCAGTATGGTTTCATGCCCCGTAAGAGCACCACTGATGCCATTTTTGCTTTGAGAATGTTGATGGAAAAGTACAGAGAAGGTCAGAAGGAGCTGCATTGTGTGTTCGTAGATTTAGAGAAGGCGTATGACAGGGTGCCGAGGGAGGAGCTGTGGTACTGTATGAGGTCGTCTGGAGTGGCAGAGAAGTATGTCAGAGTAGTTCAGGACATGTATGAGAGAAGTATGACGGTGGTGAGATGTGCTGTAGGTCAGACAGAGGAGTTCAAGGTGGAGGTGGGACTACACCAAGGATCAGCTTTGAGTCCTTTTTTGTTTGCTATGCTGATGGACAGGCTGACAGATGAGGTAAGACAGGAATCTCCCTGGACAATGATGTTTGCGGATGACATTGTAATTTGCAGTGAGAGTAGAGAGCAGGTGGAGGAACAGCTAGAGAGGTGGAGGTTTGCTCTGGAAAGAAGAGGCATGAAGGTCAGTCGTAGTAAGACAGAATACATGTGTCTGAACGAGAGGGATCAAGGTAGAAGCGTTAGGTTACAGGGGGCTGAGGTGAAGAAGGTGCAGGAGTTTAAGTACTTGGGGTCAACAGTTCAGTGTGATGGGGAGTGTGGAAAAGAGGTGAAGAGGCGAGTGCAGGCAGGTTGGAGCGGTTGGAGGAAAGTGTCAGGAGTGTTGTGTGACAGAAGAGTGCCAGCAAGACTCAAAGGAAAGGTGTACAAGACAGTGGTGAGACCAGCTCTGCTCTATGGGTTAGAGACGGTAGCAGTGAGACAGAGACAAGAGGCTGAGATGGAGGTAGCGGAGATGAAGATGTTGAGGTTCTCCTTAGGAGTGACCAGGTTAGACAGGATAAGGAACGAGTACATCAGAGGGACGGCTCATGTTGCCTGTGTTAGCGACAAAGTCAGAGAAGCCAGACTGAGATGGTTTGGACATGTTCAGAGGAGGGACAGTGGATACATTGGTAGAAGGATGTTGGAGATGGAGCTGCCTGGCAGGAGGGCAAGAGGACGGCCAAAGAGGAGATATATGGATGTCTTAACAGAGGACATGAAGTTGGCTAATGTTAGGGCAGAAGATGTCCATGATAGAGTGAGGTGGAAAAGGATGATTCGCTGTGGCGACCCCTGATGGGAAAAGCCGAAAGAGAAAGAAGATTCAGTATGAAGTCATTCCAACAGCTTTATCATTTTCTCTGCTTCAGTTGGACTCTTCTTCCTAAATTGTGATGTCAGATTTGAAAATGGCATTTGCTTGATCAAATCTTTTTACTACTTTCTAGTGATTTTCTTCTTCAGGTTGTTTCTTCCAGCCTCTTTAATCTCTCTATCATCATTAACCTTTCCCTCACTGTCAGATCTGTGTTTTCAGGTCTGCTTTTCTTCTTGTTAAGGCTTTTTGGTTCATATTTGTATTGATTTGTGTGTGGGGTTTGTGGATTTCAGCTCCGTCCTTTCACCAGGTCTTGTTTTCTGTTTGCTCATAATTGCTCTCACCTGGGTTAGGTTGTCGCCGCTCCGTCTTGTTAATTTCCCCCTCGGTGAATTGGTTCCTCCTCCAGTTTCGGTTGTTTAACACTTTTGCTGTCGTTTCCTTGTCATGTTTTTCTGCCGTTGATTTGTGTCTCTGTGTGTTTTGAGTTTTAACTCTTTGGCTTTAGCAGCTGTTGTTGCTGCAGTTTCAGAATGCTGAATGAAAACTCTTTGGATTTTCAGATTTTCAGACTTTCTCGGCTGGATGGTGAGGATCTTTGGGGGAAGTTTTCTGTTTGAATCACTGCTCACCTGCTCCATGTGCTCAGCTGTTTCCTCAGCTGTTTCTGTTTGTGTTGATGACCTTCAGTGTGTCCGTGGTCTTCGGCTCGTCCTGCTTCTCTGTGGTTCATAGGTTTTACTTTGGCTTTGTTTTCGTGATCTCCTGCATTTTGGATCCAAAGTCACAACCTCTGACAGCTTGTTTGATTCTGCAGACCTTAAAATTAAAAAAACAACAACATTTTAAATCATTTCTGCAGCCATTGGTCGTGTGTCTGTCAGGAAAGCCAACAGAAAATTGCTTTGTGTCACAAGTTTGGTTTTCTCTGAGGCACCAACGTTGTTTTTCAGCAGCAGCATAAAGTTGGATTCTAGCATTATGACTCCAAAGGAATGGTTGTCAAGTAGAAGCAAACATGAATCATCCAAATAATGACAAGTCTAAAAAAAACAATCTGATTACGGAAAAGTGTGTATATATATTCTCATAGATGACAAACGGTTACCGTCTGATGGGATTTTTAACTTTCTTCCCGAATTTCTCAAATCAGCTTTGATTCTGATGATGCGTGTCTGCAGTAACTATTGACTGGTTGCTGTCAATCACAATTCAATAAGCGGTGTCCAAAACAGAATAACTTAAATAACAGAAGAAAGAGCTAAGGGGAAAAACTGGTTTCAGGAAAATAAGTTGTTTCTGAATTGGGAAAAAACAAAGTTTGTGATTTTTACTCATCGCCAAAACAGATGAAAATTTAACACTAAATAGTGATGAGGTTAAGATTTGTAAAGTGACAGAAATCAAATGTCTTGTGTTTACGTTGGATGAAAAGTTCAAATGGAAATCTCAGCTTAATTATTTAAAAAAGAAGATTAGTAAAAATATTGGAATTCTTTATAAAGTAAAAGATCTATTTAACAGTCAATCCTTATGTCTGTCATATTTTATTTTACCGGATTTTAGTGACTTCTGCCTCGATTTTTGGGGAAAAACATATTCTGTCTATATAAAGCTTTTGTTTCACTTCTGAATCAACAAAAAAGGCAGCAGAGAACACAAATAACCTGTTTGCTGAAGTTCTCAGATTTAGTTGACTTAAAGACTTTAATATTTATGTTAAAAACCAGATTAAAAACTCTCCCAAACATCTTCCAATTCATTTATTTTCTTGTGTTTCAGAAGACGATATAGGAGGAAATATAATTTCACCCACAAGCTTGAGACAGTCATAGTTTATGAAGTCAATCTCTGAAACTCACTGAACACTGCATTGGAAGAAACTACAAAGATAATTACATTCAAAAAAGTTTAAAGATGAGATATTAGATAGATGCAAGCAGAGAAATGAACTAGGACATACACAAATGTACGCTGGAGACCCAGATGGGTTAGGGAGGGGATAGAAAGAATTGTTTCTATTGTTATTAATGTTGCCTTTGTGCACATTTCTGTCATTTTGTTCCAACTGCTCAACCCTACTGTTATATGTTGTAAAACGGCATGAACATTCATTCATGGCTAAACATCAGCATTTGCTGTTGTGTTGCGTTGAGTTACTAAATGAAAACGTTCAAACATGTGTCATGACATCTAAACATAAACAGATAGAACATATGTTCTTTAAAGTGTGCAGGCTAATTGGTTTTCTGAATAGAAATATAAAGATGAATCAAAAAGAAATCAAATAGTGAATTAAATTATGTCATAACCTTAAGAAATGGAATTGAATCCAAAGAGGAACATTAAAAAAATGTTTTTGTATGGATGGGATTCTCTCGTCATTCCGGCTGGATTCTGCTTCAGCGCACAGGAACGTCATGAATTTAGTGGTTTTTGTCCAACACGCAACAGAAAAAAAGATGTTTTCAAAGGCAGAAGTGCTGTGCCTGCTTTCCAACTACAAAAGAGAAAGTGGAAGAAATTATAGTCTTGATTAAACTCCCAAAGTAGAAAAAACTGTGGTCTACCTTTTTCAGATTTACTGCAGGTGAGCTCAGCCTGTAGATGTGCACGCGTGTGACTTGAAAGGCATGAATGTGATGAAAACAAACAAAGAGGACTTGCAGGAAGCTGCTGCCTCCTCAGCAGTATCACAGGCAGGTTTGTGTGGTCCACAGGAAAACCAGCTCTGCAGAAACCAGCTCGGGAAATGTCAGATTTGCATAAAAGTCTGAAAATAGTGTTTTTCTTGTTTCTTTACATGTTTCATATTTGAAGGGTGGTTGTTGAGGCTTCAGACAGAGCACTCTTATTTATTCCTTTTCCTTTGGGGGGAGAAAAAAAGGATGAGTCCCTTTAGGACTCGTCCAGGAGGTCATCAAAGACACAAAAGAAGCTTGAAAGACGAGCAGGCCTCATTTGACTATGTATGCTTCAGACTCAGAAGTCAGGGACAGACTTTAGGACAAACATGGATCCAGGAGCATCATCCACAAAACCAATGCACAAAGATTCAGAGGACTGATGAGACCAAAGAGGAACTTTCTGGAACGTCTGTGCCCCGTCTCAACTCAAACTTCTTTCAAACATGGTGGTGGTAGTGTGATGGTTTGGGGAAGATCTAGGTGACTGAAAATAAAACGATACAATTCTGCATTCTTCCTCAATATGTTGAAGGAGTTCTAAAAGGATTCAAGTCCAGATAAACTCCTCAAAATGTGTCTGATTTTTTAAAAACAAACCATTTTTTTATTCTCAACTATAAAGAGAAACCCACTAAATGATTTTAGTTTTTGCCCCCAATAAAGCCAATTATTGGGCATTATTACGGGGCAACCATGATTCACCAGACAACAGGCTTTTCCCCCTGACATGTTTGATATTTGCATAACATTTTAAAGTTTTCCCCATGATGCTGTACTTGTCTTTATAGAGAGAAGCCCTCTGGGGGGAAAATACCACAACAAATTGGTCAAAGAGCAAATGAGGGATGAACGTTTTCCTTCCCTCAAGGTGAACAAGCAAAACTCTCATTCAGCAGAAGAAGTCTGGACATCTTGTTCAGCTTTGACTGTTGATCCTGTTGCGGAACCAACTGGATCCAGGGGAAGAGTTCAGGACACTTGCCATCCATGAAAAACTTATTCAGGGATTCATTTAAGTGTTTCTAATTTTTACCGCTAGTTTTGCTATAAGTGGAAGTGTTGTGTAGTATTGGTGAAAGTGAAAGGTTTGCAATTTTTACAGAGACGCAGTGTGACGCGTGGAAACATTCATGAACGTTTCTCTTCAGGAAAAAACTCACAATGGTGTAAAGAAATGTGAGTTTTGAAAAGCTGTGATCATGAAATAGCTAAACCCCACTAAACCACCTTTCTATTCGGCATTCCCAATTGTTACCAACTCAGCAACTTTGTCTTCATAGTAAAGTTTTCAGACATTTTTAACCCATTCACAAAAACAATCGATACCATTTTTCTTTTTATTAGCAAACATCTTTTTGCAGCAGCCTGTGACTCAGCCCCTCCCACATCCTGAAGATGGGAAGCGGTGGGATTTTCTGCTCCTTTGGTACAAAATGCTGGAGAAAAGTTCACTTCTGGAATCTAAAAAGGTTTATAAAAGCTCTGCAAATTCAGACTTCAATCATTTCTACCTTGATGTGTTTAAGCAAAAAGTTCCATCTAATTCTGATCATTTTTGTCAACACTGAATTATTATAAGAAGATTTACATTAACTCTTCGGTCTGCCATATAGTTTTCTAGCAGAAAAGAAGCCATTTTACCTGTTTTAAACACATGCATGTCTTTGGGAGTTTAGTTTTTTTCACAACGACAACATTAAAAGAATTCTGAGCCAAACTGAACTGAACCTTACTGCACATTAGAAATTATTGATCTTCTTCTGGGTAAAAGATGAGCTTCTGTTTTCCTAATTCAAATATCAACCCTGGCCTTAAATAACAAACATCTTGGAAACATTTCAAGATCGATCTGCATTTATTTTTCTCTCTGGCTGGACTTGTGTTTGAAAACAGCCACAGAAAAATCTGCCATCGGAGAAGATCGGCCTCTCCGTCTCTGATGAGAATCAGAGGAATATTCCACACGTCGTCCAGAACTGTGGCCAAAAATTCTAGTCTTTGATTTCTGAAGCTTAGAGAAATCTTCCACTGGTCTTTCAATCATTAAGGTGCCTTTGGCAAACTCCCAGGCTATTGTGTTTTTTTATTAGGAAGCTGCCCGAGTCTGCTTTACAACAAAGACCTGATTTGTGGTGTGCTGCCTTCATGGTTGCCCCCCTGCGAGGGTCTCACGCCTCCAAAGCAGGAACCAGGATCTCCTTCAATACCAAATAGTTTTTTTCTAAATGAAGTTGGTTTAAATCCAGGACTGTTTGGGTTTCAGTCTGTTTTAACCCCTGTTCTGTCCTAGGCACTTTAACATTGGGAGTTGGGTCATCTAGACCCACTAGACCAGGGGTCGGGAACCTTTTTTGCCGAGAGAGCCATAAACGCCACATATTTTTAAATGTAATTTCCAAAGAGCCAGACAATAATGTAGTGTCCCTTTCCCACACTGAGGCACGGAGACTTAACCTCTTTTAAGGTTCTTTATTCTGGTTACTGCAGACCGTAACAAACGCCGTACAATTAATTCAGCAGCTCCTAATCTCTCCCGCCGAGACGAGAGCGCTTCTCCCAAATTTATGTTCACCTGCTCCCGCTCCAGCCCTCCCATTTCCCTTATTTGGCCAATAGCTGAACCCCATTGGTCCAAATTACCTAACAGGCTGAGCGACAGAACTGAGGGCCAATCAGATCTCTGCTTGATGCGTTCCAGAACTCCAGAACTTTTAACGCGGCCCAACAGACAAGTTAAACTCAGTCCGCGACAATATGTTTAAAACTAAATATACAAATGAATGTGTGCATTTGATGTAATTTCAACATTTTTAAAGTACAATAAGTCTGTGGATTCTTTTTAATAACATTGTTATGCTGTTGCTAATAAATGATGAGTATTTCTCGTGGTAGTTTTGCTGATGGTCTAGTCTGGTTGATACGTGGTGAGTTTCTGCTTCATGCAGGCGTTGAGACTTTAAACGTGATCTTAGGTTGGTCTGAATGTTCTGTAGATGTGACAAAGACTGCTCACATGCAGACGGGGAGCCAGACACACACTCACACGCTGCAGTGAGTGACGGGCAGCGGGTTTTACGTTTTTACAATCCCTGCGCGATTCACCTGCTGCCGGTCCCCACAACACCTCAGCCCCACCCTCTGCTTTCTTCTTCACACATCCCGTCCCCACAACTGCGCGCTCTTTCTCAGAGACGGGAGCGCGCAGTTTTAGCCACGGCAATTCACAGGTTTCCAGCTGGTACAAACTCTGTGAAATAATAGATAATAGTAACTGATAGCGCTGGCGCAGATTTCTCTCTCTAAGCACCGCTACTACTGCGCGCCTCTGGCATCGCATCGCGCCGAGGACTGGTCTAATGAAAAAAAAAAAAAAAAGTATAATTAAAGATTTGTCTGCGAGCCACATGTGACCATCAAAAGAGCCATATATGGCTCGCGAGCCATAGGTTCCCGACCCCTGGACTAGACAGTGCTCTGAACCTTTTTTCTTCAATGATTTGTGATCTTCACTGGTGTCCATGGATTACATGAAATCTTTCCACCTTTATCCACCTTTGTCATGGTAGGGAGAACACGTCAATGTAAGGGGGGGGGTCACCTAAGATAGCACAAGGGTTAATGGGGAGGTGACCCATTAGTGCTGAGGTCTTACAGGTTAGCAGACCTCTACAATGACCCCTGTCAGGAACTGCTGGGGGAGGACCCGAAATGTAGGAGACCAGGCATGGCGACAGAAAGTAAAACATTTAACATACAAACTGAAACATGACCAAACTATGGGGAGAAACAAGAAGAGTAGAAAAGAGCAGATGACCTGACAAGGATGAAAAGAAACCCAGACATTTAAATAGCCAGAGGGCAATTAACAGACCTGAAGGCAGCTGTGGACCAAAACCTGAATCTGGTGTGACTGACAAAAAGGAAACCAAAAACATGACCAAGAACCACCAAACCAAACCACAGAATCTTTACAACCCCCATATCTGATTAAGCTTTGTCTAAAAGTCGATTATATAAACGGATAGTTATAATTGTACATTTGAAAGAATACCACAAAAAAAAACACAAAAAACAAAAGGATTTTATTTCGGCTCAAAGGTGATGATGGGACGACCCTCACGGTAAAACCTTACCGAGTTAGAGGCTAAAAACTGGAAAATAAACGTCTTCGACTATATTAATTATTATTGGCTGTGCAAACTGAGGCTGAGGGATATGGGCCATGAATAAAGTCTACAATTTGTTCACACCTAATTCAATTTACAATTTTAATCCCTTTTTTGTCTTCCCCCCTTTACTTTTATAAACAAAATTACATTTGCAAACACTTCAGACAGAATATATGTCACAAAGACTCTTTTATGTCAGCACCTTCTTTGGGAGCTGACCTTAATTCAAGGTAGAACTGAATAAAAGTTGAACAAACCGAACTAGTTCTACAGAACTGAAGAACAGAAACTCTCCTATAGCTAGCTGCCATTTTAATGTTTCAAGACACGAGTGGGTTGACCTCAACTCAACTCACTCAACTCAACTTTATTTATAAAGCACTTTAAACAGAGCAAGGTTCACCAAAGTGCTGAACAATACAAAAATTAATAAAAGCACATGAAAATATAAAGCATAAAACACATAAAATAGGTCCGGATTCCAACTCAGTTAAAAGCCAAAGTGAAAAAATATGTTTTAAGAGCAGATTTAAAAAAACTGAGTGAGTTTATCTGTCTGAGGTACAGGGGCAATTCGTTCCAGATTTTTGGTCCGAAGACCGAGAAGGCTCGGTCACCCCTCAGTTTTCTCCTGGTCTTCGAGACGACCAGCTGTGTCTGATTGGTTGACCTAAGGGAGCGGGGGGGAGTGTACACCTGAATCAGGTCAGACAGATATTTTGGAGCGAGTCCATGGAGACATTTAAAAACAAATAGGAGAATTTTAAAATCAATGCGTAAGCGAACTGGGAGCCAGTGAAGAGATGCTAAAATGGGAGTGATATGTTCTTGTTTCCGTGTATCAGTTAGAAGACGGGCAGCAGCATTTTGGACTAACTGCAAACGAGCAAGTAATTTCTGGGAAAGCCCAACATAGAGAGCATTACAGTAGTCCAAACGTGTTGAAATAAAAGCATGGATTAAAATCTCAAAGTCATGGTGAGAGAGGAGAGGTTTAATTTTGGCCAGTTGTCTCAGGTGAAAAAAGCTGGATTTCACCACTGAGTTTATATGAGCATTAAAAGTTAAATTGCTATCCAGTTTCACACCTAGACTTGTTGCTGTCTGTTTCAGGTGATCATTTAAAACGCCTAAGTCGACATGTGCCTTAGAGACATCACTTGGACCAAATAGCAGAACCTGATCAACGGAAGCTCAAGAAAGCATGATACTGAGAAAACAAATCCAAATTTTACCCAAAACAAGTCTTCTTAAACGGTAATTTCAAATAAAGGAAAATCATCTATTCATTGCCAAACACATATTTATTTATTTATTTATTATTTATATCTAACACATATTTGTTTATTAATTAATTAATTAATTAATTATCAATTTATATATCTATTTATTTATCTATTTATCTATTTATTTATTTATACTTGTTCACCAACGAGCCGATACTCATTAACAGGCTAGAATCATAGATTGAAATCACAGAATTTTCATATAGAACTTATATCAAATAAATGTAAGAAAGTATAAATGAACCTTCCTTACTTTTTGATTTTTATTCAAACCCAACTTATTATGTTTTTTTTACAATGAACACAACTTTGAGCTTCTAAATATGCTGTTTTTCACTAAACAGATGTGATTTTTACATCAATATGCCTTGTTCTGAAATGAAGATCACATTTTGAGCTTCATTTTACTCATAACATCAGATGTTGAAATCTGCTCTGAGATAAACTCGTTTCAATTTGAGTGAAGCTTTCAGGCCGAAATCCAAAGATTACATCTTGTTAGCAAAGAGCAAAAGAAGACGGACGCTGTTTTATTCAGGAGTCTGAAGAGTCTGGTTTTGGTTGTCAGTGGAATGGGAGGAAACACTTCCAAAAGCTGAAAATGCTTTCTCTGTCTGTACGGATGCCGCTCAGCTAAAAAGTCCTGCATAAGGAATGAGCATGCATATGTAGATGGATCCATCCATGCGTTTTCGACCACTTTAATGGCTTGCAGTCTGCACTCTGCCCCCCCACACCACACACACATTTTTCAGATCATCTAAGGGAATTCCAAGGCCTTCCCAGGACAGCCAGGAGATATAATCTCTGCAACGAGTCCTGGGTTTGCCTCAAGGCCTTCTCCCAGAGGCTGGCGTTTGAAATGCAGAGACCTGAGGAGCATCCTGAACAGATCCACAAACCCCTCTGAAGGGAGAACTGATCACATAATGCAAAGGGAGCTGAAGGAATGAGGAGATCCCACCAAAACGGGGCAGCCACCAGTTTTCCTGTCATGACTTTGTACTTGAGAGGAAAGATGGGGATCGGCTTTAATCAGCTGAAGGTTGGAAAAGGGCAAAAACACAGATATGTGGGGGTTAAAGAAGGGTCGACAAGTCCAAGCAACCTACAAGTGTTTCTCACTGAACTCATTTAAAACATTGGAAAGAAGTCACAACCCCCTTTAACAATCAGACGTCTAATAAACCTGCTGGTTTTCCCAGAAGATGTCAGGTTTGTTTGGTTTCTACACCTCCACTTCTTTAAGGACCAATCTTTACACACCATCTGTCCTTTTCCATGTGAACCAAACAGTTTTCATTTGCTGGTTTGTACACAACAAAGAGGTGTTTCTCATTCACTGTGGCCTGAAGCTGGAAAAAATAACAACTTGGTTTTAGGAGATTTCTTTAAACAAAGTCAATCCATTTTGACCATTTTTTAGCTGCTTTTTCCACCTGAAACAAACTTCCTTAATGAATCTAAACGCATTCTTCTGTTGTCCAAGTCAAGAAAGATACCAAATGAAGCTGAACTCTTCCATTTTTGTTGCAACAGATTTGGTTCCATTTAAATTTACTGTCATTTGAAGTGAAATATGCTTCTAATTTGAACATTTTGCAGAATTCTTTTCTTTTCTTTATCTCCAAAGATCAACTGCAGCCCAGCATGGCGTCACTGTAACCAAAGATCAGTGATGTTCCTGCATTCTGCATTCATGCTTCCAGTTCACTCCAGATCTTTTTTATAACTCTGTTTAAAAAAAAAAACTTTTCAATAATTAAAGTACTTTTACAGCCTCTTACTGTAAAAACCCACTCAATAAAACTGTTGCTCACCAACTGAAAACAAAACCAAAACCAGCAATAAGTCTCACTGTCAAAGTTCCAGTCTGCAGAACCCTTTCACTCAGTTTCATAATATTAACAAAATAGTTACATTTCTCTAAATGTTTATTTAAAGTAGAGACAAGAGTCTGGTGACTAACAAATGGAAAAAAAGGTGAAGCTTATAAATTCCTTAACAAACAGCAAACATTTTTTAATCGTAATAAATTTGCTTAAATTTTCCAAATGAAATGTTTTAAGATTCAGTTTTTGCAGTTGGAGAAGGACTGACCACCTTGTGTCAAAACCTCAGAGAATTAACAGCCAGGAAAAGGTCCAAAAAGTGTCTGTTTTACTTGAATTTAGAAGGTTGTCAAAAGCGGCTTTTTCAGATGTTCAATCGTTCAGCAGAAACAATCAGCCTTAATTTTCTCTGTGACTCTGCTGTCAGTCATTGAGGAGCGTCACCAAAGCTTTTGACAACATTTTTAATACTTGGTCCACATTAGTTTATTTCCCATGAAACCGTTCAGACCAGGAATGTCCAGGCCAAATTTGGCCCACATTCAACCTTCCAGCAGCCCACAGGCTCCTGTCAGAAAATCAATTCTTAACCAGAAGAAAATGCAGGTTTGAATGCTATATTTTTTGAATTTGAATTTGAATTTGAAATGTTTTATTTCAAGCAATCAAATAGGAGTAATACACACAAAAGCAATATAATCATCAGTTATACATTCATACAGTAACTAATCAAACTTAGGATAATTAGACATAATTAATAAAAATTGCTTGAAAGGGAGTGGAAAGAAGCGAACTTATATAATCCCACCCCGTTATACTATAACCATTTTATTACATGATTTATCAATATCCGGTTCCTAGGTTTTATCAGACAGAATTAAGAATCATAAGGTATCAATAAAGCACGTGCCAAAGATGAAATTACTTAAGTACTACGTCAAAAATAACTTTAGAAATCAACATGGCAAATGCAGCATCTGAAATATATGCAAATTATGTTACTTTTAAAAGTCATTCATATGCTTTAAAACTTAATACTATACCAGTAAAATAGACACAACACTGTTTCAGGAGTTATCATAGCAAAATTTCATCAAGTATCAAAAGTTAAAAACATGTGCAAAATTATGCTACATTAGGAAAGATTTTTGAATCATTTTATCAATTTTAGGAGCTAGTGAAGTAATATCATCAAAAGTCAATCAATTTAACAATTTTCAATAAGTGATTAATCATTTGTTTTACTTTTTTAATTTTTTTTTTTTTTTTTTTTTATAATAAGGTAATGCTGTAAGGAAAAAAATTAAAAGGGTCCACAATCTGTCGATTGTCCAAGGTTGGTATTTCTTCTTTTACTGATAACAGCTGATCTTCTGGGTTCAAAACAGTTAATAGTTCTCTTCGATATTATGTCTGCAGACATTAGATTCAGGTCCATATCCTTCTTCAGCTGATATCAGCTGCGGTGAAAGTTGAGGTCAAATTGTCTGCAGGTCAGAACTCTCTGCTGTTATTCAGGTGACGTCAGACTTATGGAGAAAGTGAAGATTCCAGGTGTCATATTTCTTGAAATTATTTGGCTCTTTGATTTATTACTCCACGTTGTTTCAGACGACCGTGATCAAACACTTCTCAAAGTCCTTCATGGTGTTCACAACCATAACCTTGGTGCGGTCCTCTGGACCGAGCGGTTTGACATAAATCCTGCAGCCTTTAACCCAAGTGTTCTCAATCTGCTTACGCTTCCTGAGAAGCCGTGCATGTTTTGAGATTTCAGCATTCCTCCTGGTCAGATGGTCGTTCAGATAAGCAGCCGAACCTTTCAGGTTTTTGCGTTGATTCATCAGAGCTAGCTTGTGTTTGTGATTCACAAACCTGATGAGGATCGCTGGTTTATCCGTCTCCTTTCTCCTGGGGAGCAGGTGGCAGGTCTCGATGGTATTGAGATCCAGGGAAATCCCTTTAGATGTGAGAAATGAATGTATTTGCTGCTCCAGCGACGCGTCGATCTCCGTATTAGCACTGCTAGCTACGCTAGCGCTAGCATTAGCAGCGCTAGCTCCAGCTGAATTCAGCTTCGCTCGAGGCTTGATTGGTACTCCAGTGAGAATGACATTATTCATCCTTACTTGCTGTTCCACATCGTCCAGTCTTTTCTCCAGAATCTCGACCCGGTTTTCTCCCTGCTCGTTTTGAGCCCGAAATCTTCGGAACTCTTCCATCATCTCCCAGAGTGGCGTTAGTTTAGCCGACACTTGATCCATAAAACTTTTCAGCGTTTCTTGAATAATGTCAAGAGATTTTTTGAGCTCTTCATATTCCTGGGGTTTCTTCGGGGGCATGGTCAGCTCTCTTTTTGGAGAAAATCAACTTCTTAAGTAATTTGAAGATAGTATCCGCAGAGAGCCGCGACCACGCGTCCTGCCTTAACCCCGGAACCGGAAGGATATTGTTGGATGAAAATGAAACTCGAAGGGTAATAATTGGCAAAAATAAACAAATAAATGATCAAAGTTGACCATAAATAAAGTGAAAACAGCACAATAACAAAAAAAGTTATGTTTGCGAAAAATGCCAGAGCCGGGTATCGAACCAGCGAGCTTCTGCTCCAAGGATTCCACATTTATTTCAATGGAGGCAGAAATCCTGGAATTTCTGGAAAGTTCAAGGACCAAAAGTCACAGCTGGAAAAAGATGAATGAGCTGAACATTTGAATCGTTGAATAGTCAAAATAGAGGAAAAATTGTTGAAGGAGTTAAGCGGAAAAGAATGGCAAAAGATACTAGAATGAAAAAAGAGAAACAGGAAAACAGGAAAAAAATGGTTGAAGGCATTATAGAATTCAACCCATAATTTCAGTCTTCAGATATGAAATTCACAGTGTTTTTGGGTAAAAAAGACTATAAAAAAGATACATTTTTGTTATGTATCCAATTGCAATTCATTTTCATTCATTTGCATGTAATGTTATTAAAAGGCTTCAAAGAATTCTGGCCTTCACGCATTTTCAACTCTGCCTAAGGTTTAGACATCCCTGGTTTAGACAAAGAACCAACAAAGCAGAAGCTTGGAAGGTTCTTGTTTCGTCTTCATGGTGCTCCGCCACAGAGGAAGGAGCTGGGCTTCTCTTCTTTCTGGAAATTTGAAGTGAGACGGTGTGACGGGTGACGTTCTCCGGCGTTTCTGCTGAGACATGGCGTGGGTCGGCCGCTTCGTTCAGCGGAGCAGAAATCCTGCTGCCGTGCTCAAACGGCAGATGAAAGGCAGAGGTCACAAGCTTGATGAGAGCTCTCATTATTAACTGTCGTCTGAAGGACCGTATGGCTCGTTTTGTGCATGCGTAAGAACTCGCTGCCCAAAGGGAGAAGGAAACCCGGGAAGCTTGTGCAGTGGACTGAGGAATTGACATGTTTTGCACATGAGTGCAAAGAGCAGGGTTCAGTGATTTCTGCAGAGCCCTCCAGCTCAGACGCACGTTTGTGCAGCGCTGCAATCCACGGCTCAAACCCTCATTGACATTTGTGTGCTGAAAAACAGAAAATGTCAAACAGCTGATGATCTATTCATCCTGAAGGATCTGAATGTGACACTGCAGCTCCTGTCACAAAAAATATGTTTTTGTTTCTGGGGAATTTTTCAGACCATGAAACCAAAATAGGACAAAGTCTTCTCTTTTTAAAACATTTAAATGTATAAAAAAACTGTAAACGCAGATAAACATGCACAGGAGGCAGAGAACCTCCCACACACAATGTACTCCTGTTTTGTTTTTATTTGATTTTACTCTTAAATTGTTTTTCTAGCACTTTTGTTTTCTGTTGTGGTTCAATCTTCAAAAGATTCATTTGAGACAGAAAAAGGTAAAAACGAAATTAATGTAAAAACTGAAAACTAAAAGTATACAAACACGTTTTTCTCTCATATAAAATATTTAGACATAATCTACTTTCACTTTTAATATGATAATATAGTAAAAAATACCATAATTGTATTAGATTTAAGGCTTAAAAGTTCTGTTTTGGCACAGACAGAAAGACAGACAGATCTTTATTGTCATTGTCACACGTACAATGAAATGAATTATTCATTCACTAAAAATAGGAAATAAAAATAAATTGGTTCTCTGAGCTGAAACCCTGCATGCTTGTTATGTCACCAACAGGTGCTCAAAGAATTTAACATTCAGCACCACTATGAGACTCACCATAAAGAAAAGTTTCACCATTTGGAGTTAAGAAAAGAGAAGATTTAGCAACTATTAGCTGGACTGAAGAACATTTACTGCAGCCGTGACGTCACTGATGGAGCAGTGACAGACACCTGATTGGTAACAAGTTGGAACAAACATCCAAACCATTTTCCGATGGTGAACTTATGGAAAAATGCTGAAGGCTGCAGAAGTCTTGTTCCCCAAAAAGCAGTCGACCTTTGCCTTTTTGCATGAGTCTGTCAGGGAGGACGATCAGATCCAACATCTCTGAGGAGACTTGGACGCCAAATGAAGGAATCCAGTCATTTACTGCATTTTCTGTCACTATTGATGAAAGCACTGACATCACCGATAAATACAGCTGTGAATATTTATTATTTATATTATTTATTAGTGACGTCACAGCGGAGTTTCTTGAGTTGAGCCATTTCACCTTTTCTTCTCAGCCAATCACAGCCATACTTTTGCTCTTAAATTCATGGGTGTTTATCTCTACATTCTAGACAGTTTTTGCCGGCTGTCCGTCACCTGGAACAATGCTTTGTCCTGGACTGGCCCTCCACCACCGTCAGCGTGGTGGTCTGGAGTTTTTTCATGGTCAGAGTTCATCTAGAATGCAGGACGTCATCGGTCCAGAGCCTGACCAACAAAGACTATGATCTTATTTCAGGCACATTTTTTGCATGACAAACCAATCTTTATTTTATTCACACTCCGTAGACCTCTCCTAATTGAAACAGTTTTGGGACCCGGCCTTTTTTCTCTGACCTGAACTGAAAGTAGCTGTACATTTTTTGTATTTCAGTTCAGTTTTAATGCTGAGCATTATCCCTGGTTTGATGCTGACTCGTAATACTTCCCTCCTGCAGACAGTGGAGGACAGATGGGAGAAGACTCTTGTAGACTAAGATGTACCGCTGACCTCCTTTCGCGCCCCATCAGCTCCATCAGCGACGTCTCTCTGCGTCACGTGTCCGACCTATCCTGGGCTCCGAAGGAAGTCCGCCTGCCCTGCAGCTTCGCACAACAACAGTGAGAGATCTCCTGCCACCTGTGCTGGACAGCCGGAGCTGACGGCTCACTGAGGCCTGAACGCATTTACCACCAGGACTCTTCTCCTTCGTCCTCTCTCACAAACTACATCCAGCTTTCATTCTGTTTTTTTTTCTTCTGCCGCCCTTCGTTGTTTGCATTTTTTTCGACTGATGAATAAACAATAAAGACAAATACTGGTGTTTATCTGCTGGAAGGAACACATGGACCAAGTGATAATTCAAGCTTGCACTCTCCAGTCATGCATGTCTGGAAAATATCCGTCTCCCCCTGCATCACCGAGTATTACCATCATAACGCATGATCAATAAATGCTGTGCATCTCTGCCTGTGAGTAGATGTGTGTGTGGGGGGGGGGGGGGGGCAAAAACAGAAAGGTCATTTTTAAATGAGTTTACATTTCATCTGCTGATGTAAGACTTTAAAGTACTGAGCGTGCTTTAAACAGCAAGGAAAGGGTGTGCATACACGCTGATGAAGGTCACACGCTCAAGTCTTTATTCCCGCTTATCCCTGAAACTGTTCACTGTCTGCAGCGCTGCAGGAAGACCTGAAGAAGAAGTCTTTGGGCCCTAAGGATGGAAGGACTTTAGAGATATTTCAAGTAAAATCTGAAGATTTTTCCTCTCCATTTCCAGAGGAAGTGCAGAACTGAAACTGAAGAACACAAAGAGACTGTCTCAACATCTGGAAGATGAAGCTGCGCTGTGACAGATGATCCCCACAGAGACGCCATGTATCACCGCCTGAGTAAATCATGTGATTCTGCTGCATCATCTCTGCCCTGATCGTTCACGGCCGATCAATATCTGCAGGCGGCGAACCCGAGGGGCACCTGCTCATTAGCATCCAGTGAAAAATGGGCGACAAGGAGCTTGGTGGAGGGGAAATTTTACTGTTTTTTTTTTCACTTCCGATCCTGCTCAGGAGAAGATCAGTCTGAATAACACCCTCCTCCTTCTTATGAGAAACCTGGATGCTCCCAGTGTGACGCTCAGCTGTCTGACCCATTGTTCCGTCGGGCCATGCATGCGCATCCATTTGTATTTGGTTTTGTGCAGCAAAGATAAAGAAAGCAATAATGGTTCGTATTAAAGTGTGTCCGTGGTCCTTCAGAGAGGCGTGTGATAAGAACACGCTGTGCTCCCGGTGGCTGATTAGCTCATATTACACATGCTCAGAGCGCGGACAAACAGCCAGTCACTTTTTGTCATTCATGAAGATTTTATCTCCATCTGTCCTTTTTCTACGTTATTTACTTTCTTTAGACAACATTTCATGTTTTTAACATAAACATGCTGCTGGTAAGTTCTTTATTTCCTCTTTTGGGGATTTTTAGGAAGACATTTCAATAAACCTTTTGGGACAATGGATGCTTATGACTGTGATGAATCTTCCCTTCTTTCTGCTTCCAAGCTGTAAATTGTCTGGGTGGAGTGCTTGTTTGTGTGTCGCCCTGTGATGGACTGGTGACCGGTCCAGGGCTCACTCCAGCAACACCCCGCCATTGTCTTCTGACGATCCTTTCCACCTCCTCCAGGAGTGACGGGCCTGCCTCCAGGTCTCTCCTCCCCGTTGTCTTTGGTCTTCCCGCTTTCTCTTTCTGTGGGGATTTCAGGTCTAATGGAGGAGGCTGGATGTTGGTTTCCTCAGGTTTGGCTGATCCAACCCCATCTTGTCCTTCTGCTCTCGTCTTCCCCCGGTTTGTTTTTCCTGTGCTTTTTTGTTGCTGGTGGTTTCCAAACAGTGGATCTTGAGGATTCTACTCAAGGCCGTGTCACACAGCCGCTACGTACATTTTGCACATTTCCCACATGTAAAACGTCGGTCTGTCGTGATACATGCGTGATATACGTCATTCATAAGTGTTTCTTGCGTTGGTCCTTCGTCGGTGTGTGCAGATGTCCGTGGAGGGTTTCGGCCGACGGGTCTCTACATGAATTTGATTTTGGGCTGTTCAAAATGTTTCGCCGGTTGAGAACTATGCAGTTTATGCGTATTTTACTTAGTTTATATGGAATTTTTACGTAAATCTTAGGCAATTGTGTGTGATTTTTGCGAGATACATTCGCAAATTTGTAGCTTTCCACGTAGTTCTAACTTTTATATCTCGGCACACATTTCAAAGTAAAAAAAATTATAATTGACGCACAAAAATATCACAAGAACGGTGAGCAAAAATCCCAGAACCACACGGGGGAATTAGTAAATGACCTGCAAAGAGCTGGGATCAAAGTAACATAGGCTGCAATCAGTAACACACTACACAACCAGGGGCTAAAACCCTGCAGCGCCAGACGTGTCCCCCTGCTAAAGCCAGTACATGTGCAGGCTCGTCTAAAGTCTGCCAGAGAGCATCTGGATGATCCAGAAGAGGATTGGGAGAATGTCCTATGGTCAGATGAAACCAAAATAGAACTTTTAGGAAAGAACTCTACTCGTCGTATTTGGAGGAGAGAGAATGCTGAGTTGCATCCAAAGAACACCACACCTACTGTAAAGCATGGGGGTGGAAGCATCATGCTTTGGGGCTGTTTTTCAGCAAAGGGACCAGCACAACTGATCAGTGTAAAGGAAAGAATGAATGGTGCCATGCATGCTCAGGTTTTGAGTGAAACACTTCCATCAGCAATGAAGATGAAACGTGGCTGGGTCTTTCAGCATGACAACCATCCCAAACACACGTTGCCCTGGTAACAAAGGAGTGGCTTCATAAGAAGTATTTCGAAGGTCCTGGAGTGGCCTAGCCCGTCTTTAGATCTCAACCCCATAGAAAATCTTTGGAGGGAGTTTAAAGTCTGTGTTGCCCAGCGGCAGCCCCAAAACATGACTGCTCTAGAGGAGATCTGCATGGAGGAATGGACCAAAACATCACTGCTTTAGAACAGCCTTTCTCAAAGAGTGGTCCGTGGACCACTGGTGGTCCGTGAGCGCCCCCTAGTGGTCCATGAGGCGGTACGGCGGCAAACGGGAAAGTTAGTCTGCAATGGAGTTGAACGTCAACTTAAAATATGGATCAGTGGCTTAGGACAGGGTCGCTTAAAAGAAACTCAGATGAAACATCTGACACAACTGTAAAGGTGCTACGAGTTGATGGAAATTCGAGTAGTTCCGTTAACAACGCTACGTAGTCCCAGGAAGATGTCGCTAACGTCATAGCGAAGTCATCAAATGAGCCCCCCCGCCGCAAAGCTGTAAAAATCGCCATCAGCGTGAAAAATCCACCGCTAAGGTGAAATGAAAATATCACCGCAACTACATACAGTTTGGGATTTTTTTGGACTGGAGAGGAGGAGGATCCCAAACCACACTGTGTTATGTGCTAATACCTGCCTCATGAAGGAATCCAACACCGCCACTCCGTCCACCAAACGCAACCGTCCCGAAGACTCCCCGGGGGCTGCCTCCTCCCCAGGCAGCAACATGAGTGATATCCTGGATTCAATTGATAAAAGGCTCTCCAGCCTTGATTGCCGTTTAAATCTGCTGGAGATCCTCCATAAGGAATTCCAAGGTCTGCGAGAGTCTCTGGAGTTCAGCCAACAGCTTGGGCCACGACACCGCCCGTCTCTCTGAGGAAAACCGATCCATCAAGGAAACCCTCCTGGATCTTCAGGCGAGGAGCATGAGGGACAATCTAGTGTTCGCAGGGATTCCAGAAGAGGCAGGGGAAGTCCCGGAGAACATTGTTAAGTCCTTTATAGAGGTCCACCTGAAACTCCCCAAGGAAGAAGTCCAGAAGATCTCCTTCCACAGGGTTCACCGGCTCGGAGGAAAAAGGCCGGACAATCAGCGTCCCCGTCCTATTGTTGCTAAATTTGAACATTATAAACAAAAGATGCATGTAAAAAGCAGAGGGCGCGAGCTGAAAGACACACATTATAGCGTGAATGATCAGTTTCCAGGCGAGATCCTCCGCCGTCGGAAAATCCTCTTCCCGCTGAGGAGGAAGCACCTGTCTGCTGGAGCACGCGCGGTGGTTGCTGTTGATAAACTTTTTGTGAATGGCAAGCTGTTCCGGGACCCAGAGGTAACACCCTGGCTGTGCTGAAGGCTTTCAGAGGCGCACTGACATCTGCGCTGCCCAGAAGAAACCCGCAAACTTATTTAACTAGGAAATAATCGGATCATCAATAATCCACACCTCTCAGGAAAAGTGTTTTTTCTTTCTCTCACATTCATGTTTCTGTTGTTGTTTCGTTGTTTTTGTTTTTTGTTCTTTCTCTTTCCCTCTCTCTTTTCTCTTGTCCCCCCCCCTTCCCATGTCCTCATATGTGAATCAGGTAAAGTCAACGCAACCATGGTGAGTATTTATTTATGCACGGAACGGGCGCGCGCGCATACTAGCGCGCATAAGAGCATGCACACGCGATCCCGCACACACACGTTGATAAACTGCAAAAACCTCACTTAGGCTCACACAGGACGCACGTAACATGCAGCTCATAGCCAAGACACGTTCACCCACAACGCATAGCGCTTGTCAGTGTAGCAGGTACGCACAGCGGGCACGCGCACACGGACGGGCACACGCACTATTTAGCCTTGCACTCTCCCGGTTAGAACAGCTATGAGCAGTCTTAACATCGTTAGCTGGAATGTGCGTGGACTTGGTTCTGGGCCAAAGAGATTGAAAGTGTTAAATCACCTGAATGATCTTAAAGCAGATATAGCTCTGCTGCAGGAGACCCATTTATCTTTATCAGCTGGTCAACTCCTGTGCTGTTCCCAGTATCCAGCTATGTATTCTGCCAGTTTCAACTCCAAACAAAGAGGGGTTGCAGTTTTGATTAATAAAAATGTTACATTTACTCATAAGGATACATTTACTGACCCAGAAGGCAGATTTGTAATCATTAATATATCCATTCAGAATAAAGACTTTTGCATCGCCAGCATCTATGGCCCGAATGTTGACGACTCTTCCTTCTTTCACAGATTCTTCACCTCACTCTCAGTTCACTCTGACTCCACAATCATTATAGGAGGAGACGTCAACCTTGTTTTGGACCCTGAACTTGACAGACTCAGCACAGCAGCAAACCAGCGTACATGGCAGTCTGCAAGTATTCTAAAGCAGTACATGAATGATCTGGGTCTCTGCGACGCTTGGCGCTCATGTCATCCAAGCACTAAGGGGTTCACCTTTTTTTCTCCAGTTCACCATTCACAATCTCGTTTAGATTATTTATTAGTCAGTAACTCCCTTTTGAAAGAAATTAAAAGTTCCAACATTCATCCAATTATTATCAGTGACCATGCACCAGTTTCTGTTACTATTTCAAGGGAAGTACCCAGACCCTCGGGTTCAACCTGGAGGTTTAATACGTCTCTGTTAAAAGACCAGGAATTTATTGAATTCTTTAAAAAAGAGTGGGCAACCTTCTTAGAATTCAACGATACTTCTGAAATATCACCAAGTATTCTTTGGGAAGCAGCAAAAGCAGTCATGAGAGGGAAAATCATCTCTTATTCAACGCATAAAAAACGCAAGGAGAAAGCAGATTTATTAGAATTAGGAAATAAAATAAAAACTCTGGAGACTGCTTATGCTGCTTCTGCACAGGAACACATACTGGGCGACCTGAAAAATTTAAAACTGCAGTTAAATGACATCATCAATAAACAAACACAATTCCAGATACAAAGGCTTCGACTGGAAAGATATGAAAACTCAAATAAATCTGGCAAATTTCTAGCTAATCAGCTTAAAATTAATAAAGAAAAATCAACAATCACTTCGATTATGGACCAAACAGGGAATGTCACCCATGACCCGGTAAAAATTAATAATGCGTTTAAAGACTTTTATCAAAACTTATACACTCCACAGATCAATCCATCAGAACAAAGCATCAACTCATTTCTCAACAATATAAACCTGCCCAAGTTAAACGAAGATCAAATCACAAATTTAGACTCTCCGTTCTCGTTGTCTGAGCTTCATGAAGCTCTGTTACTTATGCCTAATGGTAAAGCACCAGGGCCTGACGGCTTTCCTGCAGAGTTTTATAAGGAATTCTGGGAACAACTGGCACCAACGTTTTATAAAACGGTAAAATTTATCAATGAAAGCCAATCTCTACCACCTAACATGAACTCTGCCAACATTATCCTTCTTCTAAAACCAGACAAAGACCCCACGAGTCCTTCAAGCTATCGCCCCATTTCTTTAATTAATGCAGATGTAAAAATTATCTGCAAAGCACTAGCACAGAGAATAGAAAAAGTCACTCCTCACATAATTGACTTTGATCAAACTGGATTCATCAAAGGCAGACACTCGGATGACAATGTCCGCAGACTCGTTAACATAATAGACTTTGCCACCATCAAAAACCAGGAAATGACTATACTATCACTGGATGCTGAAAAAGCCTTTGATAGAGTAAATTGGAAGTTCCTCATTGCTGCCCTCCATAAGTTTGGGTTTGGAGAATCATTCATCAATTGGATCAAAATATTATATCACAACCCCAATGCATCAGTTAGAACTAATAAACAGACTTCCAACAGGTTTTTTCTTGGAAGAGGAACTAGACAGGGTTGCCCACTCTCCCCCTCGCTTTTTGCAATATTTATCGAGCCTCTAGCTGCAGCAATAAGACAGAATGAGAGTATTAAAGGAATTAAAACCAAACACAGCCATCATAAAATTAGTCTCTATGCAGATGACATATTACTGTTTTTAAGTAATATACATTCTGTAAATGAAACGGCAACAATCATTAATGAATTCTCTTCTATATCAGACTATTCCATTAATTGGAATAAATCTGTTTTATTACCACTGAACAGTAATGCGGAGCAAGGACTCACAATACCAGTTAAATCAGGCAATATAAAATATCTAGGTATTTATTTTTCCCCCAAAATATCAGAACTGGTGCTGCTAAACTACACCCCATTACTGAAAAACATACAGGACGACCTAACACGCTGGACCAACCTGCCTTTGTCCCTTATGGGCAAGGTAGCCACGGTTAAAATGAAAATCTTACCCAAAGTTAATTATCTCTTCTCAATGATTCCCACACAACCGCCATTAAAATGGTTCAAAACATTAGACTCATCCATATCAAGCTTTCTATGGAACAATAAACCTGCAAGAATTAGTCTAAAAACTTTAAAATCTGCAAAAAGCTGTGGAGGATTAGAATTACCTAACTTCCACAATTACTTTCTTGCAAATAGATTACAATACATCTTAAAATGGTTAAAAAATAATCCAGAAACCAACTCATGGTTAGACTTGGAACAGGCGTTATGTGGAAAGATCAACCTGTCAGATCTTCCATTTATTAGTCAAATAGTTAAAAAACAGGATTGTTTCAAAAGTATTAATATAAATGCCACTTTAACAGCCTGGTGGGAATTTCTCAAAATATCAAAATCATCAATTCAACCGTGCAAAATGACACCCATCTGGAACAACCCAGACATCCTCATAAACAAAAAAATTATCCACTTCCCAGCTTGGCAAGCAGGGGGCATAAAACAACTAGAGCACATAATTATTGATAGAAGATTCATAACTCCCCAGGAACTTCAAGACAAACATGGAATATATAACTTCTTGGAATATCAGCAACTTAAATCAATTATTACTAAAAAGTTTAAATACAGAGACAACGATTTAAAGCTACCAGATGTAGTTACCACTCTGATCAATTTCTCAATGAATAAAACTCTCTCCAAAATATACAAACTTTTATGTAATTTAGATAACAATATTTCACTTCCGACAACAAAATGGGATGCGGATTTGAGCATCAGCACAGATGAAAGCTTCTGGTCAGAACTTTGTCTAAACACCTTTAAAATGACAAAAAATCCAAATCTGCAGCTAATCCATTTCAAAACTCTTCACAGAATTTACTACACTGGACAGAGGATGTTCAAGATGGGTCTCAGTAACTCAGACATTTGTCAGCACTGTGACAGTAATCTACCCGACAATTACATGCATGCACTATGGTTCTGCACGCCTGTCCAGGCTCTCTGGCAGCAGGTATGTGCCGATCTATCAGTCTGGCTTAAGGTTTCAATCACAGCTTCACCGTCACTTTGTGTGCTTGGTGACATGAGTGCCATCGATGTAGAAGGAGGATTAGGCTCTATCATTTTCATAACTCTTTGCATTGCTAAAAAAACTATTTTAATAAATTGGAAAAGCAAAAAAAATATAAATATAAGTCAACACAGAAATCTGCTGCTTGATCATATCAGCTTGGAAAAAATGTCAGCCCAAAGTTCAAGTAACTTTGAAAGAATTCGGTCTCTCTGGTCTCCCATAGCTAACTCCGTGACTTAGGGGGTGGGGGGGGCATGGTCGTCGCTGCTCCTTGCCCTTCTGCCGTGGGCCGGGGTGGGGGTCGGGGCCTCCGGTGCCTGGCCGGGGGTGGTGGGGGCTCCGTTGGTCGGGGGGTCGGGTCCGGCGCCTGGGTGGGGCGGCCTGGGGCGCTGCGTGGTCCTCTGGGCTTGGGTGTGGGGGTGCGTGGTGGGGGGGGGTGGGGTGGTGGTCTGGCTTGGCTTGGGGGGGTGGTCCCTTTGCCTGTGCTGGGGGGGGTTGGCGGGGGGCGCTGCTCGGGGGGGGGGGCCCAGCGGCGCTGGATGGGCTTCCCGTCTACACCTGGGGCTGGGATCGGCCCTTCCCTGGCTCTGGGGCGGGACGGGACAACCCTCTTGGGGCCCCCGGTCGCTCTGGGTGTCATCCGCTTCGGCTGCGGGGTCTGGGGGTGGGGTGGGGTGGGGGTCTTGTCGGCCCTGTCCTGTGGGGGGGCATTCTGGGGGAGGGGGGGGGCCACTATTGGTACGGGGCAGGGGGGGTTGACGGGTCGGGGTCTCCGCTGAGGCCATCGGCGGTTTCCCCGGCCGGTTGGCTGCCTCGGTCCCGTCGAGGCCTGACCAGAGCTCTTCTAGGGCCGGCGTTTGGGGGTGGGGGCCTGGGCTTGCTCCGGGGGGGGGCCGGCGCTTTCTGGCTCCCCTCTCTCTGTGTGGGGGTGGTGGTGCTGGGCCTGGGGTGTCTGCGCCTCCGGGGGTGGGGCCCCGGGGCTGGGTGGGCCTGGCCCCCTTGCTGGGGGGGGGGGCGGGGACGGCTGTTTGACCACCGGGGGACAGTCTATCATCTGTCCCCAACTTACCCCCTTCCTCATATAACCTCATAATAGGGTGAGGGGGTGGGGGGCTTAGCCTGCGATGAGCCTTGGGGGGGGGGGGGTTTACTAGGCAGTGACCCCCCTCCTGTGGTTGCCGTATGGAGTGGGCCCCCCCTCTTTCGGTTTTATTTGCACCTTAGACATGTAGGGCCCTTGGTAGGGGGGGTGCTTGGACATCACTGCCAGCAAGCAGCGGATGTCCTCCTAGCACCCTACCCGCCAATTTTAACCGCACCTTAGACATTTAGGGCCCCTTGGTGGGGAGGGTGAGGGGACGTCGCTGTGAGTAATCAGGAGACGTCCCCTTAGTGCCCTACCCGCCAATTTTAACCGCACCCCCCTTAGTACACACACCCCTCCCCCCTCAATATATACATCCCAACATAAACACACACACATGCACACACACACTCTCTCAAACACACATACACGCACACACATTTTGCAAGGAAGGTGGGACCTAGGACCATCTGTCCCCTGCCTCTTCCCTGGTGGGGGGTACGGGCCCCTTTGCAACGGCGGCTGTGTCCCCGGGGTGCTGGCTTCCTGGGCCCGGCGGTGCTCTCTCCGCGCGGTGGGGGGGTTCACATTACATCTGAGCCGGGGGTGTTCGTGTCCCTGGGGGGTGGGTTCTGGTCCTTGCTCCTGAGTGCTGGGCCCCGCCAAATTTCCAACTGTGGCCGAGCCTGGTCGGGCCATATTTACAACACCCCTTGTGGGCCCTCTTTTTTCCCCGGGGTTCCCCCCTCCTGGGCGGGGGCGGCGGGCCCCTGCCTCGCTCCTCCCTGGACCAACCGTTGGCCGGGCGGATGGCTGCCTGGAGTGCGGAGTGGGTCTCCCTTGGGGGGTCCTGGCCCGTACCTGGGGTTGGGGCGGGGGGATGCCCGGAACTCCTGGGTGGTGGTGGGGTGCTCGTCTGGGGCTGTGGGCGTCCTTCTCCGGTGGGGCCCTGCGTTGGGTTCTCCCGGCGCGGCGGGGGGGCTGCTCTCCTGGTTGGGCTGGGGCGGCGCCCTCTTTCCCTCCGTGCCTCCCTGCTCTCTGGCTCTGGGGGCCTTGCGGCGGCCCTGCTGGCCCTGGCCTGGGTGGCGGGCTTGGTCGCCCGGGCGGCGGTTGTTCCCTGCCGGTTCCCGTGTGGTGTTGGGGGGAATCCGGCTGCCGCTGCTGGTGCGGTGGGGGTCTTGGGGTGGGGATGGCTGGGCACTCTCCCTCCTTCTTTTCACGTTCCACCATCCATTTTAGAAGAACATAAACACTCACCTGAGCACAGGTGTCAGCTCAACAGACTGAATGACTGAAATATTTCACACTAGTTGGTTTTAAGGCATAAGTATGCGTGTGAACACTATCTGTTTTGTGTACATGTCGACAGGTGGACATTTTTGCAACTAACAGGTGTGTTTATAACATTTGAGTGTGTGTGTGGACAGGCTCCGCCCTTTTTTGTTTTTTTGTTTTTTTTTTACATTTGAACCTTACCATAATGATTAACAACCAGTAAACTTGTTGCTTTATGCTGCTTCATGGTCTTATCCCCCTTCCCCTCCTATTATCACCCCCTACCCCCCCTCTCTCTAACGTCCCTCTTTCTTCTTCCCCTCTTTCCTTTTCCGTCCGGTCCAACACCAAAGATTTTCAGACATGTTTGAAATTAATAAAGTTTGGCCTCAATTACAAAAGGGGTTTATTCAGACATACCTTTGGTTTGTCTGAAGATTAATAACCCCTCTTGTTAAAGTAAAATATGTCCAACCCAAGAGGCCCTCAGCTCTCATCTGTCTGCCTAGCTGTTGGACAGGACAAGTAGAAAAAAAAAAAAAAAAAAAAAAAAAATAAAGATCTCAACCCCATAGAAAATCTTTGGAGGGAGTTTAAAGTCTGTGTTGCCCAGCGGCAGCCCCAAAACATGACTGCTCTAGAGGAGATCTGCATGGAGGAATGGACCAAAACATCACTGCTTTAGAACAGCCTTTCTCAAAGAGTGGTCCGTGGACCACTGGTGGTCCGTGAGCGCCCCCTAGTGGTCCATGAGGCGGTACGGCGGCAAACGGGAAAGTTAGTCTGCAATGGAGTTGAACGTCAACTTAAAATATGGATCAGTGGCTTAGGACAGGGTCGCTTAAAAGAAACTCAGATGAAACATCTGACACAACTGTAAAGGTGCTACGAGTTGATGGAAATTCGAGTAGTTCCGTTAACAACGCTACGTAGTCCCAGGAAGATGTCGCTAACGTCATAGCGAAGTCATCAAATGAGCCCCCCCGCCGCAAAGCTGTGAAAATCGCAACCCAGTCTCATCCTAAAATGTGTAGTAGCTACATTTGTCCACATGGAAATGCGTGAGAGTTTTACAAAAACGCCCCCTAAACTGTGAGGGGGATACGTTTCATTTTTCTATTCATTTTCTACGAGCCTTCTCAGGATCACGTGACTTTGGAGGTTTGGCCTGCCGTGAGCAAAAAACATGGCGGATGCACGTTCATTTTTTCGGTGGAATATCCCATAAAACAAGATATTTTGAGGACTAATTTTTATTTTGACAACATTTCTAGTGAGAAATATACCATTTTCTTTTAAAATATGCTTTCATTTAGGACATACAGTTTGTAGTTTGCTTGTTTCGTTCAACTTTTTCTCCCAAAAGCTCTCTGTTACGTTGGAGAAACACGTTAACTTTCATTCATATCTGCAGACGTGCGCGTGGGTCACGTGACTAATATGTTTCTCTTTTTTTCCGCAGAAAATTGTAAAATATGAGTGAATATGGACTGATTTTTTTTTGAAAACATTTCTAGCAGTATATATCCCCTTTATTTTCGTAATATTGCAGACATGAAGTTGTTAGTTTGTTACGTTCAACTTTTCCTCAAAGGATCTGAAAGCGTCTGATCTTTTCCATTCATATATGCGGGCTGACGTGGGTCACGTGACGTGCCTTTCTCTTTTTTTTCCTGTGGAAAATCTCGTAAAAAGGTACGTTGCGATTTATTAATTTCATTTATTTACATATCTAGGGACCCGTGTATAGGTTTTCTCTTTCCGTGTTGCTGTTGCGGCGATCAGGCTTTGATTGACATGTGACAACAAACCGGAAAAATGTTGAGTTCAGGGACGGACCAAAGAGTTCTTTAAATTGATTTTTCTGCATTTTAATTTATTTACACTACGAGTCTAATGGTGTGTGATTAAAAAAAACTATAAATATTATGATAAATGAGATGAAACAATTATTTTGATGGAGTTTATAAAATATTAGGATCTATTATATTCTTTTTTCTTTAACTGTCAATTTTTTTGACGTATCTCATATATTATAGTATTACAATGAAGTGCTCTAATTTATCTGTTAAAAAAGGTTTCATCACTGTTTCCTGTAGTAATTCTCAATAAAGTTTTAAATAGGATATATTAAATAGGATATATTATCTAAAGTAAACAGGCTTTTAAGCCTTCAATTTGCCCCAATTGACATGAAGTGCGCATTTCGAAAAGCCAGTGAACGCAGCGTCATACGGGCACCCCCACCCCAATCCACCGGAAACCCCCCCGGATGAACCCGCAGGAAGGCGCGCGGCTGAAGAACTCTTGGACAGCTGGAAGGTGGGCGATGCTTTGAACTTTTCTCTGTAGAAATGTAATGTTTAGATTTGGGAAACCAGAGATGGTTTTTAGTAAAAACGTGTTGGCTGTTTAGGATAAACGTTGAATGACGAGGCGTTTTTCCATCTTAAATTGAAAAGGCCGCAGGATCACGGTGAAGGCCTCTTCTGTATAGAGGACGGGGGCGGAAACGTCACGTGGTCTCCGCAGAGGTAAGTTTCCTTTTGGGTCATTTAGCCAGAAACGGGGGTCTGCAGCCCTTTAAACAGCTAAGAGCATTTAAATGTCTCACTGTCCAGAACTCAGTAGGACACACAAGGTGTCTCTTCAGCTTTTAGAAAATCAAACACTCATTTGCATTTATGTTATTTTGGAAACTTGATAACTACTGGGGTTTACAAAGGCTTTTTTTTACACATTGTAGATTTTATGTTGTTAGTACATCTCAGCCAGTATTTCTTTAAGGGCCTATATCATGCAATATCAACGTTTTAAAATTTTAAGTGTATTGTAATGTTAATTCCTCACAAAAACTTAATCCACAGCGGTATTTTGATCCATTCACGCATCTCTCAGCATTCCTCTGAAACCCTCTGAGCACCAGCCCCTCCCAAATCACAATAAGAGGGTCCTCACATTGTGACGTCATCATAAGTGAGGAGCAGCCTCTTCTAGGAAGAGCCTGTGCAGCTAAACCGCCTCCAGGCTAACAGACACGCCCACTTTCTCAATGGAGCTAGCGGTGATCAGCAAAATGCTTTCATTGCACAATATTCACATCCATCTTTGCAAAAGTTTGGATGGAAGAAACGCAGAAACGCTGCCGACGCCGACTCTAGGTTGATGTCATGAAATAGGCGACACCCACAAGAAACGAAAGGCGGAGCCTCAGAGATCAAGGAAATAGTTTATTCTAAATGGCTAGCATGGTATAGGCCCTCTAAATTGTGCGTATTGACCTCAAATTTATTTTTTGTGGTACGTTGTCAGGTTTAAAAAAATTCGTCATAAATGCTGGAATTTCTTAAAATATTGTGCATCACCGCTTGATAGATTATTGAAGCATTATGGGTACTGTAGTCAGGAGCCTGGCATAGTAATACTTTGCTTCAACTGTTGAGTAGATCACCAAGTTGAGTAAAGTTTGACTTATCTGACTGTTTTGTTTTGCGTGATGCGCTGTGTCGTCTGAAAAATAGGATATTTGTTTGAATTAAAAACATTTTTATTTTTTGTCAGAGAACCGCAAAGGAGGGGTCAAGGAGCCACTTGTGGCTGTGGAGCCTCAGGCTGTAGACCCCTGGTCTAAACAATTATGGCTGATTTGGCTGACCACATGTATTTATCCTAGCGTTGTCAACAAAGTTAAAGAGCCGCTCCAATGGAAGTCATGTTTTTAAGATCAAACATTTTTCTCATTATTGAGAACATTAACAAAAATATAAACAGATACACAATGATATAAGATTAAAACTGTTTCTGAGTATTTATTCAAATCTCGATGGATCAGGAGAAGATGAAACTCATTGTCTCAAAAAGCTCTTATTTGTGACGCTCTAACTGCCATGAATGGGCCAAAGTCTCTACTCCGCTCCAATTCTGATGCATCCACTTGCAGACAAAAACCAGTAGATCCATTAATGTCCTGAGTTCCCTTGTCTGAGCTGGTATCTGGCTCAAAAGTGTACACATGGATAGCTCCAATGTTGCTCATTGATTTTTTTTTTTGCTATGCTAATGTCGGCTAGGGCTTGTGAGGTGCTATAAGCTAGCGGGAGAGAGAATCAACAAACGGTTTATGGGAAATTAGCAGAGGCAAACATCTGCACCACAGCTCTGAGGTGAAATTCTTATGAGCTGCTGTGCTGCAGAAAAATGTCTTTAAAAACAAAATGATCGTAATTAAAAAAAACACTGGGAACGATTTTATAATAGCTAAAAATTCTGTTAGAATGTCTGATTCCTGATTCTTTTGTGTGTATGTATATACATAAAAGAACCTCATGTTTTTTTCCCTTTCCTCTCTCAGACTGGTCAGTTATTTGGAGACAACATGCACAAATAGTTCCTGGACTGATCTTCTGCTAACTTTGAGGTGGAGAGGCTGTCAGGTTCATCTGTTTCAGGGTCCTGCATGCTCTCCCTCCATGTTTGCCGTAGCAGTGGATGGAACTTGCAAAATGTACTGTTTTGAGAGCCAACTGGGGTGTGTAAATTTTTTTTCCACCTACATTTTTGATGGTATAAATGTTTTTCTTATGTAAACTTTTCTGTTCTTTTAGGCTCAGTGGTTATTTTGAAGATGCGTTTCTGACCAAAAACACTGTGGAGACCTCCTTTGTGAACTGCATTCATGGGGAAATAGAAAATGTAAAGCTATTTTCATGTCTTCTTCCTCAAGAAAAGGAACACGCCTGCATATATGTTTTATTGTATTTTGTGTCATATCATCATGTTAATATACGACATTCATTTGTTTTGATAGAATCCTGGAGATGGGAGATGTGGAGCAGGAAAGTTTGTGGCAGCACCAGAGTCCTCCAAAAAGTCTTCTGGCAAAGTAAATGAGGAAGGATCGCAGTCTACCGTCGTGGAGTTTTGCTGAAAGGACTGAACATGTTCCATCCATCCATCCATCTTCTTCCATTCATTCAGAACCAGGTTGTGAGGGCAGCAGTCTAAGCAAAGATGCCCACACTTCCCTCTCCTCCAGCTCCTCTTGGGGGACCCCGGGGCCAGCTGAGAGACGTAGTCTCCCCAGCGTGTCCTGGGTCTCCCTTAGGGCCTCTGCCCAGTGAGACATGCATGGAAACCCCCCCCCCCCCCCCCCCCCCCCCCGGGAGGCGTCCTCCTCTGGATGTAGAGAGGAAGTGGCTCCACTCAGAGCTCTCCAGGTGAGCGAGCTTCCTGAACCTGTTCCGTTGAGATATTTTCATGAACCCCTTCTATTTGCAGAAACGGCTTTCTCCACAGACCGTGCAGTTCTTCTGCTCTGATGTAGTCTACGAGTTCTGATCGCATTTGGAGAAGGTTGTGGTTCTGTGTCCTGAGATGCAGGACCTGTTGAACATGTGTCCTTTTCAAGTTCACTCTTGGATGTGTGAGGTAATAATTATCAACGGCTTATTTCTCATTATTCCTGTTGGAGTTTTTTTTCTAATCCCTTATGTTTCAAAAGTTTGCAAACATACATTTTGGTTGAAATGATGAGGATCCGAGGATGAAATCAAGAAGGGACAACATCAGGGAAAGGGACTGAACCGACTGAACAGCTTCCTCTCTTCAGCAGACACATGTTCCGAGTACATATGTGTCAAATATTGGTAAATACTCATTGAAGATGCATCCTTTTTGTGTAATTTGTTTTCTCAGTTTACTACATTTTGATTCTTTCATTCTGCACAGACATCCTCGCCGTTCAGGCCGGTGGCTGGAACAAGCGGAAATCAGAAAAGCTGGAGCAGACGTGACCAGAATGATACCTCCAGGTAAAGACTGTGGTAATGTTGTAGATAAATGTTGGCTTGTTTCTTTCATGTTACTCTCATGCTGTTGATGTGGAATATCTCATGATTTTTTCAGTATTATTAATACATTAATCTCTTCCCACAAGGACCAATCAAAATGACCCAGAGAAAAACACTGAAGGGCTTTGTCTGAGCATCAGGAAAACAAGAATCAGCATATGGTAAAAATCATTTGTTACACTTTCTAAAGTTGTTGCATAACTGATCAAGCACGATGTGATGGATTGCAGGTTATGGTGCCATGGTGAAGAACTAAAGGCTCTATGATGTCATGCTGCTGACCAGACTGTGGTTGGTGAAGTCCAGCAGCACTGCGGGTCCTTGAAGTGTGGTTGAAGAGCTCTCCTCCAGCTTTTGGAAGGTTCTGCCCCGCAAAGCCAGGAGGTTTCTCTTTGTGATCTGCATGGATGTCCAGGGCTTGTGGCATTTATGTGTTTTCCTCTTCATTTCATTCTCAGGCAGCACAGAGGCCTTGATGGAGAGAGAACATGAGGGACTAATTGTCTGCTGAGGAGGAGACTTTCTGCAGTTCAAGCCCCAGCTCCACCCCTAAAAAAAGGCTTATATGAAGGAAAACCTCATTTCATTTTTGTACCAATAAATGACTTTTAATTGAAATGAGAGATTTTTTTCTGAACTGCACCAATGAAGGGTTTTTCAACCTAAATTTCAACAATTACATTGTTTTTTACCTCCGTTCAAGTTTCTACAACACTAGCTAAACATTTCAGTGCTCACACCTGTGCTGAAGACACTTCTCATTTTAACTCAAACGTTTGGCCTTTGATTTGTATGTCCAACACCTTAGAATGAAACACTGACCTATTAAACTCATATAATAAATGTGCTATGCATATCCAAATCCTTTGTCAGGGTACAGACTACATTTTAATTGTAGCAAGACTGAAGTAAAATGTAGCAAAATGACAATGAGTTATCTTAAATTAGGGGTAAATGACATGAGAAATTAAGAATATTAGAAGTGTGGAGTGATACGTGTATTTATCAGTATGTTAGCTGCAGGAAGGGTGCTGTCCTTGACACGTTCCTTTACTCAGACAGGATGACAGGTAGGGAAGGGGGTAGCCGATGATCTGCTCCAGTATCTTCAGCACAGAAGCTTCTGTTGCTCTTCTTCAGTTTGATCTGAGAGCCAGACCATGATGCAGTTGGACTGGCTGAGCGGTAGGTTGCCAGCAGCTTCAGACGTGCTGATGTGCCTTGTTGATAACGTCCTGGATGTTAGGAAACCAAGTTAGATCAGCTGAGATGGGGATGCCCAGGAAAGGGAAGCTGTGAACCCTCCTCTATGCCTACTAAAGTCCAAGATGACTTTCATGGTCTTTTATTTGCCGATCAGCCTTACACTATACAGTTTCCGCACTTGTCTACAAAGTTCACCTCAGTGACCTTTAATAAGTCTTTGTTATTGGCAAGTTAATTACTTATATCCAAGACATGGAGATGTGGGTCCAGTATGAGCAGGATTTGGGAAATGGCAGTTGCCAAGAACTCACATGAAGTTTCAAGGTTTTTGCCTTTATTTGGAGGAAAAAAAGTTTTTGTCCTTTGTTTGTTGTGCAGAATTGCAAACCTAGAAAGAAATCAAGTTGAAAGAATTTATATAAATGTATTTGCCCTTCTTTTGACCCTTCTACATCATGAATATTTGGTGGCTGTTGCTTGGCGACTGTGAGATCTCTCCATAGGATTGACATGGGCTGGGCCTCTCCATGACCTTGATATGATTGTTCTTCAGCCATTCCTTGGTTGCCTTGGCTGTAGGTTCTAGGTCACTAACCTGTTGGAAGACCCATTCATGACTGATTTGAAGGGTCCTGGCTTAAGGAGGGTAGGAAGTTCTCACTCAGGATTTTCCATTAATGGCTCCATCAACGTGGTGACGTAGCTCTGTGCAGAAAAATAGCCACAAAGCATAATGCTTCCACCTCCATGTTTGACAGTGGGGAAGCTGTTCTTGGGGTCATAGGTAGCAATTCTCTTCCTCCAAACCCAATGGTTGAGTTGATGCCAAAGAGCTCAGTTTTGAGCCAAACATTCCATTATGCAGAATAAACTGATAAAGCAAACCCTATTTTTCAGTGTGTGATTTTCATTTTTTCATAAATCTTAGGACAATTTAGATGATAAAAGTAACAAATAAATGAAAACAGTATAATACAGTAAATATGTAAATATTTGATGTGATGAACAATGCTTATCTGATTTAGACCCAACATGAAATATTTTTTGACACACACACATCAAGTTGTGTTATTTAATGCTCGTAATTTAGACACAAATGATAGAAATGTTAGGTTTATATGCCAAAGATATGCCATGTGAAAATTTTAGTGCAAATACGCATGCGTGCGCGCCGTGCACATAAAGCCACCCCACCCCCAAGTATCCGCGCGCCGGTCGGTGGGTGTTGGGCGTCAATAAAGGTAATCTGGTTGTCGCGCGTTCTGCATCTCTGCACGAGCTAAAGAAGTCTCAAAGGTAAGAAATGTGAACACACGAGGCATTAATGAAAATACTTTATGATCATCTAAAAGTATTTTCATCTGACAGATGAATGCCGCTGTTGTTATCACTGTAGAGCGGGGCTGAAAAATACGGCCTCCATCGAGAGACTGAACGTAACACGACTGCAGGTTACTATGATCATCATAGAAAAATGTATTAATTATTTGTTTCGACTGTATAGTTATTGTGGTGGAGCAGAGGAAGGGAGGTTTGTGAGAATCGGGGTTACATTAGCTAATGATTATGGCAGCGCTCGCGCCACCGCCGGTTTCCCGGCAAAAAAAAGGAACAGTAATTTACTGATATATTAAAGTGTTATGATTGACCTATTTAGGGTTTTTCTCCAAATTTACACAAAAAACGTTGTAACAACGATCATCTGGACTCGGTTTTGTAAATATTTTAAAACAGTCTCTGTCTCAGAGACCTGGACTGACTGACTCCTCCCCCTCACGTTCCAAACAGGAAGTACCCGCTGGCTCCAAGGAGCCAAAATCCTATAGACTTCTAAAGAGAAACAAACAGCTGTTAGTCAGTCATTCTATGGGTCAGATTAACCATTCTTGTTGTGATACCCTTTTAAACATGTTTTTGCTAATTCCAGTTATTTGTTTTACAAAACTGTTTCTTTATCACAAGTTATTCAAATTATAGACTGACCAACAGATGCCTCAGTAATAGCATGTGCCACCTTGAATGTTTGTTTGACAAATTCCACCAAGCTCACTTTCAGTGGAAGCAGTGTGGACTTTCAACAAGCTTACTCCTGATTGGCGACAGTAGTTGCCATAGAAATGTTGACTCAGATCAATCACTGTCAACTGGCTCCAACGTGGTGACGTCTTTATCACAGAGAAACGACGACAGAATTGAATTTGTTATGATGGATCTGGAAGTAAATGGGTGACGTCACACTCGCTCAGACCTTTTCTCTGATCCAGTCAAACTGCTTTTTTACCAGTTTTATTCCAGAAATCATTTTGGATAAGAGGAAAGACATCTTCAGCTCAAAACCAAATCTTCATGACCTTTTTTTTTTATAACTTTTCTTTTTAAAATTCAGAACTAATAACCTGCACATTCTTACAAAACTGTTAGACTTCAATTGCTACCTTAATTTAATTGTAAAACTAACAACCATTGTCATTGATATGGCAATATTTTCCCCAAATCTTATCAGAATGTGGAACTGGAGACATAAAAATTCTGCTTTTCCTATTTTCAGCTGAATCTGCCACGAGGCTCGACAACGTCTTCCATCAACTGCAAAGCGGTGATCGCTGTGGCCGCCAAAACATCCAAATGTCAGGCGGGCTACAAAGATTTCAGGCCAAAAGAGAAAGCCTCACATGTGATGAAGTGTCTGTATTGGTATGTATTTACCATCTGTGACTCAGAGTCATTAACCAATTGTCGATCTGTTCACAGTGTTGTATGATAATTTAAATTTTGACGATGACGATACAAAAATTGCTGCCAAACCTGCCAAAAAGTCCCGCCTCTTACCACACACATGTTGTGCCCCCTAAGGTGCCCTAAGTTCCCTGATCAAGCAGAAACGTGCTTTGACTGGATGAAGGCCTTGTATCAGGTATACTGGTAATAATAATTTTACATTCACCTCAGTCTGTTGTTGTTCCTCATTATTCATGGAAGCTTGATGACACCACATCTTCAATCTGCATGAACTCTAGTTTGATTAGAAACTTTCATTTGTGAACCGTCAGCAGATCTGGTCATGTCTCACCAAAACAACCACACTAATCATTTTATCATTTTCATCCATTAAGGTTGGAAAAACCAGCAGCCCTCCAGTGCTTCAGCCGTCCAACCATCAACCGTTTCAGACATCCATCCTCCCACCACTTCAGCCCCACAGCCGTCCACCAGTGTGCCAACTTCGGACATTTTACTATCCTGGTACAATCTTATTTTTCTGCACAGTTAGCAAAAATGATATGTTTTTTAGATATTCCTGTGTTTTTTATCCTCAACAAATGTTTCTCCAAAGAAATATGAAAATACAGAATAATTCATCTGGTGGTTATTTTTACTCTTTTCCTCAAATCTTTAATAAGAAAAAAATAATTCAGTTCAAGTTTACTTGTGCTTCTCTTTTTAATGGGCATTACAGTTGATATAAAACATATAACATGCAATTAAAATGTTTTGTAGTTAAAAACATTTTACACACTATTAAAAGATTCTATAAAATATTATTTAAATAAAAAAGGATTCCTTTCCAAGAAAATGTTGACTACCGTATATCTTACAATAGTAGCCCTGGCGTTTATTCCATCACAGACAGAACAGTGATGGTTAATGGGTTTATTTTGCAGCAAAATTTCATCAAGAAATGCAGACAAACACCAGCAGATGAACATTTCAGGATTTATTCAAATGATGAGAATATTGGATTGTGTTCTGATCAGCACTGGCTGTTGACGTTTCTTTTCTCCTTGAAGCATCAGCCTCCGTATCAAAAATCATCTTGGTTGTCATGAGGATCTCTTTCCTGGAGACACGCCCACCTTTCCGTCTTTGTGCAATAATTCATGTTCAAACCAGTTCTTCTAATTTGTCGCTTTTCTTTGCATTTCCACCAGTAAAAAGTAATACGACAAAATACTTGCAGAATTTGTAAAGATTTGGATTTTGTATTATTAATTTGCCTTTTTTAGTCTTTTATTATAAAATAACTATGCATTATTACTTTATTTTAACTAACACATTTATCTTAGTTTACAGTAGTTCTCCTAAACGTCTCTTAAACAAGTTTACACTTTTCATCTTTCAGAATGCAGCCGTGTGATTGGAGGAAAAGATTAATATGCAATGAGGACATTTAAAGAAAAAAGGAGCAGTTTTTATTTTACATTATTACTATTTTAAAGTAGAACTCTAATGTATATAAATGCTTTTTTATTAATTTGTTTGGCATATTTACTGTGTTAGAGTTCTGATGATTGTTTTGAGTGGTAAACGTTTTTATTTTATTTATGAAACCCAGATGGAGTTAATGGAGTGCTAGTCATGTTTTATGCTGTATATATTATTAATGAATTTATTTATTTATTTTGAAGTGCCTAATTGCAAGTAAAGAAGGCGGGGTTATGGTTAAAATACGTACGGACAATCCAGCAACGTGCCTCTTCAACATGAATTTCCATCAGTTTTTTTGCTTGGTCGCAAATAAATAAGTCCAAATAATAATCAGCCTAATTTGTTTTTTTGTTTATTTAAAATTATATTAATATTTTCTAATTTTCTTTGTCAATAAAAGGACAAAAGGGGTAGATGATGGATGCATGTCCAAGTTTTATTATTCATGTTCTACAAGTTGTTAGATATTGATTATTTGATGCTTTTGTGCTATGCGTTAAAAATCAATGTAATATTGTAATTATTCATAAATATTTGAATAATACTAATATTTCCTACAAAGGATAACTGACACTAATCAAATTAAAAACAGTCGTCCTGTAAGCACTGAGTGAACAAACTGTAGCCCATTGTCTATCACTGTTTGATTGAACCTTCTCTACTTTTCTTGCAGGGGGGGGTCATGGCCTCTACGCTGGATTCCAAAAAAGAGACAAAAAAAACCCCGCCCTCAACCCCCACTCTTAGTCAGACGTGTTTATTTTTTTATTTACAATAATAAATAATATACTATGTACATTTATTTTGTTTTACTTTTTTATACTTAGTTTCCTTATTTCCTATAATATTTATTAGTAGTTGTTGTTTGTTGATGTTAGTTCTTTTTAGACCCTTTTATGTTAAAATAGACGTAAATGATCCAGATGCTGATATTCTAATATATAGACAGATTTATGAATGAATTATTCTCAACAGAAGTTCAACACTATTGTGGTAGCAGTCTGACTGTTTTACTGTTTAGTTTTACTGCAATCTGTCGTGCCTCACCCACTGTCCATCCCATAAAAAGAACAATTCTACATCATTAACCTTTTATTATTTTTATTCATATGGCACATTCATAAATACAAAGTTAGAAATTATACCCCCCATTTTTCTATCTTTATCAATGAGTTCAAACAAAACATGAACACAATAAGAAACTCTGACCATAAGAAAGCATTTAAAACATTCAATCTGTGCGTCACTTTCAATGTTTTTGTGAAAAATTTCATAATAATCCTCTGGTTTGTTTCTTTCTTGTTGCTGTTGGGAATTGTTGTTTTGAATTGTTACAGTCAATAAAGTTTGTATAAAAAACAACTGCAATCTGTCATGCGACATGATACCTGCAAAACAAAAAGTTTGCATTAGTAATGGAAACATTAATTTCTGTAAAAAAAATAAAAATAAACACCTGTTTGTCGCTGGGCTTATTTTTAGAACTTAACCTTCCCGATAAACGTGGGACCAATCACAAAACCAGTTTAGAGCCAAACGTCTTTTTTTATTATTTACAGTGTATTTCTAAACTCAACTAGTTGATGTTGAAAAAATACGCTTGCATGGACGTTACGACAGAGTACATCGGTCCCTAGAAATGTTATTAAACCTAAATATTAAACCTCAGACGATCTTATTTTACGAGATTTTTCCACAGGAAAAAAAAGAAACTCGCGTCACATGACCCCGCGTCAGCCCACAGATATGATGGAAAAGATCAGACATTGTACACAGCATTTAGACTTGTAGTGTGAATACTTTAACATGTAAAAGAATATTGAATAAAAAAATCGCTAAGTAAATTTAGAGAACTTTCCAGTCTGTTCCTGAACAACATTCTTCCGGTTTGTTTAAATGTCCTTCAAAGTCGCAACAACACAGCATGAAACCTATACACGGGTCCGTAGAAATGTAAATAAAAATAATTAATAAATAGCAACGTACCTTTTCACGAGATCTTCTATATGAAAAAAGAGAAACTCACGTCACGTCACGTGACCCACGTCAGGCTGCATATATTTATGGACAAGATCAAACGCATTCAGATCCTTTGAGGAAAAGTTGAACGAAACAAACAAACTACGAACTGCATGTCTGCAATGAATGGATATTATGAAAATAAAGGGGATATATACTGCTAGAAATGTTTTCAAAAATAAATTAGTCCACAATCACTCCTATTTTATGGCATTTTCTGCGGAAAAAAAGAGAAACATATTAGTCACGTGACCCACGCGCACGTCTGCAGATATGAATGAAAGTTAACGTGTTTCTCCAACGTAACAGAGAGCTTTTGGGAGAAAAAGTTGAACGAAACAAGCAAACTACAAACTGTATGTCCTAAATGAAAGCATATTTTAAAAGAAAATGGTATATTTCTCACTAGAAATGTTGTCAAAATAAAAATTAGTCCTCAAAATATCTTGTTTTATGGGATATTCCACCGAAAAAATGAACGTGCATCCGCCATGTTTTTTGCTCACGGCAGGCCAAACCTCCAAAGTCACGTGATCCTGAGAAGGCTCGCAGAAAATGAATAGAAAAATGAAACGTATCCCCCTCACAGTTTAGGGGGCGTTTTTGTAAAACTCTCACGCATTTCCATGTGGACAAATGTAGCTACTACACATTTTAGGATGAGACTGGGTTGGAAAATCGCCATCAGCGTGAAAAATCCACCGCTAAGGTGAAATGAAAATATCACCGCAACTACATACAGTTTGGGATTTTTTTGGACTGGAGAGGAGGAGGATCCCAAACCACACTGTGTTTTGTGCTATGAAACGTTAGCTAATACTATGAAACCTGCAAAACTAAAGAGGCATCTGGAAACTAAGCACAAGGAGTACCAGGGGAAACCTATTGAAAACGCGATGAACTGAAGAAACATATGATGAAAGAGACCTCCCAGTTTTTTGCACTTGGAGAATATGCAAAGGCTACAGAGGCGTCATACAAGGTATCCCTCTTGATTGCTAAAGCAGGAAAACCTCATTCAATCTGTGATAATTTAGTTAAACCAGCTGCAAAGGTGATGGCTAACATTGTTTGGGGGAAAAGCCGGCGACGAAATTAACAGGATTCCTCTCTCCAATGACACCGTCCAGCGGCGCATAAAAGCTATGGCTGAAAGTGTCGAACATCAGTTGGTGACACGTTTACGCCAAAGTCAGTTTTTCTCACTACAGTTGGATGAATCTATTGACCTGGGGAATGAAGCACATCTGTTGTGTTTTGTGAGATACATTTATGCCGCTGGATTGCATGATGAGTTTCTCTTTTGTTGTTCCTTACCAACCAACACAACAGGAGAAGTAATTTTTCATTCACTCAATGATTTCATTGTGAAGAATAACTTGGACTGGTCAAGATGTGTCGGGATTTGCACCGACGGTGCAACCTCAATGACTGGAAAACAGAAAGGCCTCGTAGCGCGCGTTCGCGCAGTAGCGTCATCTGCAGCAGCAACACACTGTTGCATCCACCGTGAACAACTGGCTGTGAAAAAAATGCCACACTGCCTAAAATCAGTACTGGATGAGAGTGTGAAAATAGTTAACAAGATCAAAGCAAAATCACTCAACTCGCGTCTTTTTAAAGCTGTGTGTGAAGAAATGGGAAGTGAACACACAAAACACTGAAGTTCGCTGGTTGTCGCGTGGAAAAGTCCTCACCCGTCTGTTTGAACTGCGAGATGAGGTAATGTTATTCCCGCACCATAGTGATGAACTGTACGACAGAATGCATGATTTCCAGTGGCTTGCAAAGTTGCCATACTTGGCTGATATTTTCAGCACTCTCAATACTTTGAATGTGGCACTGCAAGGGAAGACTGTCACCATCTTCAATGTCCAGGACAAAATGAAAGCTACACGCCTCAAGATGGAATTGTGGTATGGCCGTCTCAATCGCAGATAATTCGACAGTTTAACAACACTCGCTGATTTTCTCCTTGCTGCTGGAGAGGATGTAGATGGGAGCACAGTTGCATCCTTCAAACAACATCTGCAAGACCTACACTCACAGCGAGGAATATATTTCCCAGAATTAGATGCAAGCTTTAATTGGATCAGAAATCCATTTGGAGACAAAACGCACATTGAGCAATTCACTTCCAAGCTTTCACCAACAGAGGTTGACAGCCTTGTGGACATTGCATCAGATGGGACACTGAAGACAACTTTCAGGGAGAAAGGTTTGACTGACTTTTGGCTCCACATCCAACCTGAGCATCCCGAGCTGGCTGACTCTGCTCTGAAACTGTTGATGCCGTTTCCTGTGAAGTTGGATTTTCCACACTTGTTGGCCTGAAAAAAAAGCAGCAAAACCGAATCAGTGTGGACTAAGATATGAGACTGAAACTCTCCAGTTTGGAGCCAGACATTGCTTCACTCATGGCCCAGAAAAAGCAGCACTTCCCATTAAGATGGCAAAAAAGACAGTGAGTGAGTAGAGACTTTGATATTGGTAAAGCTGTTGTTTTGGGAGCAGTTCAGAATTAGGTGGTCCGTGAGTGTTTGTATTATGGGTTAAGTGGTCCTTGGTCTGAAAAAGTTTAAGAAACACTGCTCTAGAGGAGATCTGCATGGAGGAATGGGCCAAAACATCACTGCTCTAGAGGAGATATGCATGGAGGAATGGGCCAAAACATCACTGCTCTGGAGGAGATCTGCATAGAGGAATGCACCAAAACATGACTGCTCTAGAGGAGATATGCATGGAGGAATGGGCCAAAACATCACTGCTCTGGAGGAGATCTGCATGGAGGAATGCACCAAAACATCACTGCTCTAGAGGAGATCTGCATGGAGGAATGCACCAAAACATCACTGCTCTAGAGGAGATCTGCATAGAGGAATGCACCAAAACATGACTGCTCTAGAGGAGATATGCATGGAGGAATGCACCAAAACATCACTGCTCTAGAGGAGATCTGCATAGAGGAATGCACCAAAACATCACTGCTCTAGAGGAGATCTGCATAGAGGAATGCACCAAAACATCACTGCTCTAGAGGAGATCTGCATGGAGGAATGCACCAAAACATGACTGCTCTGGAGGAGATCTGCATGGAGGAATGCACCAAAACATCACTGCTCTAGAGGAGATCTGCATGGAGGAATGCACCAAAACATCACTGCTCTAGAGGAGATCTGCATGGAGGAATGCACCAAAACATCACTGCTCTAGAGGAGATCTGCATAGAGGAATGCACCAAAACATCACTGCTCTAGAGGAGATCTGCATGGAGGAATGCACCAAAACATGACTGCTCTGGAGGAGATCTGCATGGAGGAATGCACCAAAACATCACTGCTCTAGAGGAGATCTGCATGGAGGAATGCACCAAAACATCACTGCTCTAGAGGAGATCTGCATGGAGGAATGCACCAAAACATCACTGCTCTGGAGGAGATCTGCATGGAGGAATGCACCAAAACATCACTGCTCTGGAGGAGATCTGCATGGAGGAATGCACCAAAACATCACTGCTCTAGAGGAGATCTGCATAGAGGAATGCACCAAAACATCACTGCTCTAGAGGAGATCTGCATGGAGGAATGCACCAAAACATGACTGCTCTGGAGGAGATCTGCATGGAGGAATGCACCAAAACATCACTGCTCTGGAGGAGATCTGCATGGAGGAATGGGCCAAAACATCACTGCTCTGGAGGAGATCTGCATGGAGGAATGGGCCAAAACATCACTGCTCTGGAGGAGATCTGCATGGAGGAATGGGCCAAAACATCACTGCTCTGGAGGAGATCTGCATGGAGGAATGCACCAAAACATCACTGCTCTAGAGGAGATATGCATGGAGGAATGGGCCAAAACATCACTGCTCTGGAGGAGATCTGCATAGAGGAATGGACCAAAACATCACTGCTCTAGAGGAGATATGCATGGAGGAATGGGCCAAAACATCACTGCTCTGGAGGAGATCTGCATGGAGGAATGCACCAAAACATCACTGCTCTGGAGGAGATCTGCATAGAGGAATGCACCAAAACATCACTGCTCTAGAGGAGATATGCATGGAGGAATGCACCAAAACATCACTGCTCTAGAGGAGATATGCATGGAGGAATGGGCCAAAACATCACTGCTCTGGAGGAGATCTGCATAGAGGAATGGACCAAAACATCACTGCTCTAGAGGAGATATGCATGGAGGAATGGGCCAAAACATCACTGCTCTGGAGGAGATCTGCATAGAGGAATGGACCAAAACATCACTGCTCTAGAGGAGATATGCATGGAGGAATGGGCCAAAACATCACTGCTCTGGAGGAGATCTGCATAGAGGAATGCACCAAAACATCACTGCTCTAGAGGAGATATGCATGGAGGAATGGGCCAAAACATCACTGCTCTGGAGGAGATCTGCATGGAGGAATGCACCAAAACATCACTTCTCTAAATACCAGCAATAGTTTGTGAAAACCTTGTGAAGACTTACAGAAATCGTTTGACTGCTGGCATTGCCAACAAAGGGTATAAAACAAAGTACTGAGTTGTACTTTTGTTATTGACCAAATACTTATTTTCCACCATAATTTACAAATAAATTCTTTAAAAATCAGACTATGTTATTTTCTGGATACTTTTTTCTCACTTTGTCTCTCATGGTTGAGATTAAATATGATTAAAATTATAGGCCTCTTTCATGTTTTTAAGTGGGAGAGCTTGCACAATTGGTGGCTGACTAAATACTTTTTGCTCCACTGTATTTTAAATTAGCATCACAAAAGAGACCATTTGCACGAAGTAAATGGACAAAAATAGACAGAAAGAAACTTGCTCCTTGTAATGTCACAAATCACTTAGAAATTTCTTTTACCAAAAAGAAAGACCAAGTCAAAGATAGGAAATGTTTTTGATTTATTACGCATATTTTACTGATTCATTTAGTCGGGTCTTCTTCAGAGCGGCGCATTAATAAGATCAGCACAGATCATAATAGCACGTGACCTTTAGCGATGCTTCTGGCTTCACCTCCAGATGGGAACATTTAGTTGTCGTTGTAGCCAATTATTTCTCAGGTACCGCCTGTTGTGCAGGATAATAACACTTAATTAGCCGGACAATGCAGGCGGGCGTCCCCTTCCCTCAGCTCCCATCCCCTTAATCTGCCGTCCTTTCCCTTTTGGAGCACATCTCTCCAGCGGGGATTACAGGAAGAGCCAATCGTGTCCACTCCAGAGCCTCAACAATCACGTGCAGGGTGCAGGTTGTGGCTTTCTGCAGACATTATCAGGTTTTCAATGGTGTTGTCTTTCTAGAGAAGGGAGGAAGGACCAGTGGAGGACAAGCGGTATAACAAAGCTGCCCTTGTGGCCCCTAAAGCATTTTCTACATAACAAATCTAATCTTTTTCCAACAGCATCTTTTTCGACTGCTCCTGATTTATAATGATTAGAATAAAGAAATACTTAGAAATGTAATTTTGAGCTAAATTTTTTTAATATATATCTCCTTTATCATCAGAAAAATGCTACAAGAACATGTTAAAAACACCAAAAACAGAATTTTCATTCATCAGAATGGTCTTTGAACTTCAGAGTAATCTGTGTGGCGTCAAGCGAACGTGAAGCTTTTCATTTGGACACACTCATCCATGATTCCCTTCAATCTCCTGAGACAACATGGTCCTTCTGTGGTCTAAGTTCAGTGTAGGACTCTCCATCGAAGCACGGAGACTAAAGGACCGACAACATGTAGGAGTAAATCTGCTATGCTTAGCTCTACATTTTTCTGAATCCTTTTCAATCTTATAATATTATCATATTTCCCCTACTGCATAAACATTTGGGCGAATAATTAGAGGAGTTCACTACATCGTATCTTTTTACTTCAAAAACCAGCCGTCAGAATTGTACATAAAGCCGGATATCTTCATCATACAAAGAAATTATTTGATCAATCTAGACTTTTAAAACTGTTTGACCTTGTGGAATTTTACACCAACAGCTTCTATACAGAGTCAGTGTGAAATCGTTACCATTCAATATCCAGAAACAGTTCTTAGAAAATGAAGGAGGAACAAACTGAGGGAATGTAGGAACATCAAGATCAAACTGATAAGAACCACAAAGAAAAGCTTCTATGTGTCGCTGTGTGGCACTAAACTCTGGAACGGGTTCAGTAATGAGCTCAAAAAATGTTCGAATATCCAAATATTCAAGAAAAGGTATAATGAAACTGATTTCACAAAAGAAGATGAGAGGAGTTAACAAATCAACAGGTGATTGAATAATTGCAAATACATGTGTGAACTTGATTGTGGGGAGATAATCAAAGATCTTTGTTAGGGTTATGTAATTATCATTTGCTTACACACTATTATCACCATGATATGATTGTCTCAGTTCAATCTTTCAGTAAGAAAACACTGACGTGAAAAATGCTGACAATACAAGATGTGATGTTCCTGTGCTGCTTGATTGAATGACCCACTTTCAACCCAATAAAACCAGACTGGATGCACTGGGAAGGTAGAACTCCCCGGTGACTCTCAAGTGGGGTCATTAGAAACTTTTATTGAGAGGGGTTGATATTAAAAGTTTCAGATTTTGTGAACTGTGGACGAATGTTCAAGCAAAAAGGCTGAAGTGCTGTTTATTTACAAAATGAAATTTAATTAGATGAAGTTGTTTTTTTTTTTGTTTTTTTTTTAACTTGTCCTGTCCAACAGCTAGGCAGGCAGATGAGAGCTGAGGGCCTCTTGTGTTGGACATATTTTACTTTAACAAGAGGGGTTATTAATCTTCAGACTTAGATGAAGTTACTGTAATCATTCTCAGTGCCTATCTTGGTGGCTGTGATTTTACAATAAATAAAAAAGGATTTTTTTTTATTTTTGAAGAAAAGCCGATCTTACCAAATATTATAAATTGAAAACTCGAGTCCCTTCTTGTTTGTTAGAGTCATCATGTGTAAATTGACCCTTTTGGGCTCCAGATGACTTAAACATGACATTCAGACCTCTTTTAATATTTGAAATCATAAAAAATGACTTGTTTCATTGACCTTTTTGCATTTTAGCATGAGCTAACATAAATTATCGGAGGTATTTTGAAAAATGCAACCACATTTTTCTTCCGTAACCCTTCTGCCATCCTAGGCACTTTAACATTGGGAGTTGGGTCATCTAGACCCACTAGACAGTGCTCTGAACCTTTTTTCTTCAATGATTTGTGATCTTCACTGGTGTCCATGGATTACATGAAATCTTTCCACCTTTATCCACCTTTGTCATGGTAGGGAGAACACCTCAATGGAAGGGGGGGGTCATCTAAGATAGCACAAGGGTTTATACATTTAAACAAAACAAATGTGTCTGGATATGGAAACCGTCTAAATCGGCAGCAACCAAACGGCCGTTTTCTGTTGCATGAATATTAAAGATAGCAGTTTTTGTGATGTGTTGTCACATGTTGGAATTCTTTGTCTTTGCAGGCTCTGCATGTTTGTATATCTGTGTGAAGACTTTATGATCAAAACTACCGTGAGATTTAAAAATAGTTCTTGCTGCCAAAGTCAATGTTTCTGGGGAAAAAGGCCACCAGAATCAAAAACAGATTCGTCAATTACATCTTAAAGGTCAGGCTGCGGGCTTCAACGTTTTTTTTCTTCTTTTTCTGAAAGTTTGTGATGATTTTTTTGGCCGCCACAGTGGAGCTCCATCACGTCCTTTCAAACAACGAATGCTAAAAATAGAGAAAGGATCACATAAACTGGTAAAACAGAAGCCGCGCTTTCCCTTGTGAAGTGGCCAGGGTGGCAGTCAATGCCCCGGAAAACTAGCTTGTGTGTGAGGGTCATTTATTGTGGAAATGGCAGACGGCAGGACTGGTCAGAACAATGGAGCAGCCAGTCTTTAAAAGGCTTCAGCCAGTCATTAATTATCCGGAAGACTGTGTGGGAACTACAAAAGCCACCTAATTACATTTAATCTCGACTGTAGATGTAAAACAGGAGGTTAACATAATATCACTTAACCATCTTCATGGTTCAGTGATGCCAAATGAGAAGGCTAATGAAAGCCAGTCTGCCTCACTAACATCCTCTGACTGGTCATTTTTTTGTAAGACAAGGCTCTCCAGAAAATCCAATTTTCTATGTGCATGGTTTCTTTTTTGTCTGTTCGCTCGTCACGCCCTCCGTCAAAGAGATTAGAATTTTTCTTGCATTTTTTTCCCTCTAAATCCATCATTTAGAGCAGGTACAATCCAAGGATAGGGCAAATCCTTTCCTCATGATCTCCTCTTCTGCGGAGGAGACTTGAAAGGGAATAGAAACTGTTCTCTGTGCAACCAGTTCTGGGGTTTTGAATTTGTCAGTGACTTATAATCTCAGGGGATAGAAAGTCACTAGAGTGAAAAAAAAACCGACATTAAGAATTTAAGTCTTTTGTGGCTTCAAGAATGAAGGAATGAAAAGCCGCTCTGGCTGAACTTTTATCTGAAAAACAAATAATTCTTTCAAACTTAAAAGAACATAGGAACAAGAATTAAACAGATGGAGCCAGTTTAAATTACCAGCTGTTTCATGGATGAACTAGAAGAAGAAAAAAGATTCTCAGCAAGCTCTTATATGTCCCGTCAGGTCTGATTGAGGTGAAACTAATCTTACTGGAAAGAAGCTGAATGCTGACTGGACATTAACTGAGTACTAAGGGTGTAACGATTAATTGACTTAGTTAATGAATCAATTTCTATTCGTACGATCCAACCAGATCAATCTCTACGAGGGACGTTGTTAATCGAATCGATCCACACATTATAAAATAGTTTCAAAATGAAGTAAAGCAATTTTATTGATTTTGGAAAATACCATTTGGATTGAAGCACAGCAAGTTTACTTTACTATAATGTAAAAACAACCAAGTACAACCCAGCGGACAACACACATTTATCTCTGAGTCGCACTGGTTGAAGTTTTGGCTTAAGATGTCTTGGAACCATTTTAGATGGGTGAGTCGAATTGTTCAAATAGATTCCTTATTGACTATGAATCGTATCGCCAACCACAAATTTTGTCAGCAATTGAAAAAGTACTGGTCAGAGACTGTTTGGATAAATGCAAAACACAGTCAAGATATGGCAAAGATGTTGCCAGGTAATGTGAGGAATGTGTCAGATTTGGCTAAGAAAAAGGGGATCGCGAAAAGCAACGTCATGAGACAGGTTAGTTTTACCCCACTGATGATGTGTTGTTGCAATGGTAATCCTCAGGACGGAGAGTGTGGAGCAGTTTACCTGAATAGTCACAAAGTCATCCACACGGTAGAGGCGTCAGAGAGTCTTCTGGTTAGACACAGTCAGAGGACAGATTAAATCCAAAACAAAATAGTGGAGAGAAACTCAACGCTTATCCTTGTAATCCAAAACAAAAGTTCAGGATCAGACAGACGGAGCAGAAACGGTATCACCGGCAAAGACACAGAAGTCCAGGAGTGGCAGGCAGAGATCAAATACCAAAGACGAAGGTGTGGGTCTGAGGCAGAGTGGTCAGACAGGTCCGAGGCAGAGTGGTCAGACAGGTCCGAGGCAGAGGTCTGAAAGTCATAAGCGTGGGTCAAGACAAGGCAGAAAACAGGCAAAACAGGTTCTCTGGAGAACAGAAGGTAACGGACCACTATCTGGTAACAAGAGTAGACCACACGTGTTGTGCTATCCTACTTCTACGACCCAACTCCCAATGTTGAAGTGCCTAGGATAGCACAAGGGTTACCATTGGGAGTTGGGTCATCTAGACCCACTAGACAGTGCACTGAACCTTTTTTCTTCAATGATTTGTGAACCTCACTGGTGTCGATGGATTACATGAAATCTTTCCACCTTTATCCCCAGGTGGGCTGAATCCTGACAGCATTGTGTTGAAGTGCCATGCAGCATTCAAATTTCCAGTCATCAAAATAATGGATGGGGTTAGCTCAAGAAGGGAATATCTGCTAAACTGCCAGGCATGGTGGTAGAAGGGCAATGATATGGAGTATTTTTGAAGTTTCTTCATTGACCTCTTGTAGCATTGTAGTCCACTTCCTAATAAGAAAATTGGGGGGAGTAGTGGTCAGCACTATCTCCCCAACAAGAAGGTCCTGGTTCTAATCCCAGCTGGGATGTTTCTGTGTGGAGTTTGCATGTTCAATTCAATTCCATTTTATTTATATAGCCCCAAATTCACAACAACAGTCGTCTGAAAGGGCTTCGTACCGGTAATTTAAAGGTAAACATAAAATCAAAAGCATCATAAATACATAGAATTCAAAAGGAAAATTCTAAACTGAATTAACTAAAGAGACCAAACTAAACTGGGCATCCCAGCCCTTAGACCCTCCTTTGAGGTGAGGAAAAACCCCTAAAAACACCGGTCCCCGGAAAAAAAGAAGAAACCTCCGGGGTTTCACGCCCCTTCGTGTGGACACCTCATTTCCTCGTTCATGTGTGTGTGGGGTTTTTCCTGCAACACCTGTTTCCTCCCACATTCCAAAATCCGACTTTATGGCAGGGCTCTAGAGGACGACTAATTTGGTCCCTCATTTTAGAAAGACCTTGGTCCCAAATGAGGTTTAAAGTCATTCTGAAATGTGTCACGCAACTCTTCGTCCACGAAAAGCCAATTTGACTATTGGAATGTAGCATGTGTGTTTTTTCTTCCTGTGGGGATCAAACAAAACTAGGAGGGCTCGAACGCCTCTAAACAAGATATTAACTTGTGACAAAGTCATTAAGACTCCATTATTGTTGCCTCAAGGCAACACTTGTCATTTCAAAAATGGGACATTGCTGCCTCTGGGATTTTTAAAATTTGTTTTAAAAATTCAATTAGCAAATAAACAGCAATTAGCCAGCAAAATATGAGCTTCATTCACCTATTGGTGTGAATGTTTGTATTGGAGGTTAAAGAGTCATGAAAAGATGCTTTTGGAGTGAAATGGAAAGACCATAACTATGAAAAGGTTTCCTAAAGTGGGTTTTTGAACAGATTCCTAAAAGTCACGAATGTTGTTTGTCTCTTTTTTTTAAGTGTTGTATCGTTTAGAGACGTTTATGGAGTGACGGATCAAAAACTGGGTTCCCCTCCTCATGGCAACAAGGTACCATTGAGGCTTCATCTGCTTATTTATTTAGAAATGAACTCATTTGAAGTCAGACTGTGTCCGTCTGTTATCAGGAGGAAAAGCAGGAACTTGCATGCATATGCAACAATCAAAGCTTTACATTGAAACCCAACTGAGCAGGAGGTTCACAGAAGAGCAAGGATGTGCAAAAACAACACTCCACTGCCCCAAAAAACAACAGTTTTAACGATTTTTCACCGTGAAAAATGGAAGTCAGGAGCTTTATTTTTGAGAGAGAACGACACTGATGTTTTTTTAGTAGATGCAGATAAAAGAGGGAATAGAAACAAGTCCATTCTGCAGGAATACTTGATCAAATGTATGAAACTATTACTCTTTAAAAACCTTAAAACGACCATGTCTCCAATATGTGTTCACTGCAGAAGAAAGCAAAAAGTGCTGAGATGAATTTCATGAAACCTGGTGGGAAGATGGAATTTGGCCAAAAGAGCAACTCCATGAATTTTGGTTTCGTTCCAGCTCGCTTGCTTTTATAGCAGAAAATATGGCGTTGGCCTTGGTGAAGCTGCACCTCTCTGACTGGCCTTTATAGTAAAAGCCCTGTTGGTAAATCATATAATGAAGTAAAACAGAGTAAATTCGAACAAGATTTCTACTTTAATTCAGGTTTAATCTCTTTTATTAAGACCTAAGAACAAACTAAACTAGATCATCATTTTTATGCTTTGATGGTGATCTTTGATAGTTACTGTACTAATTTGTTTATACTTTAGCTTGCTGACTGTTTTGTGATGAGTGTGAATGTGACTCGGATGTGCCTGTACAGCATATTTAACTTAAGGTACAAAATAATTATATTTCTACTCAGTTAGAGCAGCAATAAAGCAATAAAAATAATAATGGAACTATCAAATTGAGGGACACTCTCAAAAGCATCTGTCTATTTCTAAAGGTCGTGTCACACAGCCGCTACGTACATTTTGCGCATTGTCCACAGATGAAAGGTGGTCATACGTGAACATACATGGAAAAAGTGAAAAAACTTGTGTTTACGTGAAATTTTCACAGATGTATCATGAATGAACCACGTTAAAACCACAGAGGAAGTACTGGACAGATATCACATCGCATCAGCACCATGGTCAGCGCCCGCAGCGCGCCCTCGCAGTGTTTTGTTTTGATTAAACAGCCGGACTCCCCTGATTCGCACCAGCTCTAAGTCAGGGCGGTGTCACACAGCCACTATGTACATTTTGCACATTTTCCACATATGGCATTTTGGTGCGTGACATACGTACTCCAGAAGTGTTTCTTGCTTTCATCGATGCGTTGATGGTTTCGCCCGATGGTTCTTCACGTAAATTCCATTTTAAGCTTACAGAATTATGTAGTTTATGCATGTTTTAAGTAGTTTATACACAATTATTTCTGGCTTTCCATGACTGTACCCTGTTCCCTGCATGTACCACCGATGTAGAACTTTTATATTGTGTATACGTTGCACATATCACGTATTAATGATGTAATTGACGCACAAATCACTAATGAATTGCATATAAACAGTAAAATAATCGTGTACGGTTCGTGTTCCAAGTAGGTTTACGTGTTCTTTGCGTGGTTTATTCATATTTCTTCCATGGTTTTAACGTGGTTCATTTGGGATCCATCTGTGAAAATTTCACATTAAGACCACAACTTTTTTCACTTTGTCCACGTTCACTTATGACCAGTTTTCATCCGTGCAATATGCACAAAATGTATGTAGTGGCTTAGGGACACGGGCTTGAGAAAGACGGGCTTGAGAAAGACCGGCCTTAGCGAGGGAGGGGCTACGGATGAAGCCATTTTGGGAAATGATGGTTGGTGAATTTGGCTCAAACTGAAGGTGACTCTCCTCAGTTTGAGCTAATATAATAATGTAAATACCAAAATATCTGTGTCTATTCTTAAAAATGCATTTCTAGACAAATCCATTCGTAAAAAAAATTAAAAAACAGAAAAATTGACATGGTATTTGGATCATCTAACTGTAGTTGTCAATAAAAATATGAAGGAATAAAAAACCTGCATAGAAAATCCCTATTTGGCACGTCAGATGTAAGCTAAAGGAACACGGCAGGTATGGGAAGGAGGGTCTCTGCAGACGTCGCGTTCAAACAGTCTGCAGCAACTGCAGGGTCATTTAATCCCCGAGGGTTAATCTGCTATTTAGTCACAAACAGAAAACAGTAAGTGGATTTCCTCTCCACATGTTACTGCAAGAAATGTTCTGCAGGACCCTGATGGTGCTGAAGGCCTGACAGAATGCCTGAACAAAAAGCAACTTTCTGTCAGGACGACGTCTTTCAGAGAGCTGCCCTACCTGGAGCTTCATCAAGAGCCGTCATTCTTTAAACGCTTATGCTGTTGTTGTTTTTTTTAACAAAATGACTGCAGACATTTATTTACACAGAACTCTGCCAGGTAAGTGACCTGGGGTAAGCTGTTTTCCAGGTCATTTTCTGCTTTAGATGTTTCGTACTGTACTGTCGCTGTGTTTACTGGTACTTTATTACTCCCACATCATTAGCTGGACCCTGTTATTGATAGAAACTAAAAGTTTTATTTTGTTCTGTGGCTATAACTGCAACACAATCCTATCCTTTAATCCAATGTCCATCGCTTACAGGCTGTTGTGTTTGTGAGCAGAATACTAAAGCTCCTCAGAGGAACTGAGCATCAAATTCTGGGGCCGCCAAAGAAAACAGGCACGCTCACCCCGTTTAACATTCATTAAAAACTGGTAACACTTACAGGTATTAGATGATTTGTCGTTAAAATCACAAGTCAAAGATTGACTTTGATAATTTGCAGAAGAACAGGACGAGGAGCTGCAGCACTCTGGAGCCCGGTGGCTATGATGGCTGAAGGCTGCTGTTTGTTTCTTCTGTTCTTGTTCACCTGGAGGTTCTTATGTGAGCTTTTGCCTTTCAGGCTGGAGGGCACATCTCTGAATAGAAAGTTTGTAAAGGAGAAAAGGGATAGTTATTTGTTTGCACAAGATTCCCAGATGAGACAGGAAGCAGCAGGGCTGACCTGGATGAAGCAAACATGCCGAATCTGTTCAGTAAACTACAACTTGTGCTACTAAAACCTTTAGAAGCAGCAAAACTTAAAAACTTACAAGTTTCAAAAAATGCCTGCATTTCCTTCTGGCTCGTATTTTAAAAAAATCAGTTATAAGATTACATCCATCATGAAAGACAGCCTCCTCTGGTTTGATACTTACTCCTGTAGCTTAACTTCCACCTCTGCCCCAAATTCTCATCCATCTTCTTCTGCCGCTGTTACCGGACGCCATGGCGACGCCAGGCTTATCAGCTGTTTTTTTCCTCTACAGGTCATTCTGACCTCTCCCACTCTGACACTTCGCCCTGGATTCAGGCCCCTCAGTCATTGCTTTGTCTTATGATCAGCACGTCAAGCTGGAGTAAATAAGTCAAACATAAAAGCTTCAATAAGACGTTTGTGAACTTTTCAACACAGTAATGACAACCTTATCCTTTACAGGATTCAGTTATTAATTAAAAACAAAAGAGGCCAAAGTGGAAACTCATTGGTCTTGTGGTAGAGTGTCCGCCCTGAGACTGGAGGGTTGGGAGTTCAAATCCACGGTCAAGTCATACCTAAGACTAAAACTACGACTCAAAGCATTCCTGCCTGACAACTGCCAACGAGCGATGGTGAGGCATTGGCAGAATCTTCAGGATTAGCTGCCGCCGCCACATTTTTTGACAGTCATTGGCGTGGTCATGAATGTAGACGGCAGCCGTCAAGCATCAGTCAGGCAAGGATGACGTCATTAGGAAATCAGATGACAGATGGGTGGCCACATAGCAGAGAGAGACGGATCGCCGGCTGGCAGCAGCTCTGATTGGATGATGTGTAAATGTCTCAACCCAGTCTCATCCTAAAATGTGTAGTAGCTACATTTGTCCACATGGAAATGCGTGAGAGTTTTACAAAAACGCCCCCTAAACTGTGAGGGGGATACGTTTCATTTTTCTATTCATTTTCTACGAGCCTTCTCAGGATCACGTGACTTTGGAGGTTTGGCCTGCCGTGAGCAAAAAACATGGCGGATGCACGTTCATTTTTTCGGTGGAATATCCCATAAAACAAGATATTTTGAGGACTAATTTTTATTTTGACAACATTTCTAGTGAGAAATATACCATTTTCTTTTAAAATATGCTTTCATTTAGGACATACAGTTTGTAGTTTGCTTGTTTCGTTCAACTTTTTCTCCCAAAGGCTCTCTGTTACGTTGGAGAAACACGTTAACTTTCATTCATATCTGCAGACGTGCGCGTGGGTCACGTGACTAATATGTTTCTCTTTTTTTCCGCAGAAAATGCCATAAAATAGGAGTGATTGTGGACTAATTTATTTTTGAAAACATTTCTAGCAGTATATATCCCCTTTATTTTCATAATATCCATTCATTGCAGACATGCAGTTCGTAGTTTGTTTGTTTCGTTCAACTTTTCCTCAAAGGATCTGAATGCGTTTGATCTTGTCCATAAATATATGCAGCCTGACGTGGGTCACGTGACGTGACGTGAGTTTCTCTTTTTTCATATAGAAGATCTCGTGAAAAGGTACGTTGCTATTTATTAATTATTTTTATTTACATTTCTACGGACCCGTGTATAGGTTTCATGCTGTGTTGTTGCGACTTTGAAGGACATTTAAACAAACCGGAAGAATGTTGTTCAGGAACAGACTGGAAAGTTCTCTAAATTTACTTAGCGATTTTTTTATTCAATATTCTTTTACATGTTAAAGTATTCACACTACAAGTCTAAATACTGTGTACAATGTCTGATCTTTTCCATCATATCTGTGGGCTGACGCGGGGTCATGTGACGCGAGTTTCTTTTTTTTCCTGTGGAAAAATCTCGTAAAATAAGATCGTCTGAGGTTTAATATTTAGGTTTAATAACATTTCTAGGGACCGATGTACTCTGTCGTAACGTCCATGCAAGCGTATTTTTTCAACATCAACTAGTTGAGTTTAGAAATACACTGTAAATAATAAAAAAAGACGTTTGGCTCTAAACTGGTTTTGTGATTGGTCCCACGTTTATCGGGAAGGTTAAGTTCTAAAAATAAGCCCAGCGACAAACAGGTGTTTATTTTTATTTTTTTTACAGAAATTAATGTTTCCATTACTAATGCAAACTTTTTGTTTTGCAGGTATCATGTCGCATGACAGATTGCAGTTGTTTTTTATACAAACTTTATTGACTGTAACAATTCAAAACAACAATTCCCAACAGCAACAAGAAAGAAACAAACCAGAGGATTATTATGAAATTTTTCACAAAAACATTGAAAGTGACGCACAGATTGAATGTTTTAAATGCTTTCTTATGGTCAGAGTTTCTTATTGTGTTCATGTTTTGTTTGAACTCATTGATAAAGATAGAAAAATGGGGGGTATAATTTCTAACTTTGTATTTATGAATGTGCCATATGAATAAAAATAATAAAAGGTTAATGATGTAGAATTGTTCTTTTTATGGGATGGACAGTGGGTGAGGCACGACAGATTGCAGTAAAACTAAACAGTAAAACAGTCAGACTGCTACCACAATAGTGTTGAACTTCTGTTGAGAATAATTCATTCATAAATCTGTCTATATATTAGAATATCAGCATCTGGATCATTTACGTCTATTTTAACATAAAAGGGTCTAAAAAGAACTAACATCAACAAACAACAACTACTAATAAATATTATAGGAAATAAGGAAACTAAGTATAAAAAAGTAAAACAAAATAAATGTACATAGTATATTATTTATTATTGTAAATAAAAAAATAAACACGTCTGACTAAGAGTGGGGGTTGAGGGCGGGGTTTTTTTTGTCTCTTTTTTGGAATCCAGCGTAGAGGCCATGACCCCCCCCTGCAAGAAAAGTAGAGAAGGTTCAATCAAACAGTGATAGACAATGGGCTACAGTTTGTTCACTCAGTGCTTACAGGACGACTGTTTTTAATTTGATTAGTGTCAGTTATCCTTTGTAGGAAATATTAGTATTATTCAAATATTTATGAATAATTACAATATTACATTGATTTTTAACGCATAGCACAAAAGCATCAAATAATCAATATCTAACAACTTGTAGAACATGAATAATAAAACTTGGACATGCATCCATCATCTACCCCTTTTGTCCTTTTATTGACAAAGAAAATTAGAAAATATTAATATAATTTTAAATAAACAAAAAAACAAATTAGGCTGATTATTATTTGGACTTATTTATTTGCGACCAAGCAAAAAAACTGATGGAAATTCATGTTGAAGAGGCACGTTGCTGGATTGTCCGTACGTATTTTAACCATAACCCCGCCTTCTTTACTTGCAATTAGGCACTTCAAAATAAATAAATAAATTCATTAATAATATATACAGCATAAAACATGACTAGCACTCCATTAACTCCATCTGGGTTTCATAAATAAAATAAAAACGTTTACCACTCAAAACAATCATCAGAACTCTAACACAGTAAATATGCCAAACAAATTAATAAAAAAGCATTTATATACATTAGAGTTCTACTTTAAAATAGTAATAATGTAAAATAAAAACTGCTCCTTTTTTCTTTAAATGTCCTCATTGCATATTAATCTTTTCCTCCAATCACACGGCTGCATTCTGAAAGATGAAAAGTGTAAACTTGTTTAAGAGACGTTTAGGAGAACTACTGTAAACTAAGATAAATGTGTTAGTTAAAATAAAGTAATAATGCATAGTTATTTTATAATAAAAGACTAAAAAAGGCAAATTAATAATACAAAATCCAAATCTTTACAAATTCTGCAAGTATTTTGTCGTATTACTTTTTACTGGTGGAAATGCAAAGAAAAGCGACAAATTAGAAGAACTGGTTTGAACATGAATTATTGCACAAAGACGGAAAGGTGGGCGTGTCTCCAGGAAAGAGATCCTCATGACAACCAACATGATTTTTGATACGGAGGCTGATGCTTCAAGGAGAAAAGAAACGTCAACAGCCAGTGCTGATCAGAACACAATCCAATATTCTCATCATTTGAATAAATCCTGAAATGTTCATCTGCTGGTGTTTGTCTGCATTTCTTGATGAAATTTTGCTGCAAAATAAACCCATTAACCATCACTGTTCTGTCTGTGATGGAATAAACGCCAGGGCTACTATTGTAAGATATACGGTAGTCAACATTTTCTTGGAAAGGAATCCTTTTTTATTTAAATAATATTTTATAGAATCTTTTAATAGTGTGTAAAATGTTTTTAACTACAAAACATTTTAATTGCATGTTATATGTTTTATATCAACTGTAATGCCCATTAAAAAGAGAAGCACAAGTAAACTTGAACTGAATTATTTTTTTCTTATTAAAGATTTGAGGAAAAGAGTAAAAATAACCACCAGATGAATTATTCTGTATTTTCATATTTCTTTGGAGAAACATTTGTTGAGGATAAAAAACACAGGAATATCTAAAAAACATATCATTTTTGCTAACTGTGCAGAAAAATAAGATTGTACCAGGATAGTAAAATGTCCGAAGTTGGCACACTGGTGGACGGCTGTGGGGCTGAAGTGGTGGGAGGATGGATGTCTGAAACGGTTGATGGTTGGACGGCTGAAGCACTGGAGGGCTGCTGGTTTTTCCAACCTTAATGGATGAAAATGATAAAATGATTAGTGTGGTTGTTTTGGTGAGACATGACCAGATCTGCTGACGGTTCACAAATGAAAGTTTCTAATCAAACTAGAGTTCATGCAGATTGAAGATGTGGTGTCATCAAGCTTCCATGAATAATGAGGAACAACAACAGACTGAGGTGAATGTAAAATTATTATTACCAGTATACCTGATACAAGGCCTTCATCCAGTCAAAGCACGTTTCTGCTTGATCAGGGAACTTAGGGCACCTTAGGGGGCACAACATGTGTGTGGTAAGAGGCGGGACTTTTTGGCAGGTTTGGCAGCAATTTTTGTATCGTCATCGTCAAAATTTAAATTATCATACAACACTGTGAACAGATCGACAATTGGTTAATGACTCTGAGTCACAGATGGTAAATACATACCAATACAGACACTTCATCACATGTGAGGCTTTCTCTTTTGGCCTGAAATCTTTGTAGCCCGCCTGACATTTGGATGTTTTGGCGGCCACAGCGATCACCGCTTTGCAGTTGATGGAAGACGTTGTCGAGCCTCGTGGCAGATTCAGCTGAAAATAGGAAAAGCAGAATTTTTATGTCTCCAGTTCCACATTCTGATAAGATTTGGGGAAAATATTGCCATATCAATGACAATGGTTGTTAGTTTTACAATTAAATTAAGGTAGCAATTGAAGTCTAACAGTTTTGTAAGAATGTGCAGGTTATTAGTTCTGAATTTTAAAAAGAAAAGTTATAAAAAAAAAAGGTCATGAAGATTTGGTTTTGAGCTGAAGATGTCTTTCCTCTTATCCAAAATGATTTCTGGAATAAAACTGGTAAAAAAGCAGTTTGACTGGATCAGAGAAAAGGTCTGAGCGAGTGTGACGTCACCCATTTACTTCCAGATCCATCATAACAAATTCAATTCTGTCGTCGTTTCTCTGTGATAAAGACGTCACCACGTTGGAGCCAGTTGACAGTGATTGATCTGAGTCAACATTTCTATGGCAACTACTGTCGCCAATCAGGAGTAAGCTTGTTGAAAGTCCACACTGCTTCCACTGAAAGTGAGCTTGGTGGAATTTGTCAAACAAACATTCAAGGTGGCACATGCTATTACTGAGGCATCTGTTGGTCAGTCTATAATTTGAATAACTTGTGATAAAGAAACAGTTTTGTAAAACAAATAACTGGAATTAGCAAAAACATGTTTAAAAGGGTATCACAACAAGAATGGTTAATCTGACCCATAGAATGACTGACTAACAGCTGTTTGTTTCTCTTTAGAAGTCTATAGGATTTTGGCTCCTTGGAGCCAGCGGGTACTTCCTGTTTGGAACGTGAGGGGGAGGAGTCAGTCAGTCCAGGTCTCTGAGACAGAGACTGTTTTAAAATATTTACAAAACCAAGTCCAGATGATCGTTGTTACAACGTTTTTTGTGTAAATTTGGAGAAAAACCCTAAATAGGTCAATCATAACACTTTAATATATCAGTAAATTACTGTTCCTTTTTTTTGCCGGGAAACCGGCGGTGGCGCGAGCGCTGCCATAATCATTAGCTAATGTAACCCCGATTCTCACAAACCTCCCTTCCTCTGCTCCACCACAATAACTATACAGTCGAAACAAATAATTAATACATTTTTCTATGATGATCATAGTAACCTGCAGTCGTGTTACGTTCAGTCTCTCGATGGAGGCCGTATTTTTCAGCCCCGCTCTACAGTGATAACAACAGCGGCATTCATCTGTCAGATGAAAATACTTTTAGATGATCATAAAGTATTTTCATTAATGCCTCGTGTGTTCACATTTCTTACCTTTGAGACTTCTTTAGCTCGTGCAGAGATGCAGAACGCGCGACAACCAGATTACCTTTATTGACGCCCAACACCCACCGACCGGCGCGCGGATACTTGGGGGTGGGGTGGCTTTATGTGCACGGCGCGCACGCATGCGTATTTGCACTAAAATTTTCACATGGCATATCTTTGGCATATAAACCTAACATTTCTATCATTTGTGTCTAAATTACGAGCATTAAATAACACAACTTGATGTGTGTGTGTCAAAAAATATTTCATGTTGGGTCTAAATCAGATAAGCATTGTTCATCACATCAAATATTTACATATTTACTGTATTATACTGTTTTCATTTATTTGTTACTTTTATCATCTAAATTGTCCTAAGATTTATGAAAAAATGAAAATCACACACTGAAAAATAGGGTTTGCTTTATGAGTTTATTCTGCATAATGGAATGTTTGGCTCAAAACTGAGCTCTTTGGCATCAACTCAACCATTGGGTTTGGAGGAAGAGAATTGCTACCTATGACCCCAAGAACAGCTTCCCCACTGTCAAACATGGAGGTGGAAGCATTATGCTTTGTGGCTATTTTTCTGCACAGAGCTACGTCACCACGTTGATGGAGCCATTAATGGAAAATCCTGAGTGAGAACTTCCTACCCTCCTTAAGCCAGGACCCTTCAAATCAGTCATGAATGGGTCTTCCAACAGGTTAGTGACCTAGAACCTACAGCCAAGGCAACCAAGGAATGGCTGAAGAACAATCATATCAAGGTCATGGAGAGGCCCAGCCCATGTCAATCCTATGGAGAGATCTCACAGTCGCCAAGCAACAGCCACCAAATATTCATGATGTAGAAGGGTCAAAAGAAGGGCAAATACATTTATATAAATTCTTTCAACTTGATTTCTTTCTAGGTTTGCAATTCTGCACAACAAACAAAGGACAAAAACTTTTTTTCCTCCAAATAAAGGCAAAAACCTTGAAACTTCATGTGAGTTCTTGGCAACTGCCATTTCCCAAATCCTGCTCATACTGGACCCACATCTCCATGTCTTGGATATAAGTAATTAACTTGCCAATAACAAAGACTTATTAAAGGTCACTGAGGTGAACTTTGTAGACAAGTGCGGAAACTGTATAGTGTAAGGCTGATCGGCAAATAAAAGACCATGAAAGTCATCTTGGACTTTAGTAGGCATAGAGGAGGGTTCACAGCTTCCCTTTCCTGGGCATCCCCATCTCAGCTGATCTAACTTGGTTTCCTAACATCCAGGACGTTATCAACAAGGCACATCAGCACGTCTGAAGCTGCTGGCAACCTACCGCTCAGCCAGTCCAACTGCATCATGGTCTGGCTCTCAGATCAAACTGAAGAAGAGCAACAGAAGCTTCTGTGCTGAAGATACTGGAGCAGATCATCGGCTACCCCCTTCCCTACCTGTCATCCTGTCTGAGTAAAGGAACGTGTCAAGGACAGCACCCTTCCTGCAGCTAACATACTGATAAATACACGTATCACTCCACACTTCTAATATTCTTAATTTCTCATGTCATTTACCCCTAATTTAAGATAACTCATTGTCATTTTGCTACATTTTACTTCAGTCTTGCTACAATTAAAATGTAGTCTGTACCCTGACAAAGGATTTGGATATGCATAGCACATTTATTATATGAGTTTAATAGGTCAGTGTTTCATTCTAAGGTGTTGGACATACAAATCAAAGGCCAAACGTTTGAGTTAAAATGAGAAGTGTCTTCAGCACAGGTGTGAGCACTGAAATGTTTAGCTAGTGTTGTAGAAACTTGAACGGAGGTAAAAAACAATGTAATTGTTGAAATTTAGGTTGAAAAACCCTTCATTGGTGCAGTTCAGAAAAAAATCTCTCATTTCAATTAAAAGTCATTTATTGGTACAAAAATGAAATGAGGTTTTCCTTCATATAAGCCTTTTTTTAGGGGTGGAGCTGGGGCTTGAACTGCAGAAAGTCTCCTCCTCAGCAGACAATTAGTCCCTCATGTTCTCTCTCCATCAAGGCCTCTGTGCTGCCTGAGAATGAAATGAAGAGGAAAACACATAAATGCCACAAGCCCTGGACATCCATGCAGATCACAAAGAGAAACCTCCTGGCTTTGCGGGGCAGAACCTTCCAAAAGCTGGAGGAGAGCTCTTCAACCACACTTCAAGGACCCGCAGTGCTGCTGGACTTCACCAACCACAGTCTGGTCAGCAGCATGACATCATAGAGCCTTTAGTTCTTCACCATGGCACCATAACCTGCAATCCATCACATCGTGCTTGATCAGTTATGCAACAACTTTAGAAAGTGTAACAAATGATTTTTACCATATGCTGATTCTTGTTTTCCTGATGCTCAGACAAAGCCCTTCAGTGTTTTTCTCTGGGTCATTTTGATTGGTCCTTGTGGGAAGAGATTAATGTATTAATAATACTGAAAAAATCATGAGATATTCCACATCAACAGCATGAGAGTAACATGAAAGAAACAAGCCAACATTTATCTACAACATTACCACAGTCTTTACCTGGAGGTATCATTCTGGTCACGTCTGCTCCAGCTTTTCTGATTTCCGCTTGTTCCAGCCACCGGCCTGAACGGCGAGGATGTCTGTGCAGAATGAAAGAATCAAAATGTAGTAAACTGAGAAAACAAATTACACAAAAAGGATGCATCTTCAATGAGTATTTACCAATATTTGACACATATGTACTCGGAACATGTGTCTGCTGAAGAGAGGAAGCTGTTCAGTCGGTTCAGTCCCTTTCCCTGATGTTGTCCCTTCTTGATTTCATCCTCGGATCCTCATCATTTCAACCAAAATGTATGTTTGCAAACTTTTGAAACATAAGGGATTAGAAAAAAAACTCCAACAGGAATAATGAGAAATAAGCCGTTGATAATTATTACCTCACACATCCAAGAGTGAACTTGAAAAGGACACATGTTCAACAGGTCCTGCATCTCAGGACACAGAACCACAACCTTCTCCAAATGCGATCAGAACTCGTAGACTACATCAGAGCAGAAGAACTGCACGGTCTGTGGAGAAAGCCGTTTCTGCAAATAGAAGGGGTTCATGAAAATATCTCAACGGAACAGGTTCAGGAAGCTCGCTCACCTGGAGAGCTCTGAGTGGAGCCACTTCCTCTCTACATCCAGAGGAGGACGCCTCCCGGGGGGGGGGGGGGGGGGGGGGGGGGGGTTTCCATGCATGTCTCACTGGGCAGAGGCCCTAAGGGAGACCCAGGACACGCTGGGGAGACTACGTCTCTCAGCTGGCCCCGGGGTCCCCCAAGAGGAGCTGGAGGAGAGGGAAGTGTGGGCATCTTTGCTTAGACTGCTGCCCTCACAACCTGGTTCTGAATGAATGGAAGAAGATGGATGGATGGATGGAACATGTTCAGTCCTTTCAGCAAAACTCCACGACGGTAGACTGCGATCCTTCCTCATTTACTTTGCCAGAAGACTTTTTGGAGGACTCTGGTGCTGCCACAAACTTTCCTGCTCCACATCTCCCATCTCCAGGATTCTATCAAAACAAATGAATGTCGTATATTAACATGATGATATGACACAAAATACAATAAAACATATATGCAGGCGTGTTCCTTTTCTTGAGGAAGAAGACATGAAAATAGCTTTACATTTTCTATTTCCCCATGAATGCAGTTCACAAAGGAGGTCTCCACAGTGTTTTTGGTCAGAAACGCATCTTCAAAATAACCACTGAGCCTAAAAGAACAGAAAAGTTTACATAAGAAAAACATTTATACCATCAAAAATGTAGGTGGAAAAAAAATTTACACACCCCAGTTGGCTCTCAAAACAGTACATTTTGCAAGTTCCATCCACTGCTACGGCAAACATGGAGGGAGAGCATGCAGGACCCTGAAACAGATGAACCTGACAGCCTCTCCACCTCAAAAGTTAGCAGAAGATCAGTCCAGGAACTATTTGTGCATGTTGTCTCCAAATAACTGACCAGTCTGAGAGAGGAAAGGGAAAAAAACATGAGGTTCTTTTATGTATATACATACACACAAAAGAATCAGGAATCAGACATTCTAACAGAATTTTTAGCTATTATAAAATCGTTCCCAGTGTTTTTTTTAATTACGATCATTTTGTTTTTAAAGACATTTTTCTGCAGCACAGCAGCTCATAAGAATTTCACCTCAGAGCTGTGGTGCAGATGTTTGCCTCTGCTAATTTCCCATAAACCGTTTGTTGATTCTCTCTCCCGCTAGCTTATAGCACCTCACAAGCCCTAGCCGACATTAGCATAGCAAAAAAAAAAATCAATGAGCAACATTGGAGCTATCCATGTGTACACTTTTGAGCCAGATACCAGCTCAGACAAGGGAACTCAGGACATTAATGGATCTACTGGTTTTTGTCTGCAAGTGGATGCATCAGAATTGGAGCGGAGTAGAGACTTTGGCCCATTCATGGCAGTTAGAGCGTCACAAATAAGAGCTTTTTGAGACAATGAGTTTCATCTTCTCCTGATCCATCGAGATTTGAATAAATACTCAGAAACAGTTTTAATCTTATATCATTGTGTATCTGTTTATATTTTTGTTAATGTTCTCAATAATGAGAAAAATGTTTGATCTTAAAAACATGACTTCCATTGGAGCGGCTCTTTAACTTTGTTGACAACGCTAGGATAAATACATGTGGTCAGCCAAATCAGCCATAATTGTTTAGACCAGGGGTCTACAGCCTGAGGCTCCACAGCCACAAGTGGCTCCTTGACCCCTCCTTTGCGGTTCTCTGACAAAAAATAAAAATGTTTTTAATTCAAACAAATATCCTATTTTTCAGACGACACAGCGCATCACGCAAAACAAAACAGTCAGATAAGTCAAACTTTACTCAACTTGGTGATCTACTCAACAGTTGAAGCAAAGTATTACTATGCCAGGCTCCTGACTACAGTACCCATAATGCTTCAATAATCTATCAAGCGGTGATGCACAATATTTTAAGAAATTCCAGCATTTATGACGAATTTTTTTAAACCTGACAACGTACCACAAAAAATAAATTTGAGGTCAATACGCACAATTTAGAGGGCCTATACCATGCTAGCCATTTAGAATAAACTATTTCCTTGATCTCTGAGGCTCCGCCTTTCGTTTCTTGTGGGTGTCGCCTATTTCATGACATCAACCTAGAGTCGGCGTCGGCAGCGTTTCTGCGTTTCTTCCATCCAAACTTTTGCAAAGATGGATGTGAATATTGTGCAATGAAAGCATTTTGCTGATCACCGCTAGCTCCATTGAGAAAGTGGGCGTGTCTGTTAGCCTGGAGGCGGTTTAGCTGCACAGGCTCTTCCTAGAAGAGGCTGCTCCTCACTTATGATGACGTCACAATGTGAGGACCCTCTTATTGTGATTTGGGAGGGGCTGGTGCTCAGAGGGTTTCAGAGGAATGCTGAGAGATGCGTGAATGGATCAAAATACCGCTGTGGATTAAGTTTTTGTGAGGAATTAACATTACAATACACTTAAAATTTTAAAACGTTGATATTGCATGATATAGGCCCTTAAAGAAATACTGGCTGAGATGTACTAACAACATAAAATCTACAATGTGTAAAAAAAAGCCTTTGTAAACCCCAGTAGTTATCAAGTTTCCAAAATAACATAAATGCAAATGAGTGTTTGATTTTCTAAAAGCTGAAGAGACACCTTGTGTGTCCTACTGAGTTCTGGACAGTGAGACATTTAAATGCTCTTAGCTGTTTAAAGGGCTGCAGACCCCCGTTTCTGGCTAAATGACCCAAAAGGAAACTTACCTCTGCGGAGACCACGTGACGTTTCCGCCCCCGTCCTCTATACAGAAGAGGCCTTCACCGTGATCCTGCGGCCTTTTCAATTTAAGATGGAAAAACGCCTCGTCATTCAACGTTTATCCTAAACAGCCAACACGTTTTTACTAAAAACCATCTCTGGTTTCCCAAATCTAAACATTACATTTCTACAGAGAAAAGTTCAAAGCATCGCCCACCTTCCAGCTGTCCAAGAGTTCTTCAGCCGCGCGCCTTCCTGCGGGTTCATCCGGGGGGGTTTCCGGTGGATTGGGGTGGGGGTGCCCGTATGACGCTGCGTTCACTGGCTTTTCGAAATGCGCACTTCATGTCAATTGGGGCAAATTGAAGGCTTAAAAGCCTGTTTACTTTAGATAATATATCCTATTTAATATATCCTATTTAAAACTTTATTGAGAATTACTACAGGAAACAGTGATGAAACCTTTTTTAACAGATAAATTAGAGCACTTCATTGTAATACTATAATATATGAGATACGTCAAAAAAATTGACAGTTAAAGAAAAAAGAATATAATAGATCCTAATATTTTATAAACTCCATCAAAATAATTGTTTCATCTCATTTATCATAATATTTATAGTTTTTTTTAATCACACACCATTAGACTCGTAGTGTAAATAAATTAAAATGCAGAAAAATCAATTTAAAGAACTCTTTGGTCCGTCCCTGAACTCAACATTTTTCCGGTTTGTTGTCACATGTCAATCAAAGCCTGATCGCCGCAACAGCAACACGGAAAGAGAAAACCTATACACGGGTCCCTAGATATGTAAATAAATGAAATTAATAAATCGCAACGTACCTTTTTACGAGATTTTCCACAGGAAAAAAAAGAGAAAGGCACGTCACGTGACCCACGTCAGCCCGCATATATGAATGGAAAAGATCAGACGCTTTCAGATCCTTTGAGGAAAAGTTGAACGTAACAAACTAACAACTTCATGTCTGCAATATTACGAAAATAAAGGGGATATATACTGCTAGAAATGTTTTCAAAAAAAAATCAGTCCATATTCACTCATATTTTACAATTTTCTGCGGAAAAAAAGAGAAACATATTAGTCACGTGACCCACGCGCACGTCTGCAGATATGAATGAAAGTTAACGTGTTTCTCCAACGTAACAGAGAGCTTTTGGGAGAAAAAGTTGAACGAAACAAGCAAACTACAAACTGTATGTCCTAAATGAAAGCATATTTTAAAAGAAAATGGTATATTTCTCACTAGAAATGTTGTCAAAATAAAAATTAGTCCTCAAAATATCTTGTTTTATGGGATATTCCACCGAAAAAATGAACGTGCATCCGCCATGTTTTTTGCTCACGGCAGGCCAAACCTCCAAAGTCACGTGATCCTGAGAAGGCTCGTAGAAAATGAATAGAAAAATGAAACGTATCCCCCTCACAGTTTAGGGGGCGTTTTTGTAAAACTCTCACGCATTTCCATGTGGACAAATGTAGCTACTACACATTTTAGGATGAGACTGGGTTGAATGTCTCCGGGCGGCGGCCGTCCATGTAAAGTTCCACCGGCCAACAGCTGCCCATTACCAGAAAAAGCAACTCATTCTGCCTGCCTGTCACTGGACCGCCACTGACAACCTCAAAAGGTGCCTGCGCGGCCACTGACTAATGGCAACTTTTAGAAAAAGTCTTACGGTCGCCATAAAATGCGACCTTTTTCTTAAAACCTCCCCGGCCATTGCACGTTGTGTAAAAATGGAACTGGAACTATACATTTGCTGAAAACCTTGCAAACCTTGTGGCATTTAGAATATGTGACCGTAGCTTTACCATGACTCTCCGGTCCCCCAGAGGATGGTTCAAATGCAGAGATATAATTTCACACACTGACGTTCCTGACAACTGATGGGACTTTAGGAGCTCAGTGATTTACATAAACCTTCTTCCACCTTCTGGGAGGGTGGACTCCTCTGCATATGCATTTGGCTTCACATATACATTTGAGGCAGCTTTGTCAACAATAAAGAAACATATTTGGCTCATCTTCAACCAAAGGCTTTAGTTCAAATCTGTCATTAAGTCAAAAAAGGGATATTTTGAATATTGGAAAAAAAAGTCTCTAAACCAATTAAAATGTTTAGACATGGAGAAAATATTTATAAAACTGGTTAAGACTTTAAAAGAAGCGTTTGAAACATTTTATTTAGATCATAACTTTGGTTTCAAAGGCTGCAACAGACCTTTGCTTCAAGGAGCCTTTTTTTATGGGAACTTTTAAGTTTTAGTTGATCATTAAAGAACGTCACACATGGGGGATGAACGCTGAGCTTTTCAATTTCCCTTCAAGAAACTCTGTCACTGAGAATATTGCAACACTAATTCAATCACGTGCGTCTGTCCACAAATTTGAACTCCTTTATTTTCTCATTCAGATCAAGTTCTTTTCCAGGTCAGGTTGAAGACGGCAGATATTTAGCTTCCCATGAGTCCTCAAGGCTGCGTTCACCTGGAACATCCTTACAGGTGGCAATCAAACCTATAGACCAGGGAAGAAAAAGATTCCACCTTAAAAGCTGTTCGCGGTTAAGGTGCCCGTGTACGGTGGGGCTTCTGGTTGTTGTTGGAATAATGATGGCTTTGGTTCCCAGCTGTGACATAACAGAGGCAGTTACGGGTAAAATGATTTTTCTGCATCAGTCACAGGAAGAGACGAAACTGTTTGGAGCTTATGGAAAAACTAATATTGGAGACCTAAAGCTGACTGACTGCTGAGAGGGTGATTTTCAGAAATCTGACATTAAAGCTGAGAAGCATTAGTGAATTCTGTGGAAAGGATATCCACTTGTTTCACGACAAAAGAGTTTTGGAGCCGGCCTGCTTCTCCGTCTGCTCTCTCTGTGGTTTTCGTCAGTCCTAACAGTCTGTGGCATCAGCCTCTACCTGCTCCTCCCTCTGCAAATGTTAGACTCTCAGGTGAGCCGCATGCTGCCAGAAGAGGAGGTGCTGCCTGTTAGATATTAACTCATTTTACATAAATGACTAAGTGGGGCTTCATTTGCTTTTGGCTTAGTAACAATAATTTGCTTGGATCCATGCAGCAACTGTGCAAACACATGTAGGTTTGATAGAAAAAGTCAAACCATGTTTGTGTTCTCTTCATTTATCAAGTTTTTGTTGGTTCCATTTTGTTGTTTTAATTCATTAAGTCAGTTTAGGGTTTGAATGTTTCCACAAAAGTTCTCATTTAAATAAAACAGGTGATAATAAATAGGAAGAGGAAACTCTCTTCTGATTGTCAAACATGAAAAGTTCTTATGTTTCGGATCAGATTTGTTCTTTTTGGATCTCAACACGAAGAGACTGTCAGGAGTTCAGCCGCCTTCTAACAGGTGGGCGGGATTACGCCCACCCTGGTTCTACTGGACGGCTCTCAGGTCAGTCCATTCTCTCTACACCGGTCTGATGAAACTCCTTCTGTGGGTGAGAGCTGCCATGGACAGAGTCGGAGATTTGGGATTGGTAGCAAGGTTCAAACATCTTCCATCCTCATCCAGTTAGGTTTGCTGCAGCAACAACTTTGACCAAAGGATCAGAATGTGGATAACATTTTTGTAGCAGTCTTCCAATGTGTGATTGTTATCTTTCAAGGTGTTACATATTGTGTCTTTAATTTTCCTTAACAAATTAAAAAAACATGTCTGTGTTTCCATTGACTATGAAATTGTGCAAATTGGATTTCTGAAAATAAATTTGTCAAATGAAAACACGAAAATTTCGGAAAGACTTGCATTTATCTGAAAAACGTGTTTGCGCTTGGAGGAGGTGCCTTTTTAATTGACACATTTTGCAAACTTTGCACTTTCTTCATATTAAATGAGTCGGATGGCGATGGCAATTCACTTCTTGGTAGAAACCGGCTGCCTGGGGCGCTGCACAGCGGGCGCCAACATCAAAAGTTGAGCATTTCATGTGGAATTGTCGGATCCACAGCTCCTCTGTAAAATCACCAACCACCATTTCCCTAAATGGCTTCATGCGTAGCCCCTCCGACGCTAAGGCCGGTTTGTACTTCAAAGCGATCAGTCTTGGCATCCACAATCACGCGGTCTAGTTCACACCTGTGTTGCCTGGATTTACGTGTGACTGCCAGAACTGCGTTGACCTTCTAAATGGTGTTCATACTTTTCAAGCGACGTGATGGTCTCCAGCATTTATTTATTACATGATTGACGACCTGCTTATTCACTGAGGCAGAGGAGGGTGGTGTGTTCATCCACGAAGCAGAAACAGGCAATACAGACAGCAAAATATGAGATACTGTTAATCTACATGAGATCTACATTTTTTTTTGTCCCGTCCACTCTCTCTGCTCCTCTGTCTCTGTGCGTAAAGTTCGGTATTTCCTTTAACTTCTTCAGTTAAGTTTTCATCATCTTCAGTGTTAAAAAGACCTTTTTCTGGACAGAGTTGCTCAGTGATCGCATGATCTAGCCGCCCGGAAATAAATTCAGTTGAACTGACGTGATGTCACCAGCCGGTGTCACATTCTGCAGCAACTGGGAAGATGATGATAAGCGCTAGTGCCGTGGCAGGAATCTGAATGTATCTGCTGTCAATCAAAGGATTGTTCCAATCTGTTGCAGAGTTTTTGAAGGATTTATTAAAGCGTGATTTGTTTTGTGTTTCTTCCCATAGTTATGATTTAATGGAAAATATGTAATTATTAATATTGTGTTTTTTCCAACATTTCCAGAATTTGGGTAGTTTTGCATATATGTGTGATGAAAGCGCAGCTAGAAAAGATTCGTATTCACGTGTCATACAGTCTAGGCAGACTCTAAAAACAGAATTCACACTAATTTTTGGTGAATATTTCAGAGGCATTTTTTCGGCTGTAGGTTGTATTTTGTGTAGTTCCCAAACTGAAAATCACTGCACGCTCTTGTTTTTCAGACTTTTTTGTTGTATAATCTCATTAAAAAGAGAAACAAACGCTTAACAACTCAGTGTCACATAAATATGTAACACCGCTCCTCATTCTAACATGTCTTCACCGAAATGTTTGCTTTGAAATCAAGACTGACTTTACAAGAAGGTTGGGAGAAGCAGGCATTGATAGCCGGGTAACTCTTTGTTTTCTGACATTAAAGCCAGCAGAAGAACAGAGGAGTGACACATAAACCCCCCTGCATCCTCATTAGCATACAAAAGGCCTCCAATGAGAGGCTGACCTTCACGCCGTGTTTTTGAGGGAACCTGCAGCTTTAAAGTCAAGTCTTGCCTGATAAGCAGTAGTTCATTTTAATCCTCTCTGCGCTGAGTGGGGCATCTGGTTAGAGAACTGCCTTTTCACCTCCTCTCTTTGTAGCAGGGATTTCTGTTATGGCGGCGCTTGGCCCTGCAGATCCCAGAGACTTCAGATCCACGCATTGTGGAGGCACTCTGGTGTCAAGCTTAAGCTCCTGATCCAAATAGCCTTCACAGGCTAAGGCAGCACATTCCTGCTCCTGGTATTAACCACTTCTTATTTCCGGAGCTCAGATGATAAAACTTTTTTCAATATTTTGCTTTGATGCTAAATTCTGAAGATCTGCTGGTTTACTGCTGATTACATCTCAAAACCGTGATTCTTTTCCTCCTCTTTCCATTTCCAAACATTTTCTGGAGCCACATTAATGTTTCTTTTTTTAGCTTTCAGCAACTATTAGTAAAGAAAAGTGGTAGGATTTTATGAACCCTTCAGATCACAGAGAACTTGCTCTTAATTTGCATTCGGCGGCGGGTGTCCTGATTTTTGCTTTGTCACATCTAGAGGAGCTGTCAGCGTTTGTTGATGCATTTTTATTTTGTTTTGGTAAACAAATGTTAAACAAATTCTAGAAGAAAGCAAACGTCTACAGACATAAAACCTTCCTGCTCTTGAGGAATAATTGCATTTCCTTTTGTGGCTGTAGTACAGAACGGTTGTGTTTGGGATCTACTCACTATATTCATCCCCAGAGAACTGAGGTGAGACATGTTCTCCTTATTGAACATCTCATTTGTCTTTGTAAATTGAAATTTTTGCTCCAACTGAATTGTGTTTGGATTAAAAAAAAAGAATAGATGTCAGACCATTCAGCAAATGACTGCAAAGAAACTGAGAACTAACTGGCTTTTAGAACAAGAAATGGCAGGAAAAAATTTCAATTGAACTTTTTTGAACCAAAAACATCACAGTTTGATTTTTTTAACTTTCATCAAATTATATCTACATTACTGAGATTTAACAATGTACTGTTAAAGAACTTATAATACTCATCCATCCAACCATCCATCTATCCATCCAACCATCCATCGGGTCATTGGCTTGCTGGGGCCTATCCCAGCAATGGTTGGATGGATGAAGGTGAGGTTTCAAAGTGTTTTGTGAACATAAAACAGTCCTGTCTATGTTAACAAAATAAAAACATTGACTTTGATTCCTTCTGCTTCTTTGCAGCTTTTTTCCACCTAAAGAAAACAAAAAAAAACACACACAAATGATCACACACACCCACATACACACACACACGCACACAAAGACGGATCCTTGTTTACACTGTTTCTTTTTTACAAGACAGACAGTTTTGAATGTGTTGAATTCTGGTTTGTTAAAACACTAATTCAGAACCACAGTAACTTCCCTCCATGAAAACAAATAAAAACCTTCCCAGTAGCTCTTCTCTCAGTTTAAAACAAACTGCATCCACTGCTACCTGAGATGAATATCCTTTTGTGATTGAGAGGATTCTTTCACCGCCAAAAAATGTCGCTCATTAGCATCATGACAAGTCCAAAGTTGTGTCCAAATTCCTTCCCTACTCACTATGTAGTCCACTCAAAATTTTCTAGTTCTGCCAGAGCCCTAGAAATTTCCCAGAAGTCACTAGATCAGCGAATATGGACCACAATGCATTGCGTCGAAAGAATTTTTGCCCAAAAAATTCATTTAAATATTTTTTTTTAAACCATCAACGTTTTTATCTTCCGAAGATTATGGTCTCATAAATAATCACCTCAAAACGTTGACATCAATTACATTTTAACTTTGTGAATTCGATGACGTCATATCTGCTGTTTCAAAAAAAAAGAAGAAAGTAGTGAGCGTGGTGTCTGAATTCCATTCAGGGCACTGCTTAGTGTTGCACTGTATAGTTCTTTGGTAGTTAGGGGCTACGGGGGGAATTCAGACATACTGTAGACCAAGAAGTGCTACTTCTTCTAAGAAAATCTGCAGACATACATTTTACAAAGGGAATGCCAGGATGTGGCGCCCCCCTGTGGCCTGGTTGACCTGTTACAGTCTGAGTGTTCAGAAAATATTGTACTGAGGTAGAGAAAGAGAAACTTCTACAAAGACACCACCAAACAGCAAAATCCAAATGTAGTTCTTGTTAAAAATGTAGAACTTTATTTCAAGAACTTTAGCTCAACACACAAAACCTGGTCATATTTTAGGTCATGAGTTGACCTATAATATGACCCATTAAGTTTCTTAGAGTATGGTTGCTAGTTTCATATCTTTAAATTAAATAAAAGCTGTTTTGCAGAGAGAATTGGATTTTGTACAAGCGATGAAAATCCAAAATGATTTTGCTGATGCACCTCGTGGTGAATTATGCATTGCTTTTACTATGCAGCTCCCTTCAAAGCTCCAAAGCTCTGGATAAGAAAAGTGTCATCAAAGCAGGAGGCCCTACTTTATAAATCTGGACCACTTACATCCATCTCATTTGACAGAAGCGTTTCCAGCAGAACGTATTCCCACTCCAGCTCTTTGGTGTCTACAGTGAAGATTAGTTCAGCAAAACAAAGTTTTTAGCAGAGGGTGGGAAAATCCTGGGCCCGGTGTCCTTCAGCGCTCGCTGTGAAGGACGCTTCCCTCTTCCTGACTGCCCAATCAATCAGCTTCCTGCATGGAGAGGGAGCTTCCTTGTCCCTGTCACAACAAGTGATTGCGTCGCCTGTCGCCTGCACTTGCAGAGAGTCGAGCTCTCAGCAGCTCATAATCGTCCTTACCTGACAAAGACCGTCTCAGCGGAGCCGAATGAAGCAGATGTTTCCAAGGATGGAGGTTTTTCATATTTTCATTTGGCACATTGAAGACAAAACCTGTTTTATGGAACCAAGTCTGGAATGGTTTGCAGATTCTTCCCTTTTTATGCCTTTGCTTTTGCCTCTTGCCTCATGATACATATTTTCAGAATCTCCTAAATGTCTCAGAAATTAAGACATTTGCAACCAACTTTTTTTCTTTTTCTAAATTCATCCAAATCCCTTTTCAATATTCCTACTGTGACCCATTTCTGAGGCCAGAATCCGAATGCAGGCCAACGCGACTTTCCATCAACTTCAGGTGGATTTAAGGAGGAAAGAATTCAAAGTAGCTGCCCAACCCCTCAGGAGAGGACATGAGAGATGGGAGCAAATAATATTCGATAAAATGCAAAAAAGAGTCATGTGTTACTTCCTACTGAGGGAGTCACGTTTGAAAGTCAAAGATAGTTAGAAAAAAACCAGAAGAGAAACATTTTACTGAAAATTTAAATTGAAAAATTACTTTGGAATTTGGAAAAAAATGTGGTGCTGAACAAGCAACATGTAAAGAAAAACAAAGAATCTGTTCTGCATGTTTAAAAGATGGCTAAGTTAATTGTTTCTCTTATAAAACATTTTCAGTTTACTTTGCCAAAAGGTTTGCATTTAAGTTCCTGTTGCTCCAGGAAGTTTGGTTAAAGTGTATGAAACTTCATCTGAATATGATGACTAATCAGAAGGTAAGAACCGGATTATGATAATTTAATACAAATATAATAAATCAGGTAAACATAATAGAGGTGGGATTATAACAATTCACTTCCTTCTGCTGCCTTTCAAGCAATTGATCAAAAATGTAAACATTACAAGGGGTGAAAACAGACCCACTAAAGGCCTGTTCACACCGGGACGAATTTCGCCGGCGATTTTCGCCGACGTTTAACGCCTCGTGGCTAAACAAAGGGCACCAATGAGAGTGTGCACACCGACGCGAAAAAACGCCACGCGTCAAAGTGTCAAAAAAAAAAAACGCCTCGGGTTCGTTTTTTTTTCCGACGCGTCGCGTCGAAATCTATTCGACCAATGAGAATGGCGCTTTTGCACACGTTTCTGGAACTTCTGAAGTTACAGTAAAACACAACTTGGGGGCGCTCAAACACAAAACTGCCTTGCTGAGCACACATACCAGCGAAGAAGATAGACGCCAAGTAGCGTCTACACTGCCGCGAAGAAATAATGACGGACATTCTAAAATATCCCTGAACCAAGTACCAGTTGGAGCTACTGGTGCTTGAAATATTCATGTTTTCTTTGTATTATTCTGACAAGCGCGTAAATACTTGCTCTCTTCTTCTGAGGGAAAAGCGACTTTAAGAAGCGTAAAGTTGCGCAGCGCCTCCTTGTGTACAGGGGTATTTCTGTTTTACATTAAGCGCCATCTAATGTCAGGGAATGAAATTGCATGTTTGCTCGGCTCATCGTCAGCGAAAATCGCCTGGGTGTGAACACAAAAGACGTGGCGAGAAACGCTGGCGAATAACGCCTGGCGAATATTCGTCCCGGTGTGTACGGGCCTTAAGATTAAAAATCGTGTTTTTTGTGTCTTTCACATGATCTTGTAGCATATATAAAAGAATTTAGGATTAAAATTGCGTTTGAGTGTTTCTTTACTTTAATCATTTGGAACAGGAGCAGCTTAAAAAAATGCTGTTTGAAAAAGCTCTGGGTTGTTATGTAGCAACTGAACTGGGGGGGCCAAATTCTTCCTGCCTCACTCTTTTCTGATCATCCACCTGCAGACAAATGGATCCATGAACGTCTTTGTTTTCCTGGTCTGAGCTGGAATCTGGATCTAAACTGTTCGGATGGATAGATCTGATGTTGCTGCCATTTTTGTTGCACTGCTAACGTTAGGTTGGAGTTATGAGGGGCTGTAAGTGAGAGAGCCTGTAAAACAAAGGGATGATGGGACATCAGGGGGGTATTCCAGAAAGCAGGTTGTGCTAGTCAATGAGTTATATCACTAGAGGAGACATCACGTGATTCCTCATGGGAGGAGAGCGCCGCCATCTTGGTGAGGTCAACTTACTACTGCAGTGAATGCATATGAACACATTTTTTGCATAATACCAGTTCATTGTTTGGGTTTCAACTGCCAAAATCAGAGAAATGAGTCCATGAAGGAGGAAGGTATATCGTTTCACAGGTAAGTACTATAATTTTTTTCTTTTTATGCTGCAGGGGCTTCATTAATCGTACACATGTTGACATACATGATGCTGCAGGGCTGTTATCAACATGCTGCATGATGTACGGATAATTTGCTGTCGACATAAATGTACATTTTATTTTGCTGAACCTGTATACAGCATAATAGGCTATTATAGTAATATAGATTTATACATTTCTGACTCAGTGACTGAACTTTTCTTGCAGGTTTCCAAAGGATTCAGACTTAAGGAAAAAGTGGATCTTAGCAATAAAAAGAGCTAATCCAGATGGATCACTGTGGTACCAACTAGCAATACAGTCTGAATATGTTCAGAACATTTTGTGGAAACACATTTTGATAAGAGGCCAGACTGTTTGCTTGAAACCTGACACCATAACATCTGTGTTGCACAAATTGATCACTATCATGAATCAGTATAAATCTATTGTTTTTTTTGTTGTTGTTTTTTTTAGGATACATTTATTTTTTACTTTTGTACTTCTTTTGAATATTTATTTTATTATTATTATTATTATTATTATTATACTTAATTTTTATTGTTTATTTACTTATTATTTATGTTTGTTATTATTTATTGTTTGCATTGACTTACTATTGATTTATTATTATTATTACTATTATTATTAATATTATTATTAGACTTGTTTTTATTATTATTTATTGACTTATTATTTATTTATTGTTATTATTTATTTTTTGTATTGATTCACTATTGATTTATTATTATTTGTATATTATTGACTTATTGTTGGGTTTTTCTAAATAATTTAAATTACATGTCAAAGAGGTCTAGAACTTCTAAATGTTTAGAAATTATTTTTAAAAATTCTTTGTAATAATTTTTTTATTTGTAAGAACCCTGCAACAATGCCTTTTTTTTTAAAGTTTGAGCTTTTAAGGCTGACTGTTTCTCTTCTTTAACAACAACAAATGATGTATCTATATATATATTATATATATGAATATAATGTATTTACATATATGTATAAATATATGTATAAATTTAAAAATATATATAGTATATAAAAGCTACTTAGACACATCTAAAAGCAATAGAAATCAGTGTCATGTGGGCGTCGTCGACCTCACCAAGATGGCGTCGCACTCCGCCACCATCGGCCAGGCTTCTAAAACGGGCGTGTCTCCTCTAGTGATATAACTCATTGGTGCTAGTTACCACGGTGAGTTTGAGGCTAAGGAAGTTGATAACCTCAGCTTTCGGTTCCAGAAATGGAGGTATGTTTCAGGGTTTGTCAAGTTGCCATAGCAACTCATGCTCTGAAGAAGCTCAGATAATACTTTTTCCACCGTGAGAGGGTGATAAGACCACGTATGGATGTTGGAAAGATAAACTTTTTTACATTGATCTAACTTAATTATTTGATTCAGTTAAGATAAACCATTTTTTAGTTAAGTCAGCTTAAAAAAAACACGTAGTTATCAGACATTTGTTTTATTTTCATTCAAATTAATTCAATTAAGTAGGTGTCACTTTGGTGCTGCTGTTAGATCGACACCGCAAGGGATTGTGGGATACCATTCCCTTTGCCTGTCTGGATGGATTTGGGTTTAAGTGTGGCTTTTTGACCAAATGTGTTTAGTTGTTTAGCTGTTTTGTGTTATTTAGTTTGTGTTTTGTCAAGTTATTTAGTCCTATTATGTTTAATTCTTTCAGCACCATGAGTGAGAGGGAGGGACAGGATGATGACGATATTTGGCAGCCCTAGTGGAGCTTCAAATTACCCTAGAGTCATTAAAAAATGTTTAAGTTTTCTCAATTCCCGCTGCATCATTAATTTTATTGTTATAAAAATGAGAATATCTGCAGGCTCAAACTTAGACATATGAGAGTTCAAGAAGTAAAATAAATCAAGATGGAAAAACTTTAATCGAATTGGAGTAATATGACATTTAAATAGATAAATATGTAAATTTGAGTTGTAAAAACAATTATTGAGTTGGATAGATGTAAGAAATTTATTTGAATAAATTTAACTCAATTACTTTTTACCAATTGAAGTAATTCATTTAAGTAGGATAATTGATATATATATATATATATATATATATATATATATATATATATATATATATATATATATGCGTCACAATGAAAATAGAAATAAGATCAGAGACTCGTGCGTTTACTTTGTCCGTTCTTTTTCTCCAAGCAGAAGAAGCTCTTTCTTTTGCTGATGATGCAGCCGTGTTACTTTATTGATGGACGTATAATCTTCATACGCTGTCTAAAATCTTCGACTCCGTCTCACTGAAGTATAGCGCTCTCTTTTGTTCTCCACGCGTTTCCATGGTGACTCCGGTGATCCATTGAGAATGTCCTTATGTACTTGCTATGCACTTGCATTAACCCAGGGTTACCAAGTCGCTAACTCATATCCGGTCTTTTGGAACCGACACACCCAGAGTAAGCAAGTTCAGGCGGATTTCCGCCAGAGTTCAGGGTTAAAGTCAGGGTAGTTTAAACATGCTTTCTGGAATACCCCCCCCAGATGAGGCTTATTTCCACAACAACAGTCCCACCCACAACTCAGAGGGGAATTTCTAATGAACTCCTGCCGCTCTATGTCCTAGAAAACGACACAGGTTTTTAGATTTTGGCTAAAAACGGCGTCATCATAATTAAAAGACCACCGGGAACACACATTAAAAAAAGATGATCGAAGTGGGACTTTTAGGGTTTCAGTGTGTCGTATGGTCTATTAAATGAGCTATTATATCTATTTATGATTAAAAGTAATTATAAATGAATTATTTATGTTTTCTTAATAATTCATGGCTAATTATTCTAAGTTAATTCATAAATATTTCTATTCTTTGTCTTCTTTAGTTGTATTTTTATTTTGATTGCTTGAAATAAGAATAATAATAATAAATTGTATTTGTTAGGCGCCTTTCTAGGAACCCAAGGTTGGGTAAAACATTTCCATATCCAATCAAGACACAGAACACAATCAGCGGTTAAAAAAAAACAACATAAAATTGCAAGGAAAAAATTCGAAAGATTATTGCAAGGGACCATTTCAGCTGTCTTATCAATTACAAATCGATTAGAGCATGATTGGCTCATGGTGGTACTCTAGAGGAAAAACAACATCTAAATAAACTTCATTCATTTATTCCAAATGTTATCATCCAGTTCATTCCAGCTCGTTCAATCAGGCCAGACTGCTTTAATTACAGACCAAACGGGCAACAGATTACAGAAGGATTTATGGTGTAATCTGTGAATTTAGCAAGCTTCTTCTGTCATTGGTGGATGGTGAAAATAGTGCACCATCCACACAAACAGTATACAATCTTAAAACAGCTGCATTCGAGCATAGGTCTGGATTGTTTAAGACAATCGTTGTGTCCGGATTCCCTCACTAACTTCTAAAAGAATATTTAGTGCGGGACCTTCCAGTGTCCTGCATTTTAACCTAATTCAGAGACATATTCACATTTTATTTTTTTAAACAGCAAATATGACATAATCAGTCTTCAAAGTAAAAAACACATTAATCTTGTAAATCTTCTTGTAAAATTCATATTTTGGGTTTTTGTACTGGCAAAATTAAACTTTCATTGTCCATGGTGGAATGGAGGCCGGTGTTAACGTGCGTTATCGCGTGGGTACGTCCCCTTAAATATAAAATACAATTTCATTGTTTTATTTTGAAAGTACAAAGGAAGTTTTTATTTTGAAACCATGACCTGTTTCCTGTTTCTCTGGCTTTTTGCTGCAAAATGAATGTGTCAATGGACTGGAAATAGAACTGCGTAAAGCTTGTGTTGCGGTGTGGAGGTAAGAATGTCAGATGCAAACATGAGGGAGGAAACGTAAACACTCTGATTGATTAATGAACGTGATATCTTTTTGTGTCGACGCAGATGGACGACTGACGCAGCGCAGACGGACCGCAGACGGACCACGGACGGAACGCATACAGACCACGGACAGACCGCAGACGACCCCGGACGCATCGCAGACGGACCACAAACGGATCGCAGACGTACCGCAGACAGACCGCGGACGCATCGCAGACGTACCACAGAGGGATCACAGACAGACCGCAGATGGACCACGGACAGACCGCAGACGGTCCGCAGATGCATCGCAGATGAACCGCAGACGCACTGCAAACGCACCGCAGATCGACCACAGACGCACCACAAACGCACCGCAGACGGACCGCAGACAGACCACGGACAGACCGCAGACGGACTGCGGACGCATCGCAGACGGACCGCAGACGCATCGCAGACGGACCACAGACAGACCGCAGACGGACCGCAGATGCATCGCAGATGCATCGCAGATGCATTGCAGACGAATCGCAGATGAACCGCAGACGCACTGCAAATGCACCTCAGATGGACCACAGACGTACCGCAGACGGACCGCGGACGGATCACGGACAGACCGCAGTCAGACTGCAGACGCATCGCAGATAACATGGATAACATCTGCGATGCATCGCAGACGAACCGCAGACGGACCAGTGGACATTAGCCTTTAGAATTCTAGATTCAGACACCCCTACTGTAGCCGCCATGATCATGTTTATTTAAAATTCTCTTCTAAAGTTGGGACGTCATTAGGTGCACCTGTCAGCCATTGTAGTTAGTGTTTTTTGGTTTGGTACAGAGAGGGTGCACAGGTCCAGGTATTTTTTTGGTGACCGCTTTTCATATTTGCTTTTTATCAACTCTTTGCTTTTGTTTGATTGCATGTTATATCATCTGTGTCATTGATTAAGTGCAATAGAAAACATAAAGGCCGGTGCCTTATGAGCCTCTCTGGCTCATAATCCCGCAGCCACTACACCCACAAAATGGCGATATAGTGGCCTATATAGCATGCTAAATGTGACCATTGGACAGATAGTAGTTAAGCTAGAACCATCATGGATCTAAAGGCAATATTGTATGGAATTATCGTCAGCAGAGTAAAAGCAATTTGAGAAAAAAACATAAAATAAAAAACCTGAAAGCTGTGTTCCTCTCAATAAAGCTACAATTTCTTAAAAAAAATGCATGAGGAAGTAATTAACAAGATGCATATCTGGTAACTGAACCCAGGTGAGAGTAATTACTAGAAAATGATAAGACAACAGAGTGAAACAGAACAGGACCTCAGGAAACCTGCTCAGATATCTAATAAAAGCTAAACAATTTTGTGAATTTCCTTCCCAATCAGGAAGGAAATTCACAAAATCTGAACTAGAAACACAGATGCTGTTTTTTTCCTTATGTTTTTCTTTCCACAAAGTACTTTTAAATTATGCAAACAATGTGATGAATTTAGTTAAACTTTTAACCTAGAAAAACAGCTTTAGTTCACTTGGTATAATCGGTTCAAAAGAAAAAAAAAGGAGACGAGGGCAACCATGAAGCCCCGCACAAGAGCTCGGAAACAAAAGAAACCGTTACAAAGTGAGAGTGGGTGCTTTTAGTGCTATTTTTGTCCTTTTTGAATCAAGGTGAGTGATGTGAAGCTGTTGCTCGTCTGTTCTACTCAGCCTCGGGCACCAACCTCGCTCTTCTTTTTTTAACAATAAATTGTCAGATAAGGCTCGTTGTTGGAAGCGGAGGCTTGAAAAATTGCAGAAAATAATTTCCAAAAATAACATTTATATGGAAAAGTACCCTGAACTCTTGCAAAAAGCTAAGAGCAGATTTTGGAGGGAAATAATATCCTATTTAAACATGCATTTATCTTGTTCCACTCTGGCTGCAGTGAAAGCATTCCATCGTGAGGAAGCATTAATCTGACAGTTTGTGCAGGCTTCCAATTATTGTAATTTTTCAGTTTATATTCCTCTGTGCAGCACTTTGAACATGAGAATATCTGAAAGGGTACCCCTAAGGATTTCGATTTTTTTTTAAATCACCGGGAGATTTTCTTTTCTTTGAGACCAGAATGTGTCAGAGGTTTGTTTTGCTCGGTGAAAAGGGAATTATAGGCATATAAGTGTGGTATGTTTGCATTGGTTATAAAGGAAAGCTGAAATGAGTTTTCTTCTTTTCTTTCTTGCTGGAGGAGGGTGGCTTTCCTGTTTTTTGCTTGCCAGTGCAAGTTATACAAAAACATGAATGCAGCTCAGATAACCTTTCCTACATATCAGAGTCCCTGCAGACGGCGTCATGTCGCTGCCATGATGGGCGCGCGGGAAGATCGCAGATAAAACAAGCCCGCCTGAGTCTGTATTAACGGCTCGGATCTCAGCAGCGATAGATTCAGCTTTGACCGCATTTTCCATGAGGAAGTGCAAACAATGCTGATGTGAGTTTGTGTCACGTCCGCCAGTGGGTAAGAGTGCGACACAACCGCCATTGAATACAACGGAGCAGCCTTTAAGCTGGCCCGACTGCACACCAGTCTCTGAAACCAGCTGTATTGATCCCTCCTACCGGGCACACCAGCTCCCTGGGAGGGTAGAGTACCATCTCTATCTCATCTTTTCCTGGCTGCAGTGACTGATAGGAGAGGCCCTTTGCTAACAGGTCTGTCCTCCACACTCACGGACAGTTTAGATCAGCTATACATTGTTCTCGGCACACTCCATGCCAGCCCCCCTTCTACAGCGGCAACTGTGTTTGACAAATGGACTGATGCTATCTCGACAATTCTGTGACTTCAACGGAAAAAAGCAATTCACTGGGACATTTTGTTATTTATAAATGTCAACTTCAGTAAAAGCTAAGGTCTCCCGCCGCAAAGGTTTTGTAATTAAAGGTCAGCATTTGTGATAAAGTTGTTGTTTTTCAATCCATTACACTCTTTTTTTCCCCCACACTGAGAAGAAATGCTTAAAACAATGCAGGAGTGGATGGAAAAGTGCGTGTCAGAACAAGCCTATTGGAAGGTAAAAAATAAAAAGAATACAAACTTTAGAAACAAAAAAGTACAAATTGTTTAAGAAATGTAGCTAAGAATGCACCGAAGCCCTGATTCAAAGCCCATATCTATGCAGTTACATTAGTACTGATGTCAACAACAGCTGTACTGATCTGATCATGTGATCAGAAATCCCGTTCAATCATGTAGTGTCAGAATTGAATGGTTCAAAACCAATGAGGAATTGAATAAATAGTTTATTCTTACAGCTTCTGTAAGTACAGTAATCTGTATTTCAAGCCTATTATTACCAGTAAATCATTCATCCATCTTCTAAAATCACTTTGTCCCTTTCAGAGACACGGGGTTGCTGGAGCCTATCCCAGTCACGTGAGGGCGACGGCAGGGGACGTCCTGGACAGGTTGCCAGTCTGTCGTAGGGCCACAATCACACACCCCTACCCACTCACATTCACACCCAGGGACAATTTAGAGCAACCCATTAACCCGTGAAGCATGTTTTTGGACAGTGGGAGGAAGCCGGAGTCCCCAGAAAAAGCAGGCACATTTCACACCATGACTTGCTGGCTTGGTCGGTCGTTGTTGCCGTGGTTGTCACCCTTGCTGGAGTTTAACATTGGAGCCTTGCGGCTGTGGAATAGACCCCGTTGCTGTCCCTGGGGTCAAGATGACCATTGAGGTGTTCTCCCTACCATGACAAAGGTGGATAAAGGTGGAAAGATTTCATGTAATCCATGGACACCAGTGAAGATCACAAATCATTGAAGAAAAAAGGTTCAGCGCACTGTCTAGTGGAGAGCTGCAAGCTCCTTGCTTTGAGCTTTGATTGACAGCCCACAACTCAGAGGTGAGTTTCTGATTAACTCCTGCTGCCCTGCAGAAACTATGTCATAGTTTTTTTGTTATTTTGTGGCTAAAAACGGCATCATCATAAGTAAAAGACCGCTGGGAACGCTCAGACAATAGATCAAAAGATGATTGGAGTATTGAGGACTTTAAGAGTTAAATGATAAAATAAGGCAGATAACGTAAATATAAGGTATAAACTGGATGTTTATTGTGCATTTGTTCTGTTTTTCATGCATTAGGAAAGTATTGGAAGGGGACTCGGTCTGCTGATCCTCTAAATCAAATTGAAGGAGTGAGATTGGGCCAAAAAAAGACATTCCTACTAAAAACACCCCCTGATGGGATGGAGTGTCAAAACAATGGTTGCATCCTGTTCTGTGCTCTCTTAACCCTGAGGCTGTGGTTCCAACCATCTGACCCCTGGACAGACTCCAGGCCCCCCGAATGGCAGACATCTGTCTGGAGAATGGCATCTGTTCAAAACTCGCCTGAAGAAACTTTTATTCCGTGCCAGGTCGTCATTTTGGTGACCTTTATTGTGTCCGTCTGAACTTGGTGTCCATTAGATTTCGTTTGATTTGTCTGTTCTACTCCACTGAAAACCCACACAGTTTTCTGAGACCGTCTGCACTCTTTCTGACTAAAAGCCCCTTTTATCTGAGCAAAGAAATCCAAAGGCAGCAACTAAAGGAAAGAAATGTTAACACATGTCTACGGTGCGCCAAAGGGTTAACAGTCTGAGTCACTTGCATGTGGTGGATGAAGTCCAAGAAAGCCTGAAACAACCAATGTTTGTTTTGTTTTTATACTCATACCGGTTTCAAAACAAAAAAAAGAATAATAGGTCTGCCCTGATTGGTACTTGCATCTTAGTTGATGGCAGCTGGTTTGTAGCAGCACCAAATATTGAATCTGTTGCCTGTGGCCGCCGGCAGCAGCAAATGAAGCAGGTTTCAGGTTTCACGTTGAATGAAGACAATGAAGCGGAATAATTCCCCTAAACTTCGTGTCACACAGCCACTACGGACATTTTGCGCATATAGCACAGATGAAAACTGGTCATACATGAATATATGTGGAAATGGGAGAAAAGTTGTAGTCTTTACATGAAATTTTCTCAGATGTATCACGAATGAACCACGTTAAAACCACAGAAGTACAAATAAACCACGCAAAGAACACGTTAACCAACATAGAACATGAGCCGTGTGTGATTATTGCACTGTTTATATGCAATTCTTTAGTGATTCGTGCCTCAATTATGTAATTTTGCTTGTGAAATACGTGATATAAAAATATACATCAGTGGTACATACGTGAAAAGTCTGTTAGACAAATATGGAACGGTCATGGAAAGACACACAATTGTGCATCCATTTTGCAAAAATCACGCACAATTGCTTCAGATTGACATAATAATTGCATAACAACTACGTAAAATACGCATAAACTTTGTAAGTCTTAACCGACCAATAATTATAAACAGCTTAAAAGCAAATTCACGTAAACCCTCGACGGACATCTGCACACATCGACAGATGACGAATGCGAGAAACACTTATGAATGACATATATCGTGCATGAATTACTAAAGACTAAATTTCATAGGTGGAAAATGCACAAAATGTAAGTGTGACACAGCCTTTAGAGTCAGTCTGTGGTGCTAAACTTCACTGCTCTTAAAATCAGTCCATCAAATGTCAAAGTTGGTTGATTTGGCAAAGAAAAGAGGCTAAAATGACCCGATGGTTTTTGGTGAAGCCAAACATTTTGAGGAAACAGAAGGACTTCAGGTCTCTGCTTTAAGACCTGGTATTCCTAAGAGCTTTGGGAGGCCATTCATCTCATCTTTGTTAAATCTGGCTCGATTTCATGCCAAAGAGGCGACGCTGAACTTACAGTTAATGTTTTGTTTTTGTGTTGAAAGCCATCAGGGAGAGCTGGGTGGGCGTGGGGCTCATGGAGGCGCCGGAGAGGGCACCGTAAACATCTCCTTAAAAGCTGGCCTTGAATCTACGAGGCGCGCACAGCAGTTCTGGTTCTGTTATTAATTTGAGGCAAAAGACTAAAAGATTAATCATAATATTCATGAGGCTCCAGCGACCGAGTGAGAATGACCTTGACTTCTCTCCCGGCATTCTCATGCAGGCCCAGGAGTGAAGGGATATCAAACGATACCAAACTCTGCTGATCTGGGTCAGAGACCACCGCCGCGGCAAAGCTTCAGGCTGAAGCAGAACTTCCAACACAAAAAAGGGTTCAAGTCTGGCTTTTACAGGACATTTGACTAAAACCGTGAGCGTCAGGCACAAGAGTCTGAGATTAAAACCAATTTAAATGAAGCAGAAAAAGTTTATTATAAAAATGATAACAAAAATTTTTAGAATTGTCGTTAAAAGAGATTTAGTCATGTTCTAACATTTCAAACTCCATTATAAATCTCTCTAATGAATTAACTTGTTTTTTATTTTATTTGTCTTCTGCTTTAGGAGGCAATTTTGTTACCACTAACTTTCTCTTTGTGTGTTTTTTAAATTAAAACATTGCAAAGGTTTGGATGTTAAGATTAACACAGATTCAAAGACTTCTTTATTTTATTTTTTTCCAGTTTAGTCAAAATGTGTTAAAGTCATGATTATTCCAACCACTACAGAGAACCTCAAAGTATTCCATAAGCTGGGATGTGCAAGGATCTACGCCTGAAATCCTGTAACTGATCAGATTTTCTTCCTTCAAAGGTTTATCCAGCTGTCTTCTGAAGCCTCTTCAGGCCGGTGGAGCAGAAGTAGAAACCAAACCTCCAACCACAGTCAGAGAAATGGTCTGGAGGGGGCCGTGCACCATGGTATTTCTGGTGGGGGTGTTGTGGTGGTATGGGACACATTTGCTGAACATTTGATACGCAAAGAGAGCAGGATTGTAAAAGAAAAAACCTGCAAATCTGAGGTTAAAGACCCACTTTCATGAAAATGGTGTTTTTAACAACACTTTTTGGCATTTCCTGTAATTGGAGGACATGGATAAAGAAAGTTCAGTTTAAAATTGCATTTCTGAGTATTTCTTTATGCAATGTTTCTAGTTCCAATTGTTTAAAGAAGAGGTGGGCCACAGAAATGGCATCATCATGATTAAAAGACCACTTGGAATGTTTTAAAAGTAGATAAAAAAATGAACTAAGCGGGTCTTTAGGAAGGAAAGACTCTCAGATGAAGAGGACAGTGACGGACGGTCAGAACAAACTGCTTTAGGAAAGGTGGATCAGGGTTGGGGAAGACTTAAGGACTTCAGGGAGAAGAACGTTTGATGAGGAGCACAGAAACGGCTCCCTCCACAAACACGAGCAGACATGGTTGTCAGAATCCTTTCAGACCTGCTGTGGTTCCTACCGGCAGTAATTACAAACCATAGAGACTCTACAGTGACCCAGGCAGTGACTTCTATTGACTGATGCTGAGCATTGAAACAACCGGATTTCCCTTTTCAGGATTAATGAAGTTCTGAGACTGACTGACCACCTGTCCAAGTTGAATCCAGAGGGGATTAATTCCAGAAACCCCTGTGACCCCTGCACATGCGCTGCATGGTGGCGCAGTGGTTGGCGCTCCTGCCTCACAGCAAGAACATCAATGGGGGACCTTTCTGTGTGGAGTTTGCATGTTCTCCCTGAGCATGCGTGGGTTTTCTCCAGGGTCTCTGGCTTCCAAAAACATGCTTCATAGGTTAATTGGCAACTCTAAATTGTCCCTAAGTGTGAATGTGATTGTGACCCTGCGACAGACTGGCAACCTGTTAAGGACGTCCCCTGCCTTTGCCCATATGTGGCCAGGATAGGCTCCAGCAGCCCTGTGACCCCAAAAGGGAACAAACAGAAGAAAATAAGTGAATTCCTTTTTACTGCAACAAACAATTTACATTTTACTTTTCTTAAAGAAAGCTTTGTGATATAACCTTGGTTTGTTGTTTGTCTTTTTGTATTCTGTCATTTCTGTCTATATTGATAGATTTTAAAACATTTTCAGAGAACAAATAGGCGCCATTACAAAATATTACTATTATTTATAAATGCAATGTTGTGGCCACTCATTTTCTTCTGATGCAGGTTCTGAAGTTAAACAAACAACAGCGTAGTATATTAATAATATATAAACATGGTGTCATATATAGATGAGGAGATATACCTGCAGTGTTGTGCACTGAGCAGGTTTTAATGCTGACACAGTAGTGTATCAGTGTCAGGCGCGCTCGTGCTGTAGCTTCAGATGGACGACAGATCTCACTGTTTTTTATATTTTTGGTTAGACTGAAGCTTTAAAACAATAATAGAAAGCTCAGGATTTGATGAAGCTTCATTTATCTTCATTAGTTTGACTTCTATTCTTTAAAAATGTTTTAATTTCCCTATTTTGTGTTTTTATTTCATGTTTTATTGTATTGACTTTTCTTTTTTGCTGCTCATAATCATACATGCCACCAATATCTGTCAATAAAAAACACAAAACATTTACTTGATTGATTTGATTTACATAACAATTGTGCAAGAACTACCTAAAATAACATAAACTGTGTAATGCTCAACCGACAAAATCAAAATTTTGAACAGCACAAAACCAAATTCATGTAAAGACCCGTCGGCCGAAACCCTCGACGGACATCTGCACACGACAAAACACTTATGAATGACGTACATCACACATGGATCACCAAAGACTAAAAACTCATACATGGAAATGGCCTTAAAGTCTGGACAATTTATGAAAGATGCACATAAATCAAATTCTCCAAACTCTTAATGAATTAAACAGTGTCGTAAATGATGCTGTTCTTTCTGAACAGCATCATTACTGGTAATGTCATCCTCATTGATTCCGGTTTTGGTCAAAATTTGGTCAAAATGTTTTTTTAGTTTTTTTTTTTACAAACTTACAGGTCTGGTTTAGAACTCAATGAGTTAAAAGTCACGTTTCCATTCTCCTGACTTCCAGTATCTCATTAAACTTAATGAGCAGTGAATGCTCCATGTATGAACGATGATGCTTTTCTCACAACGGGCCACCAAGCATCCCAGTTTGGAATAAAGACCACAAAGAGCAGCATGTAACTAACAAATTGGCTCAGATTTGCTGGAGGCGAAAGCCGGTGATTTGTGTTGTACTAACCACTCGCAGCGTGTTTGAATACGGAGTCCTGCGGTGTCACAAGAAGAATGTTATTAATAGGGAGCGTTATTCATTTAAGCTATCTCATTTATTCGCCGCTGTCCCCCCATTTCTGTCAATTTATAGAGCTTGAAGCGAGGCACCTGATGACCAGATAGACCAGCTCAGCCTTTCCTGGGCTCCACGTTCTGCAGCGCCAGCACTCCCTGTCAGGGACATTTAACAAAGAATTTTGCATTATTTATGAGGCTACCTTTGAAATGCTTTTCTTAATTATGTTCCAAGCTTCCTTACAGAATTCGTGCATTCTGCCTAAAATCCACACGCAGCCCGGCTAGGACAGAACAGCAGAAAGGTGTCTAAACTAATTTAGAGGTGACACAGCTTCAGATTGATCATGTTTACCTCAACCATCTCACAACTCGCATTACAGATAAACTCGTTTTATGCAATTTACAACACTTAAAGTGCCGTGGTTTCCTTGGTTACTTTTTCTCCCAATCACAGAGCTCAGTGTCTGTTCTCGCTTCCCCACCATAAATGGCAGATTAGGTTAGGGAAGTCAGATAGATCCATTCTAAATAGCCTTGGGTTACACTAAAACAAGCAAAATGAGGCAGGAACTAAATTACCTTTGCTTGTGTCGGTGAAAGATATCAGTCAAAGTCACTTTCACGTCGCGTATCTGGAGGAAAGCCTGTTGATTTTTTTTAAGAGGAGTGTTAAACATAGAAAAAGCATTGCATGTTTAGAAAACAAAAAATAACCATCTCTTTACTGTTTTTTTAGTTTAGATGTTATGAGTTGTTGTTAAAATGAAGTTTTGACAATTTTTTCAGCTTCTTCACATGTAAAAGTCTCGTTAAGACATGGAAAAGCCCCAACCATTAAGGAACTCTGCTAAACTTACATTTTAAGGGGATAAAACCATGACACACAGTCTTTTCAACACCAACCACAGATTCTAGAGCAGTTAAAGGTACAAGCAGATTATTAGTCACTAAAACTTGATGCTAGGAGGTGTTGATGTTTCCAAAGTTAAAGGCCCCACACAGATAAAAACCGGGTTTTTGGTGTTTTGAACTTGTATTTTTCTGATGATAGAGGACATAAAGTATGTAAGGAAAATTAATGTTAAAATTGTATTTCTGAGTATTTCTTTGTTCAAATCATGAATAAGGAGCAAATGAAAAAATGTTTTGAAAAATCGGGACATAAAAAATGTCCCGATACAAATTAAGTTCCCTTAAACAAAACTAAAAATAAAAACTGTATGCATACCAAGCGTGCAATCTTTGGCTCAGATTACTGATTTAAACATAAGGCTGAAAGAGAGGGGAAGGGGGTTGCTCCGCATCAACAGTCCTGCCTACAACTCCTGCCGCTCTGCAGAAACTATGTCCTAGAAAATGCAGGTTTTATTGATTTTGGCCAAAAGCAACATAATCACATTAAAAAGACCACTGGGAACACTTTAAAAAGATGATTGAAATACAGCTTTAAGGGGAGTTTAGGACTGATACTAAACTGAAGGTGAAATCTAGAAAATGCAGGACAAACAACAACACTATTATTAATAAGTGACTTCTAAGAAAAGTCTATCTTTGCCTAACATGTTACATGCATGACAGAAGAGGTGACTGAAGCCAGCGGGGCTGTTATGAGGGTTTCTGGGTGCTACGATCTCAAATTCAGAATCAGATTACTATAGTTATTCAGGATACCTACTCTGTGTGTAAACCTAACTGAACTCACAGTCTCAAACAACTATTCATCACATTCCTGCATTTGTTCATTTTTCGTCTTCCGAAACAAACTCTGTGATTAATAAAAATCTAAAATACACTCTTTTTGAGGTACAACACACTTAAAGTCCTACAGATACAAGTACTTCAATTAGATTTACACCCCTTTGTTTTAACAGATGGTTTTAATCCACAGAGATTCATTTCATTCATTCATCTTCTTCCGTTTTGTCCCTTTCGGGGTCACGGGGCTGCTGGAGCCTATCCCAGCCAATTGTGGGCGAAGGCAGGGGACACCCTGGACAGGTCGCCAGTCTGTCGCACGGAAATGTCAGCCGTTTTTAAAAAAAAAGTAGGAAAAAGGATCAACTTTTTGTAAGCCAGTTTTGTGTTTTTTTTTAATCTGGGTTCCTTTCTTCACACTCTCGTCTTAGTGATTGCTGAGATTTTTCCTGTTTTAGATTTGCCCCGACAACATAAAGCAGGAATTTAAAAAAGCTAGTTTATCTTTAGAAAGGAATTAAATGCAGTTAGCAAATCCTTAAAACAATTTTTGCATTGATTTTTTTGTCTCCAGCTGGTCTCAAGCGTTTTCTGTCCCGTCTGTCAGTTCTTAAGGTTGTGTTACGTTAAGAGAGAACTGTTGGAGAAAACGTGTCATATATTTCTTTTGTAAACAGAAGAACAAGGCTTTTTTTAACAGATGGGAAAAACCTTTTGGGAAGTCGCTCACAAACATCTGTTGGTGAGGTTTTACTCGGGCTGACAAACCCTTTTGCGGTTTAGATACGAGCTACATCCAACCTGAAGGGTCGGACGTCGATCTTATTTAAAAAAAAAAAAGATTTTCCTCTGGTTATTGTCGCTAAATCAAACTGGGCCTCCGTTTTTAGCATGTAGGTCCTAAAAGCATCAGAGGTGCACTTTTCAACCGTCTAATAATCACCTCCATGTAGAAAAAGTCCCAGCAGATTGCATGTCAGGATCGCCATCTGTTATCTGTTCCGCCACCAGCGCCGTCTGGTTGGGTTCAGCTCTGATAAAAAGACGAGGAGATGCAGAGATCTGGAAAAGAGAAACCTCCACGAGGAGAAACTCAGCTGCACATGTTGATCTGTGAAACTGACACCATATTTGCTTTGTTCTGCATTCAGAAATTTTTTTTTTTAATTTTTTTTTTTGGAGGGGGGGCCTTGAAATGAAATGAAATGTCTTTATGCAAAATTGCAAAGTGTAGATTTGAGGTGGTTTGAAAATCCCATAATGTGCATTTTGACCTGTGATTGTTTACAGAACTGGACTGAGTGACCCCTCCCACCCCACCCCGGCGTTCCAAGCAGGAAGTGTCAGCTAGGTCCGAGAAACCCATAGACTTTTACGCCAGCGATAACGCCTGACGAGGTGTGCATTATCAGAAAAAACGTTCAACCGTCTGACACGCCTGGCTCCAACACGCCTGGCTCCAACATGGAAACATCTGGATGGTGACTGAATTGACTTCATTTGACTGGAGCTGGGACTAAGTGTGGGAAATGTCTCACTCGCTCGCTCACTCGCTCGCTCGCTCGCTCGCTCGCTCGCTCACTCACTCACTCACTCACTCACTCACTCACTCACTCACTCACTCACTCACTCACTCGCTCGCTCACTCACTCACTCGTTCGCTCATTCACTCGCTCATTCACTCGCTTGCTCACTCTTTCACTCGCTCGCTCACTCATTCACTCACTCGCTCACTCATTCACTCACTCACTCGCTCTCTCACTCATTCACTCTCTCTGGCTCGCTCACTCACTCACTCATTCACTCACTCCCTTGCTCGCTCACTCACTCACTCACTCACTCACTCGCTAACTCACTCACTCGCTCACTCACTCACTCACTCGTTCGCTCATTCACTCGCTCGCTCACTCTTTCACTCGCTCGCTCACTCATTCACTCACTCGCTCACTCATTCACTCACTCACTCGCTCTCTCACTCATTCACTCTCTCTGGCTCGCTCACTCCCTCATCATTCACTCACTCCCTTGCTCGCTCACTCACTCACTGACTCACTCACTCACTCGCTAACTCACTCACCCACTCACTCATTCGTTCGCTCATTCACTCGCTCGCTCGCTCATTCACGCGCTCGCTCACTCTTTCACTCGCTCGCTCACTCTTTCACTCGCTCGCTCACTCATTCACTCGCTCGCTCACTCATTCACTCACTCGCTCACTCATTCACTCACTCTGGCTCACTCACTCACTCGCTCTCTCACTCATTCACTCTCTCTGGCTCGCTCACTCACTCACTCATTCACTCACTCCCTTGCTCGCTCACTCACTCACTCGCTAACTCACTCACTCGCTCACTCGCTCACTCACTCACTCACTCACTCACTCGTTCGCTCATTCACTCGCTCGCTCGCTCATTCACTCGCTCGCTCACTCTTTCACTCGCTCGCTCACTCGCTCGCTCACTCATTCACTCGCTCGCTCACTCACTCGCTCTCTCACTCATTCACTCTCTCTGGCTCGCTCAGTCACTCATTCACTCACTCACTCACTCACTCACTCACTCGCTCACTCACTCGCTCACTCACTCACTCGTTCGCTCATTCACTCGCTCGCTCATTCACTCGCTCGCTCACTCTTTCACTCGCTCGCTCACTCATTCACTCACTCGCTCACTCATTCACTCACTCTGGCTCACTCACTCACTCGCTCTATCACTCATTCACTCTCTCTGGCTCGCTCACTCACTCACTCATTCACTAACTCCCTTGCTCGCTCACTCACTCACTCGCTAACTCACTCACTCGCTCACTCGCTCACTCACTCACTCACTCACTCACTCACTCGTTCGCTCATTCACTCGCTCGCTCGCTCATTCACTCGCTCGCTCACTCTTTCACTCGCTCGCTCACTCATTCACTCGCTCGCTCACTCACTCGCTCTCTCACTCATTCACTCTCTCTGGCTCGCTCACTCACTCACTCATTCACTCACTCCCTTGCTCGCTCACTCACTCACTCACTCACTTGCTCACTCACTCACTTGTTCGCTCATTCGCTCGCTCGCTCATTCGCTCGCTCGCTCATTCGCTCGCTCGCTCATTCACTCGCTCGCTCATTCACTCGCTCGCTCACTCTTTCACTCGCTCGCTCACTCATTCACTCACTCACTCGCTCTCTCACTCATTCACTCTCTCTGGCTCGCTCACTCACTCACTCATTCACTCACTCCCTTGCTCGCTCACTCACTCACTGACTCACTCACTCACTCGCTAACTCACTCACCCACTCACTCACTCGTTCGCTCATTCACTCGCTCGCTCGCTCATTCACGCGCTCGCTCACTCGCTCGCTCACTCTTTCACTCGCTCGCTCACTCATTCACTCACTCGCTCACTCATTCACTCGCTCGCTCACTCATTCACTCACTCGCTCACTCATTCACTCACTCTGGCTCACTCACTCACTCGCTCTATCACTCATTCACTCTCTCTGGCCCGCTCACTCACTCACTCATTCACTCACTCCCTTGCTCGCTCACTCACTCACTCGCTCTCTCACTCACTCGCTCACTCGCTCACTCACTCACTCACTCACTCACTCACTCGTTCGCTCATTCACTCGCTCGCTCGCTCATTCACTCGCTCGCTCACTCTTTCACTCGCTCGCTCACTCGCTCGCTCACTCATTCACTCGCTCGCTCACTCACTCGCTCTCTCACTCATTCACTCTCTCTGGCTCGCTCACTCACTCATTCACTCACTCACTCACTCACTCACCCACTCACTCACTCGTTCGCTCATTCACTCGCTCGCTCGCTCATTCACTCGCTCGCTCGCTCATTCACGCGCTCGCTCACTCTTTCACTCACTCATTCACTCGCTCGCTCACTCATTCACTCACTCGCTCACTCATTCACTCACTCTGGCTCACTCACTCACACGCTCTATCACTCATTCACTCTCTCTGGCTCGCTCACTCACTCACTCATTCACTCACTCCCTTGCTCGCTCACTCACTCACTCGCTAACTCACTCACTCGCTCACTCACTCACTCACTCACTCACTCACTCGTTCGCTCATTCACTCGCTCGCTCGCTCATTCACTCGCTCGCTCACTCTTTCACTCGCTCGCTCACTCATTCACTCGCTCGCTCACTCACTCGCTCTCTCACTCATTCACTCTCTCTGGCTCGCTCGCTCACTCACTCACTCACTCACTCTTTCACTCGCTCGCTCACTCATTCACTCGCTCGCTCACTCACTCGCTCTCTCACTCATTCACTCTCTCTGGCTCGCTCACTCACTCATTCACTCGCTCACTCATTCACTCACTCACTCGCTCTCTCACTCATTCACTCTCTCTGGCTCGCTCACTCACTCACTCATTCACTCGCTCACTCGCTCACTCACTCACTCGCTCTCTCACTCATTCACTCTATCTGGCTCGCTCACTCACTCACTCATTCACTCACTCCCTTGCTCGCTCACTCACTCACTCACTCGCTAACTCACTCACCCACTCACTCGTTCGCTCATTCACTCACTCGCTCGCTCATTCACTCGCTCGCTCACTCTTTCACTCGCTCGCTCACTCTTTCACTCGCTCGCTCACTCATTCACTCGCTCGCTCACTCATTCACTCACTCGCTCACTCATTCACTCACTCTGGCTCACTCACTCACTCGCTCTATCACTCATTCACTCTCTCTGGCTCGCTCACTCACTCACTCATTCACTCACTCCCTTGCTCGCTCACTCACTCACTCGCTAACTCACTCACTCGCTCACTCGCTCACTCACTCACTCACTCACTCGTTCGCTCATTCACTCGCTCGCTCGCTCATTCACTCGCTCGCTCACTCTTTCACTCACTCGCTCGCTCACTCGCTCGCTCACTCTTTCACTCGCTCGCTCACTCATTCACTCGCTCGCTCACTCACTCGCTCTCTCACTCATTCACTCTCTCTGGCTCGCTCACTCACTCATTCACTCACTCACTCACTCACTCACTCACTCGCTCACTCACTCGCTCGCTCACTCACTCACTCACTCGTTCGCTCATTCACTCGCTCGCTCACTCTTTCACTCGCTCGCTCACTCATTCACTCATTCACTCACTCATTCACTCACTCACTCGCTCACTCACTCACTCACTCACTCGCTAACTCACTCACTCGCTCACTCACTCACTCACTCGTTCGCTCATTCACTCGCTCATCCACTCGCTCTCTCACTCATTCACTCTCTCTGGCTCGCTCACTCATTCACTCATTCACTCACTCCCTTGCTCGCTCACTCACTCACTCACTCACTCACTCACTCGCTCACTCACTCACTCGTTCGCTCATTCACTCGCTCGCTCGCTCATTCACTCGCTCGCTCACTCTTTCACTCGCTCGCTCACTCATTCACTCACTCGCTCACTCATTCACTCACTCTGGCTCACTCACTCACTCGCTCTATCACTCATTCACTCTCTCTGGCTCGCTCACTCACTCACTCATTCACTCACTCCCTTGCTCGCTCACTCAATCACTCGCTCACTCACTCACTCACTCACTCACTCGTTCGCTCATTCACTCGCTCGCTCGCTCAATCACTCGCTCGCTCACTCTTTCACTCGCTCGCTCACTCATTCACTCGCTCGCTCACTCACTCGCTCTCTCACTCATTCACTCTCTCTGGCTCGCTCACTCACTCACTCATTCACTCACTCCCTTGCTCGCTCACTCACTCACTCACTCACTCGCTCACTCACTCACTCACTCACTCACTCGCTCGCTCACTCACTCACTCGTTCGCTCATTCACTCCCTCATTCACTCGCTTGCTCACTCACTCACTCGTTCGCTCATTCACTCGCTCTCTCACTCATTCACTCTCTCTGGCTCGCTCACTCACTCACTCATTCACTCACTCCCTTGCTCGCTCACTCACTCACTGACTCACTCACTCACTCGCTAACTCACTCACCCACTCACTCACTCGTTCGCTCATTCACTCACTCGCTCACTCATTCACTCACTCTGGCTCACTCACTCACTCGCTCTATCACTCATTCACTCTCTCTGGCTCGCTCACTCACTCACTCATTCACTCACTCCCTTGCTCGCTCACTCACTCACTTGCTAACTCACTCACTCGCTCACTCACTCACTCACTCACTCACTCGTTCACTCATTCACTCGCTCGCTCGCTCATTCACTCGCTCACTCTTTCACTCGCTCGCTCACTCTTTCACTCGCTCGCTCACTCATTCACTCGCTCGCTCACTCACTCGCTCTCTCACTCATTCACTCTCTCTGGCTCGCTCACTCACTCATTCACTCGCTCACTCACTCACTCACTCGCTCACTCACTCACTTACTCACTCACTCGCTCACTCACTCGCTCTCTCACTCATTCACTCTCTCTGGCTCGCTCACTCACTCATTCACTCGCTCACTCACTCACTCGCTCGCTCACTCACTCACTCACTCGCTCGCTCACTCACTCACTCACTCGCTCGCTCACTCACTCGTTCGCTCATTCACTCACTCGCTCGCTCATTCACTCGCTCGCTCACTCTTTCACTCGCTCGCTCACTTATTCACTCGCTCACTCATTCACTCACTCACTCGCTCTCTCACTCATTCACTCTCTCTGGCTCGCTCACTCACTCACTCATTCACTCACTCCCTTGCTCGCTCACTCACTCACTCACTCACTCGCTAACTCACTCACTCACTCACTCGTTCGCTCATTCACTCGCTCGCTCGCTCATTCACTCGCTCGCTCACTCTTTCACTCGCTCGCTCACTCATTCACTCGCTCGCTCACTCATTCACTCACTCGCTCACTCATTCACTCACTCACTCGCTCTCTCACTCATTCACTCTCTCTGGCTCGCTCACTCACTCACTCATTCACTCACTCCCTTGCTCGCTCACTCACTCACTCACTCGCTCACTCACTCACTCGCTCACTCACTCACTCACTCACTCGTTCGCTCATTCACTCGCTCGCTCGCTCATTCACTCGCTCGCTCACTCATTCACTCACTCGCTCACTCATTCACTCACTCTGGCTCACTCACTCACTCGCTCTATCACTCATTCACTCTCTCTGGCTCGCTCACTCACTCACTCATTCACTCACTCCCTTGCTCGCTCACTCACTCTCTCGCTCACTCACTCACTCACTCACTCACTCACTCACTCGCTCAATCACTCGCTCACTCACTCACTCGTTCGCTCATTCACTCGCTCGCTCGCTCATTCACTCGCTCGCTCACTCATTCACTCGCTCGCTCACTCATTCACTCACTCACTCGCTCACTCATTCACTCACTCACTCACTCGCTCTCTCACTCATTCACTCTCTCTGGCTCGCTCACTCACTCACTCGCTCACTCATTCACTCACTCACTCACTCGCTCTCTCACTCATTCACTCACTCGCTCACTCATTCACTCACTCTGGCTCACTCACTCACTCGCTCTATCACTCATTCACTCTCTCTGGCTCGCTCACTCACTCATTCACTCACTCCTTTGCTCGCTCACTCACTCGCTCGCTCACTCACTCGCTCACTCACTCACTCGCTCAATCACTCGCTCACTCACTCACTCGTTCGCTCATTCACTCGCTCGCTCGCTCATTCACTCGCTCGCTCGCTCATTCATTCACTCGCTCGCTCACTCATTCACTCGCTCGCTCACTCATTCACTCACTCACTCGCTCACTCATTCACTCACTCACTCACTCGCTCTCTCACTCATTCACTCTCTCTGGCTCGCTCACTCACTCACTCATTCACTCACTCCCTTGCTCGCTCACTCGCTCACTCACTCACTCACTCACTCACTCACTCACTCACTCACGCTGGTTATTACCAGTTTGTACATTAATACTCAAATATTTGGCTCTATTGATTTAGTCATGAACCATTCATTTCATTGTCTCTCATTGGGTTTCACAACTGAATCTGTAACAGACGTCTCAGTTTCTGCTGTTATCGGACAGGGTTGTGTTTGTTCTCATACCTGAACTATGTGAACAACCGTGTCTGATAACAGAAGAGCCTAAAATGTCAGTTAACAATACAGACACTATGAACGTTATTGAACTGAATCTGAACTGAATCCCCCCCTAACGCCTAACTACTAAAAAAGGATATAGTGCGGCTCTATGTAGAGCCCTGAATTTTAAAAGCAGTTCAGACTCCATGCTCACTACTTTTTTTTTTTTAAACGGCAGATAGGACGTCATCAATTTCAAAAAGTTAAAATGTAATTGATATGAGCATTTTGTACGATTATTTATGAGTCCACTGTCTTCAGAAGATAAAAATGCATATTATTTCTTAAAAAGATACATTTAAAAATTGTGCCAACGCAATGCATTGTGGTCTATATTCGGCGATCTAGTGAGCATCGATGCACACTGGTTTTTCACAGAGACTTTTGGGAAATTTCTAGGTCACTCGATTTTGGAATTGTAGATTCGGACAGCACTAGAAAATGTCGAACGCACTAGATAGTGCGTAGGGAAGGAATTCGAACGAAACTATGGTCTTACACCTTCCAAGGTGCTGTACCCCCTCTTTGTGGCCTCATTGGTTCATTGGAAGCCACAATCTTCTAAAATCAGGGGTTTTCAGTGTCACCAAAATTAACAATCCTAATCAAAACCAGATCATTTAGAGGTGAAAGCTACTTTTTGGAAACACCGTCTCTGCTTCTGACCATAACCCTTAAATGCCAGAGCTTTAGCTCCAGTGTTGAAGGCCTCTGAATTACCGTAACTATTCAATCATTTTTGCAATTAACATAAAACATTGGATTCTGACACGGACAAAAGCAGTTTTGCACCCAACCGCATTGTTTTACTACGGAAAAGTCAGTAAAGTTTGTTTGGGGTCAATAAATGTTCCTGGAGGGATTTAGAAAAGAAATCTGGATTGGCCGTTACTGTTTTTGTGATCATAAAGCTGTTTTTCCACGTTTTCATCCTTACTGTATGTACATCTATCCACCGTCTCTTTTTCCACTTCAGGGGCTTGTTCTTTAAGACCCTGTATTCATCTGTCACGGGCCAGAGAAAGCACTACGGATCAGTACCAACAAGAAGAACTGGGAAACTGGACTGACATGTTCTGTTCACTGACTTGAATTAAAACTGCATGCCAAGCTCCTAAACCACAAAAAATAATCATCTTGTTTCTACATTTTGTGCGGCACTTTGAAAAAGAACTTGAGTGTGTCTCCCTATGCTCCCACTCAGGCTTTACACGGAAATCTTCTTTCTGCTCTCTGTAAAAAACTGTCCACATGTTGTGTGGAACGAGATTGATAGCAAAACGGGACCACCACCAGGACCTTGTCTTTCTTTGGTTGTTATTTTTATGCACTCTTTCTACATTGCGAAAATATCTCGCAATGTAGGTAAGCAAGTCGTGTTTGGCAAAAACAAGGCGATAATGTGGGCTGTAAGGTAAGTTCCTCTTAGAAGCTCGCTCACGTGCAGCGTCTTCCAACACGTTTTAAAACATGCCTGTGCAGAGTTCGCACTTTTTCAGAAATGACAACATCTTAACAGCACAGCTTACAAAAGGGGGGGGGGGGGGCAAGTGCATCAAGTCAAAGTGGGTGGTGTGATTGTGCTTTGAGGGGACAGAGCCGCAGATAAAGTGAGAATGTGGGGAAAACACGAGGTGAGGGAAGAGCTGCCAAGAAAATGGACGGAGAGGGAGAGGGAGACTTGGGTGATCTAAAATAACAGTGACATTGTCTCCAGACAGCACTTATTATTTCTCTATTCGGCGAGCTCTGTGCTTGGGGGACTCGGTTGGACACCACTGAAATACCACTTCAGAGAGCATTTGACAGCATGAGCAGAGATGAAGCGCTGGATTTATAGTGCCATCCAGTATCTGAATAATATTCAGGCTCTGTCATCACAAATCAAGGCGAATTATAGGCTATGTGCTGGATGTTTCCTGCGAGTAATTCTAAAATGCTGAATTTTTTTCTGTTTGATCCAAAGGAGAGGTGTAAAAGATTAAAGCTTTTTTTCTGTCTAAACCAAAATCTGGTGACTCAAACATCAAAACCGTGAGAATCTCATATCTTATTATTTGTGGAGCCACACAGGAGGCCGACATCAGGAAAGCAGATTTGTCTACATTAATTAAATATGAACTCATCCACTGCGAGGAGTTTAAAATAAAATGATGTTGTTTCCTTTTAGTCATGATTTTTATAATTAGACTAACAAACGAAGTCCATAAAAAGCAGAGAGACAGGAGGCAGAGATGAAGATGTTGAGGTTCTCGGATGGATGGGATCCGGATCGGATCCATCAGAGGAACAGCTCGCGGTAGATAGTTCGGAGACAAAAGCAGGGAAGCAGTCCAAAGAAGAGGGTCATGGATGTAGAGAAGGAGGGTTGAAGGTGTGAGGATGGAGTTTTGAGAATAGGTTGAGATGGAGGAGAATGAGCAGTCAAAGAGAAGTGAGAAAATCTATCAGTAGACTTTTATTAAGTTCAATAGAAGCAGCAGAAAAGTTGTACAGACTTTTTTTTTTAATTGAGAGTGTAATTGGACAGCATTTATCACTTTTGTGGTTTGACAAATCGGGAGAATTTATCTTGGACTCTTTTGCTCCATGGCAGTGAGGGGTAGACCCGAATGATGAACTTCTTAAACTTTAGATTATTGTGTTAAGATTTTAATAAGTGTCCTCCCACATGTCATGATAACAGCAGAATGGACCTCCCAGACATCTCAGCTGCTTTTTGTTTTCAGTTGTTGCTGTGCCAATCTGGCCGCAGTCCCCTGATTGGATTCTGTCTATTCCTCCTAATTTGTGGTTCTTCTCTCACACTAAAATGTAGTTTCATAACAATTTCAGTTCAATGGGCAATTACATAAAGTCCAGGTGCTCTGAAGCTAAAAAATAAAAATCCCAAATCAACACCTCTCCACCACCATGCTTTACAATACTCATGAAGTGTTTGAGTTGAAATTTTGGGTTCTTGCTGAACATTAAATTCTGAATTTGTTCCAGAAGTCCTGTGATTTGATAAGATGCCGTTTGGAGTATCTCCACTGGGCTTCCATTTCTTTTTTTAAACAGAAAAGAAACGCAAAATTCTTCTAATCTTCTTCAGTTCTTTCCACACAGGACTGTTTTTCTGTCCTCTGTAAAGATAAAATGAAATAGCTGCTGATGCCATTGACTGTTGGCTTGACACATGATCTTCCAAAGAAGCAAGCAGAAAGTTTGCGTAGACTGTTAATAAAAATGTCTACATAAACGAAATGCAAATTAACACACTTCTTAGGCCTCCGTGTCCAAAAGTCTCGCATTCACAGATAGCTAGGCAACTTTCGACAACTGTTTTCAGGCTCTACGTACAAAAAGTATGGCCATTGAACGGGATGACGTACCTTATAAATCATTGAAGTGCCAACAAGTTGAAAATTGGTTATAGAGGAGGAATTAATATTTGTGATTTCTGCCCCACTGAAATTGTCTGACACCAAATGTTTCAAATACTGAGAAAGAGCTGTGAAAGAAAAAGCCTGCACGATTTGCCAGATTAGCACCGCTTTGACATTTCACACTAACCCTCTCCCAACTGAAGATGGTGGACAGGCGCTGGTAAACAGTAGAAAAAGAAGAGGAAGAAGCCCCTCCCTGCTGTATATGGGTTCTTGAATATGTCACATGCTACATTCATTTCTTCGACACTCTCAAATCAAAGACTGAGCAAGGATCCTGTTAATTCTGTTCCTGTGCACACTCCTTACTGCAGCCTGACTGTTAGAAATTAGGAAATTTAGTAGACTATGGCCTCAATAGCCATAGACAATTGTCATTGTCGAGGTGGACAGTGACAATAAAAGGCATCTCTATCCATCTATCTATCTCTGTGGACATCCCACGGGCACTTGCTGTGTGTAACATGTGCACACCTGTGCCTGTGGCTTTCATGCATGGTCATCAAGAAACCAGTACTCACACCTTACTAACGACTAGAGTGTGGCCTAAGGACACCGTTACACAGCACGACCTGTATGTCATAAGTGTGTAACTTCCATTAGTCCAATGAGTTCTTCACAATACACACGCAACAATGGTACGTTCCATTTTATGATGTCCCTAGAGGTGGGCGTACGAGCTTTAAGGGAACTGCAGGATACACCTGTGCTCCACTTGTGCTCCTCTCAATGACCCTCTACGGCCCAAATACTCACAGCGCCCATATGGGTCAACCCCCAAACAACTTCATGTGATGAAGGCCACCTGCCTTGAAGGAAATGGTCTTCTTTTTAATCTTATATACCTAGTTATTTAATGCCATTTTAGTTAACAATAAGTATATTTGCATCCTGTTTATTCTCAAAATAGTCACAGAATCATGACATGCATCTCAAATTGATCAAGAAATTGTCAGTAGTGTGCAACTACAAGGCGTTGGAGACCATTAGACCTAAACAAGGACTGATAAGAGACTAAATGGGGACTTTTAGAAATGAAGTTTTTGACTTACAAATATTTTCTCCTACGCAAAGTGACAGAGGTCAAAGGTTCAACTTTTTCTAAAATTCTGTCTCCAACTGATTGGAAGTTGTACTTTCCGTTGAGCTCTCTCAAAAGCATGGCTCAGTTGTACTTGTCGATTGAAATATAATCTCTAACACTGAATTCAGAAAATTGTTACAGAGAACATACTTTAGTATTTGCTGGTATATTTCAATACCAAACAGTTTTATAGAGATAAATGATTCCTCTGTCCATCCATCGTCCATGTGTCATGGTGTTCCTCCATCTCCCATCCATCCCATGACAGACGATGAAAACAGAGATGAGACAGAGGAGAGCTTTTCCATATAAAGACATGATTAAGTAATGTACAACAAATTTGTATTCTCAAACAGAGCAGCCTACATTAATCAACTACATAACTGTGTATGAGTTGCCCTTTAAAATCACATCTGTCCCTGGGGAAGTGTTGCCTGTTAATATTTAAAGCCTACACGGGCAATTTGACAAATCAATCTGTCACACAAATTAGTTCAAATTAATTCTATCGGTGGTCTAGAAGCCATACAATTAACATGAGAAGCTGACATTTCAGACTCTGAGGCTGCTGTACGGTGCAGGTTTCCATGTTCACACACTTGTACCCTCCCCCTACTGAAAGGGCACACATGACAGAAAGTCAAAAAACACCAATTCTTGTCAAAGTTGGTGACTTAAACATTTCCTCCCTAAAAAAATCTCACCTCAAAGGTTAGAGCGTCTAATTTTAATGCGAGTTCACGCCGCCTTTAAAACGCTGACACTAACAAAATAACCTAGCATGGTAAAGTTGCTACCGGGACTGCCACAGACTTGAACGGTCCAGTTATTGTTTGGAAAGTGTTTGCTTGCCAAAATATTATACAGATATTTCTAACTGCCTTCAAGGTGGCAACACTTAATAAATATGTATGAACCCGAGGCGCTCATGGAAGACAATGAGAGATTATCATTACTGAGATCAGCGTACTGTCACTCCCCTTTGCAGAGCCCATTAATAACCAAAAAACCTTGACCTACCCCTGGTCCTCTGGATGCTCCTCTGATTTAGCTAAACTCCCTTTTTGGGTCTCAGGTTGTTGGTTTTAGACATTGACTGTATCTGAAAACTGGACTGAGTGAAACTGACGTCACCCAACGAAAATGGTTTTCTTCTAGCTCCAACTCAATTCAGTCGTCATTTTTTTACGACATGGACGCCACCATGTTGGAGCCAGACGACAACATTAAACAGTTATTGGTTCGAATCGGTCTTAATTTCTATGGCAGCCACTCACGCTAGTCAGGGTTGAGTTTGTTAGAAGGCCACACCCCTAAATCTTGAAAGCTCCACCTAATTTTATTGAGACATCTGGTTGGTCAGTTTTATAACTTGAATATATTGAACTACAGATACATTGTCATGAAAAAATTAGGATTATCAAAAAAAAAGGTGTCAGATCCAGAATGGTTCTTCTGAACAATAGAATGACAGTAACAGCTGTTTATTTCTCTATAGAAGTCTATGGCATTTTAGCTTCTAGGAGTCAAAATGCCAGGGGGGTGGGGGGTCACTGTGAATTATTTTAAAAGCCAACTTCACTCAGTCCACTTCTCACAAACAATGGTGTTGGGTTATAATCTTTCAAATGTCCGTAACTTTTGTAATTAACTTGCTTGAGCTATGCAGTCTTCCAGGACTATGTTCAAGGATTCCCACATAAAACACACTGATCAGCTTCTTTCCAATCGATAAATAGATACTTTAAATATCCTGAAGGAAATTGCTCGGTCTGCCAATTCCACACAGTTCTTAAAGTTATAAACGGGCTTGCTCCACCGCCTTTAAAGAATTGTATTCATTTAGTCTATGGGGCGGCCGACCCATGATCATAAGATTGCACGTTCGATTCCCGCCTTGCACGCCCATGAGTTGATGCATCCTTGGGCCGGACTCTGAATCCCACCTTGCCTCTGGCGGTAGGCGGGTGCCTGTGTTTGGCAGTGGAGTCGCCACCTGTGTGTGAATGTGTGTGTGAATGTGTGTGTGACTGTAAAGCGCTTTGGGCCTTGTAGGTAGAAAAGCACTATATAAGTATAGGCCTTTTTTGTTTTGTTGTCTTGTTTTTTTAAGAATGTTTTTTCATGTTCAATGTAAATCTATCTTCAAAACTGTTTGTGTTTCTATTTGCTTAACTATATGTTTTGTTTAGATGTCATACATTGATTGATTGCAGAGTAAGCTTAGCATAGCTGTCAAGAATGTGCAATCCTTTCATATAATACAAAGTTGGATAAGGACTTTTTCAAACAAACACAAACAAAAGCTTTAGTGGCACAATGGAATTAGATGTTATTCTGTCTTTTCGGTTTTTCTCCCAGTGGGCAGGGAGTTTGAAATGTTGCTGCCAACAAGAAGCAGACCAGTTCCCAAAGGAGGTCAGAATACATTCAATGCTTTTCTAGGTGGAGTTCATGACCCTCTGTGGAGCTTTCTTGCTGCTGCCACACAATCACCATTAAACACAGCGATGCGGTACATTTCTGTGAAAAGTCAGTGCAACGCCTTTTCTATGTTTGCTTCTCCTGCAGCAACCTAAGCTGGTCTACTGGACTTACTATTTTCAAAAAGACAATAAGGTAGTTCTGAGGTAGTGCTCCTCGTGTTTAAGGTACACGTGGACTAAACACCAACTTTTCAGTGTCCAAAACATGTTTATTTGACCAATGACCACTAGAGGTTGGTTGGAGAACCTTTTTATTCAGATTTACTGTCATAGCAAAATGTCAAACACACATACACATCCGTGGGTCAACAATCTCTGAGCTTCAGATGCTCTGGATTGTACTTGATTTAAGTTTTTGCCACCAAGAAAGTTTAAGGGGTAGTTACTTTTAGCACTAGCATAGCCAGATGAAAAATGTTCTTTTTCAAAAAGAAAAAGAACATTTTTTTTTTTTTGTTAAATTGAAAACAGTTTTTCAGGCTGCACTGTGGTGTAGTGGTTAGCACTCTCGCCTCACAGGCAGAAGGTCCTGGTTTAAATCCCAGCTGGTACCGTTCTGTGTGGAGTTTCTAGGTCACACCCCTACTAATCTAATCACACACTCATGTGTGTTTGGGTTTTCTCCAGGACTTCTGGTTCCTTCCACAGTCCAAAGACATGTTTTGTAGGTGAACTGGTGCCTCTAGGTGTGAACGTGTGTGAGTGTGTAGCCATGCAACAGAATGATGGCGTGTTGGGGGTAAAACCCGGCCTTTCCCCAACAGCAGCTAGGATAGGCTCCTGTGAGCTCCTGCAGGTTACTCCAGGACTACGACTGATATCCTAGTTGAACAGAAATTCCGAAACCGCTCCTCCATTCCATCCTGGACAGCAAATGTCTCCCCATGTTTGAGCAAGCAGCCTTTACAGTGAGACACAGAGGAATTTGCCTCAAGGTAGCAAAGGCAATGGTGACTGAACAGGAGGGCTGTCACACCAGAGCTGCTGTCCTCTCCCTGTCTAAGAGGATTAACCTTTGTTTATCCCTGCCTCCTCTAAGACAGCTCCTGCAGGCACTCGAGTGACTCTAAGAGTAGTGGAGGCACTGGGATACCCTTTTCAGGCCCCCGCCTGTCTCTCATCATCTTCTTACAGTGCCAGGTACACTTATTTTACATTTAATATGGGTAAATGTGGAAATATTGAAGTTTAGTTTTTATTTAAACACTTGTGTCATTTTTATTGCTGTTTCTGTGTTTTAGTACTTTGTTAGACTGCAGGCATGTTAAGGCACCATATAAATAGATTGATTGAAGGACTAATTGATTAATAGTTAGATTAGACACCTGAAAACAGTCCACCATGGGCTTTTTAAAGGGCTATGGCCAAAGCCTTTGACTGTATTCATCTTAAAACGTGATGTTTGTTCCAAAAATTGTGCTGGACTTAGAATCCATCTTATATTTAACTCTAAAATTAGCAAAAAGCTTTTATTAATATGCCTGACAAGGAAAAAGAGGCAACCAAGAATGTACATTTATAAATATTAATGAAATGGCACAATAAAAGCCTCATGTATTTCCCAGCATGTGCCCTAACCCTGACCTTGACCTCCATATAGTGAGACGTGCAGCTGAAAAGATTTCAAATGAATAATCTAATTCATTTAAAGATATTTTGGCATTCAAATAAACCCAAATTTGCAGATTTTGGGTTACTCTGATACAGTCATAGCTTCACTGTCAGGGTATTCCAGAGAACAGTTCTTTCTGATTATTCAGCTGCTTATGTTCTTTTTATTTATTTATTTTCAGACGAAAAAGATGGCTGCATGATCCAGCCGGGGGTTCGGTTCACTTTCCCTCTGGTTCAGTCAACACCAGCAAATAAAATGAAATGACAAGTCTCCGTTTGTTACAGATGACTGTGTCTGACATTATAATACTGAAATTACAGAGTCGGTAACACGCGTGACTAGGGGAGGTTGCTGCTTCCTTTGATAATGATCCTAATACACAGTAGATGCAGGTTCTGAAATGTCAAACAACACCTACGTTGGAGTTTGCATTCCCTTGCTCAACTCGAGCAAATCAACAGTCGTCCCTCTTTAAATGCACCTCTTATTTTGCATTTCAAATGCAATCATGGATAATTTCACAACAATTTATGTGAGTGACAGCAGGAAGGTGGAGTGATGAGTGAGAAAGAGCTGCTCATCATGTTGTCATTTCAGTTTCCAAATGAAGGAAACAGTCCTGAAGCCCACAATGTGGCGATGCTATTTTTTACTTTTTCCATTTTGGGTTACCTGATAAGAAACATATTCAGATCTACAACAGAATTCCAGGAATCTTCACTTTGGCACATCTGTCTTCCTTTTCTGTAATTATGCAGGAATTTATTTAGTTTTTAGCTTTTCTCTAAGTAAAGATTCATGTTTTCCTGATACTAAATACTATCACAGAGTGAAACTGAGACAGCTTTTCAGACAAATTACAAGGTATTGTGCCATCAAGTCCTTCCAAAGTTGATCTACTCCTGTGTCAGAGTAAGTCACAGAAAGCAGGTGAAGAAGAGTTTAAAACAGGCTAGAGGACAACCACCTGTTACTTTTGAATGGAGAACCCCCCCTTACACACCCACACACAGTTTTCCTCATACTGTTTATATCATATTCACACCCTGGTCGCGGTTGGGCTGCATTACACTTTGACACATTTGGGGGCGGAGCAGGAACCGACCTGCAATCCTCCGATCAGAGGTCGATGCTTTTCCTCTGCACCATGACTGCTGTATTGATAAATTCAAGTTTAATTTATCACATATATTTTTACAAAATAAGCCTAACGAATGTCTGTTGTTAATGTGGGATGACTGCAATACCCAGAATACCTAGAGGAGCCGAAAGAGGATTGGTCAGAGGGATCAATGTGAACTTCTTTATTTTTGTTATTACTGAGTGTGTTTTTAAAAGCTGCATAGAGAGAAGGCTGACCTCAATCATTTAACACTGAATATTTAAATAAACAGCCTGATGGTGTCTAAATCCAGTTTTCCAAGGCACCAAACTGAGGCCTAACTGCCCTTATTGGAACGTTTGGTTGCTCTCAATTAAAGACTGTCCTTCCTTTTTAAAAAGCCGTGCAGGTCCTTCTTGGTTAAAGTGGTAAAATGATGGCGCTGACTTGGAAAAACATCCAGAAGCTGCTTCCTTTTTGCTTTTTAGGTCGATTCTTCACTGATTTTTAAAACAGCATTGTCACACTGCCACTATGTACATTTTGCGCATTTTCTTCCAATGAAATTTCTGTCTTTTGTCATTCATGCACGATATACATCATTCAAAAGTGTCTCTTGGGTTCATCATTTGCAAGAAACACACTTCCTATAAACGGACTCCCTGCCTGTATACCTGGCCTGCCCACTATACTCATTTCTTCAGGAACCTTCCCATCTTTCCCATGATGGAATGAGTCTACTCTGTCCTGATAGGTGATTGGCCAAGTGGTGTGCCCCTAAAAAGAGTCCCGCTTTTTTTTTTTATTCACAGACCTGAAGATTTGCCTCTTCCAAAAAAAGGAGTTTACTTTTTCATGTGGTATTAAGGCTGTATAACAGCCACTACGGACATTTTGCGCATATTGTCCAGATCAAAACTGGTCAAACGTGAATATAGGTGGAAAAAGTGAGAAAAGTTGTGGTTTTTACATAAACCTTTCACAGATGGATCACGGAAGAACCACATTAAAAGTACGAACAAATCACGGAAAGAACACGTAAATCAACGTAGAACATGATCCGTGCGTTATTATTGTGCTGTTTAGATGCAATTTGTTTTTGATTCCGTAACTTTTACATGATATGTGCACAATATAAATTTAAACATCTGAAGCGTGAAAAGTCTGTTAGACATTTGTGGAACGGTCGTGGAAAGACAAGAATTACACAAACACAGCGTAAGTCTCAACCGATCTGAACAGCTCAAAACTGAATTCAGACCCGTCAGCCGAAACCATCGATGGACATCTGCGCACATTTACGAACGATGAACGCAAGAAATGCTTATGAATTACTTATATCACGCATGAATCACAAAAGACCGAAATTTCATACGTGGAAAATGTCGTACATGTACGGAATGGCTGTGTGTTCAAGAACGACACACCGCTACAGCACTCTGCCTCGGTATTCAGACGCAGTAAGTGAACGACTTTTATATTAAATTTAAAGAATTAAACAAAAACGCACAAATGCATGAAAATAATTATTTTCAGTGATCCGGTAATGTGCTCAGCCTTAAATTCGACTCAGAAATGTCCTAACCCTGAGCTGCTGTGTTCTGTAAACATGCAGATTGTTTTCCACCTTCAATGCTTTGAGTGCTGACGTTAATACAGTGGCAGCAGTGATTCCACAGAACTGTGTGTTTGCAATGTAAAGAGGATGAAAGGAATTTCAGAGCTGCACGGACCATCTTTCATGCATCCTAGCTATTGATTTCCGGACATCAGAGCTTTGTATTTACTCAAACATTGATTTGTTTCCTCACAGTGTTTCTATAGTCATTGATCTGAAGACATCAGTTGTTGCTGCTGTGTAGTGCTAATCTGTTGGGGAGTGGGGTCGGCTTGGGGTGTGTAAAGGCACTAGTGTAACAAAAGATTACACAATTTTCAAACTCATTGATACAGGCCGTCTCTGGACTTCTCAGATGTGTAACACTCATATTACCACAAAGGCAGAGTTTTGTGGACCTGTCACACATTTTTACCTGCTAATATCCATAAATGCATAATGAAAGGCATATTTGAACCCACCCAGCACTGGGAAGGGCTGGGTAGGGTCCAGTACCGGTGCCAAATTGGTACTTTTGAAATGGTCCCATTACCTTAACGTTGATCAAAGCGGTGTTTAAAAAATAAAACCCAAAAACATTTGTACTTGCGGGTTGTGTAAGTGTTCTCTACGACCTGTCGCCCGTTGAAAAAACTGTGCATCGTGATCATCATTGGTCAACGCCCTTCACATTTTAGGGGGGCCACTTGTGTGTCTTGTACAGATGTGACCAGGGCTTTAACAGAATAGTACTGCCACACACAGAACCACATATAGTATGTCCCATTAAACTGGGACAGTGAGAGTTGAACATCTACTGAGCTTCTTGAAAAATGCATTACTTCATCCCTGTCCTCAAGTTTCCATTTGATGATGAACTTGGAGCAGCATTAATGCAGAGAGATGAAAAAACTCTTATTTCAGGATATGAAGATAAGAGGATTTAAGGATCAACAGGTGTTTGAATAATTCCAAATCCATGTGTGAACTTGATTGTGGTGAAAGCAATAGATCAAACTCGACTTATACCTCAGTTAATTATCACTGTATTTAATTAAGCATATATGATTTAAGTGACATTTTTGTTTTGTTTTCTGTCTTTTTAATCTATGCATTTCATGATTTCTGTAATGAGTTTGATACATATGTGTAAATTCTTCATTGCTTTGACTACAATGCTTGAAATAAATCAATAAAATCAAATCAAATCATGATGACGGGTGCAGCTATTTGCGACTCTACTTAAGTCAAAAAGACCTTGATCCACTTTAGAGAAGGAATATCTGGCTGTTTTCTGGGTTTCAGAGCCTTTCCAGGAATGTGTCGAGGCTCTTCACGCAGCCGTATTTCCAGACCACAACAACCTCAGAGGGTTGATGCCTCGTCCCAAGTCTTATGGGTGACCAACGTCAGCAACGTTCACAAACCTGATGAACATTAAAAAAAGTACCTGCAGTGGATGCACATCTGGATCTTCTACCCTCACACGGTGTCACCGAACGCATGGATCTCTCATCACTGCTTACACATCTGTTGATTACAAATGGAGGACCTGGTCACGGGCATTTTGCAGCTTAGATGAAAATTCACATCAAAGTCCAGATGAGTGCTGCACTAGAGTACTCACCCTTTCTGTGATCCTCAGCATCATGTGAGATTCTCTGCTCTGACACATGCATGACCATCCAGCAGGTCAGTGAGCACTGAACAAAAATGCCATGAATTCTGGACTGAAATGAGTTCATTCATTCTGATGGGAAAAATGACTGGGACTGTTTTCGAGAGGAAGACGAGAGACCCTTGACCATCCATGCAGACGACCAGAAGGCAGCTGTCACAGGAACCGATGGTTCCCATTTACCTGTTCAGAGCTGTACAGCACTGACCCAATAATTCATGGAACCCCCTCTGAATGCCGAGTTCACACAAATAAAATGAACGTTGATCCAGAAAACATCCTTTTAATTCTAATTCTCTGAGACACCACTTTTTTATGTTTTTATTGTCTATTGGCCATAATCATTAAAAGTACAAGAAATATAGGTTTTCAATATATGTGAAATAATTATATGTAATATTTTCAATAACACTTTTCCTGTTTATATATAAATATAAAAATAATAACATAACGGCCCAAGTGTCTGATGCTGCTAATGAGCACATGTTCTCTGCCATGCCTTCACATCAGCACCAACATATTTAACTTTTAATGATGTTACTTTTTTTTTTCTCCTTCCAGAAAGTTTCTCTCCTGTCTCATTAGACCACAGAGTACTTATCCAGATGTTTTGGGTATATTCCAGCTGTTTCTAAGTCGTAAAGTCATTTTTGCTCTGCAGTTTCTCCCATCCCTCCCTCCCCCCCTCCCCCCTGGGGTCACTGGGATGCTAGAGCCTATCCCAGCTATCGTTGGGTGAAGGTGGGGTAAACCTTGGATAGAAACTCACGAGAAAACCCACACATGAGCGAGGAAAACAAGCAAACTCCACACAGACAGAACCAGGCTGGATTTGAACCCGGGCGTTCTCGCTGTAAGATGACAGTGCAAACCACTACACAACCGTGCCGCCCTCACACGGGTTAATTTTGGTCTAAATCTCTTTCGTACTGTTTGATTATGAAATGAGTTAAGTGACTGTTTTCCATGTTCAACTACTCCTCCCAAAGCCTTCCAAACTGGAATTTGAAAAACCTTTAGATCAAACAAAATGCAACATATATAATTATTGATTAATAATAGTTGGAAGCAAATTAAAAACATTTTAAGCAACAAGCAAAGACTCTTTAGTGCACCTAGATTTTTTTTTGTCAGAAGATCAGAAATAAGACACAAATGTAAAATCAAACATCCCAAAGCGTGTTGATCAGCTGTTTTAATAATAAATAAATAAAGAAGGATCAGACATAAAGTAATTTCATTCTCTTTCTGGGAAGGTTTTTGTTTTGAGTCACTTCATGTTTCTACTTAAATGTATGTTTATCATTTGCTATTCAAATATGCTCCATTATGCGTCATTCTGCTTTGCAGACACCCATTTAATAAAGAAACCTTCACGCACTTGAAAGCAAGTGTTTCAATTGACTTTCACAGCCTTAATGACTCATTCTTGAGCTCAAAGAGTGCTTTCCGTGGCTCCGGGAACGCACTAAACATTAAGTCTCTCTGTTTTCACAAACCACTGCACACCAGAGTAGCTTCATATTTTCTCCAGCTTTCCGTTCTTTTATCTTAACAGAAGCGTTTCCCACAGAGATTTGGTCTTTGAGGACCTCTGAAAAACCCTCCGGCCGTTAAAACTGAACTGACCTCTGAGTTTAGCCTCTTCAAATCCTTCAGTCTAAAAGGTAAATCCATTAGTCAGCTCTTAATGGCCTAAAAAAACCAAAGCTGTTTGGCATTTCAGTTTTTGACTTCCTTCATTTTTTTGTAGAGAATAAAAACCTCAAAAGCTCATTATGGTTAGCCACTAGCAGGTGACCCTATGCTTACAGTTCTGGTTTTATCAGCCCCACAAAAAAAAACAACCTTTAGAAAACTTCATTTTCAGTCACTTTAGTTAGAAATGGCTCCTGTTACACAAATCGTCTCAGCTCTTTTGTTTTAGAAAATGCTGCAAGTCCATTTCTGTGACTGTGAGCCTCCCAAACTGTTTGTCTCATTTAGAATGAACAAGCTCTGTTGTGTTTAAAATGTAAAAGATTGAAGGGCTTTATTGTCAAATGTACAGTAAGGACACAGGTTTCCCTGTACAACGAGGTGCTTACTCTGCTGTTCGCTCTGGATGCCATAAGGTTAAATATAAAAACATTTGTCATTAGTGACTGGAAGGCTGATTAGTAATTGCTGGCTGCACTTAGTCTCTGGAGGAAGCATTCAATCTGGTCTTGTGTTGGACTAATTGAACATATTCAAAGGCAGACAAACATTTTTGTCGCTTGAGTTTTAGCATCTTTGTGCTGCAGCATCTCTTCATGCAGCTCATGAAATGACCGGCTTCTGCATCAATTTCCTACGAGATTTTCACTGAAGGAAGACCTGGATTTAAACAATTCTAAATATCCTATTAATAGTAATAACTTTGTCGAAATCACGAACCAACAAAATAAGATGTTTTTGTAATTTTTAGGTAAAAACTAATATATTAAACTACTATTAGTTTTTAGGTTGTATTAAAAGTTATCCTATACAAAGTTATCTAAACAAAGAAAACTGGTCAATGTGGTTCATTCATATAGTTACTGTTTTTTTTAATAAATGTATTTATTTACAGAGGTTGCCTTTATATTATGTTTAGTCAGATAAACCCAGGAGCAGGAAGATTCAAACACATACGGAAGGTTTCCAAGGATTTACTCACAATGCCAAACATATGGGGCCGCATGGAAGACCCTCCAACACCAAATGAACCATCCATAAATAAGGAAGCTAGAGTAGATAAATGCAGGCAGCTGTGACCAATTTGGAGAAGGCCACAGCCAACCTGCAAAAAACATCACTAGGGGGCGCCCCATAACACTTTAGGCCTCAAGTCGTCAAGTCGTCTGGAATTTTTGCTTGTTTTTGGGCATGAATTGAATTTCTAACATCATCTGCTCTCCTTTGGATAATAAATAATCTTCACAGTCGATGAAGGTGTCTTAAACTCCAGCAGAAACCAGCGAGACAAGTGTGAAGGTTCAAGAAAAACAAACTCATCTGAATTTTACACTGAATTTTACGCAGCTTCAGTTTGCTGGGATGTCCAGCTTTTTTTTTTTTTAACTCCTGTGAATATTTTCTCCAACAACATCCTGCGAGGAACAGGACCAATAAGAGTTCCCAGATTGATGGATTTAATGGACATATAGCAGCGGTGGAAAAAAACCAATTCAGCACAGAAAGTATTTCACCACAGAACTTTCCTGCAGACAATCCCCCTACAATGACTTAACTACACTACGAGATGTTAATAAAAAATGACTGTCCCTGAAGTCACACAGTTATACGGGTTCGGCGAGTGTGCTGCATGTTTTTCTTTCAGATGCTCCCAGTGGCGTGTTTCCTTGGCCTTGCCTATGATTGCTGCATTATCCAGCAACTGGGGATTATTATGGGCTTATTTAGCAACAACCAGAGTGAGCACAAACAGTCAGCAGCACACTGCTCGCAGCAAAGGACTTTCATCTTGTGGAGACAAAAAATATTAAACAACTGCAAAAGGCAATTTGAAGGGGTTTGTTTCAGGCAAGGCAGTGTATGGGTCAGAAAGTCAAAGTAATGCAAATACTTTTTGTTTGTTGAACTGTTTATTCACATGTTTTGGTCAAGATTGCTTATTTGAGAGTATTTATCACAATATAGCATGCTTGGTCACTATTTTAGTTTTATTCCTTTATGTCTTATTTTTTAAGTAAATATTGCATAACTTGTCAATATCCAAAAGACAAGCCAAAAGGTGCACCACATGCATAAAACTCTTATTTCATATTTGTTTCTTGGAGCTGATAGAGTTTACTAAAAAAAACCTGCAGGAATTTCCTCTCTTTTCTGTATTTTTGAACTCAGCTGAGGAATCTGGACACAGACAAAGATCCTAACCTCACCTAGAGAAAAAACGAAGAACTTGTAAAATATAACACTGAGATTAAAACTTGTTTTGAGAAAAAGGTGCTCATTTCCTTGACCGGGACTGTTCTATATTCAGCCTGTGTTATGCATGTTTATCCCTTGTGCTATCTTGTGGGGTCCAGATGACCCCACTCCCAACATTAATTTTTTTTAGTTAATTTTAGTCTCTGTACAGCACTTTGGAAACTGTTTGTTTGGGAAATGTGCTACAGCTATGAGGTTAGTGAACTTTCCATTGAAGACATGAAAGACACTAGTTTCTTTTAATAAGGTGCTTATTGGTTTTCGCCCTGCTTCACTGCATCAGTGTTATCTTTTAATGTGGGGCTTTATTACTAGTTCGATCATCAGATTGCACTGCAGGTTCCTCTATTTAACAGATCTTTCCAAGATGGTTTGAAGAAATAGATCAAGGAAAAAAGGGACCAATGATTCAGTCCTGTGTTTTAGCCATTTCTGATCTCCACAATGTAAATTAATGCAATTTTTAATTTCATCGTTCAAGCTTCTGAGCTGCTGTTGTTGCTTATCTTGTTTTAATTACATTTAACCACTGCTTCTGATTGGACAGAAATTGACTTGGTATTCCAGCTCCAAACCTCCACATCTTTTTGAATGTCAGTGATAATAAAGACTTGACGTCAGCAGGTTGGAAGGCAGGTGGCATGAATCCCACTAGTTTGCCCACTGAGTGTCAAAAAGAGGAGAAAACAATGTAAATGGACAACAGTCCAAACACATTACTTCTGCAATGTGAGTGAGTGATGATTAAAAATAAAGAAAAAACAGATTTCTGTCACAGCCACTCATATCTGACACCTGAACTCTGTGGAGTAATATTTATGCCATCACATTGCAAACAAAAAAAGGCTAAGTTGCAAATGAAAATATCAAATATTTGCTTTCAAATACTTTTTCTTTTCTTTCAATTTTCTTTTCTGTAAACCCTAGAGATGGTTGTGGGTGAAAATCCCAATGGATCAGCAGTTTCTGAAATCCTCAGCACCAACAACCACGGTTCAAAGTCACTTCAATCCCCTTTCTTCCACGTTCTGAGGCTCGGTTTGAACTGCAGCTGATCGTCTGGACAACGACTACATAAATGCAGCGAGTTGCTGCCATGGGATTGGCTGATTAGAAATGTGCATTAACGAGCAGTTGGACAGGTGTGCCTAGTAGTGAGTGGATGTATAAATACGTAGGTGGATTATTTGGAGCTTGTCGTTTTAAAAGTAGCTTGTGTGAGCACCCCTGATTTCATTACATTCTTTACACAAAACATTGTACACAATAGGATATTGTATGGTTATTATTTTTACTTATTATTTCTGTTTTTATGCGAGAGTCTTCATTGTAAATTATTTTTGTGCATGTTAGCAGTGGGGTCTGTGAGGATGGTAATTTGATCTGTGTCAAACGTTTAAATAAATTTCACATTTGACAATAAAATAACCTTGAACCTTGAAAATGTTGTTGTGTTGCTGCTGCTCAGCTTACTTAAACAGCGTTTGAGCCTGATAGCGTTTACCCAATAGCAAAGAGCGCAATGTTCTTTTTGGGACGTATGAACTGATGTGTGCAGGCGGTCTGCATGCTGACCAAACCACGCAGAAACATGCAGGACAAAATCTGCATTAACCGTCTTTTTTTTTTTTTTCAAAACAGATGTGAAAGAAGCAAAGGTACGATCCAGCTTTCTTTGTTCACCTGATAAATCCAACAATTTGAGCTCCTTTCTGAGACTGTCTGCACTCCTCCACCACAGAAATGAATCCCAGTGAACGAGCTTGAAAACCAAAATGCCAAAATTAACAAGACTGTCACATTAATACAAATTACAGGTCAGAAAGGAATCACCAGCAGGCGGTGAAAAGAGCCTCCCCGAGCCGTAATGACTGAACACATGTCTGCGCACGCTCCGATGCTCATGACCGCTGAAATTAAACTTTGAGTCAATAGACATGATCAAATTGTCCATAACCTGACAGGCTCGTTTGTCACCTGGTGGCAGCTTCCTTCCTGTAATTAGCAGACTCTGGATCTGTTCTGCTGAGCTGCACTGGCGGACTGTCACTCAGAGCAGAAGCAAGAATAACTTTACTCTCACTGAAGTTATTCATTATTCAGCTTTTTGTATAATACTTTTGGATGGTCTGTATTGATTCTTCTGCGTCTTCCAGTCCTTCCTGTGGAACACATATGTTTGGGTTTGCCACTAAACCATAAAAACCGAGAGGGACCAAATGCCTCTCAGTATGCTAAACTGTAAAAGAGCCGTAAATCATTGAAAAGTTGTGTTATTTTCCTCCACTTACTGTTAATTGAATTGTGCACGGCTGTGCGTTCAGTGTGTGCTTTGCAGACTCATTTCTAAGCCAAAGCAGGTAATGCACGGCTCCAAAGAAACTATACTTATCAATTAATTTACAAACATTCTTATATCCTAATTAGGAATGTTTACTTTGGCAATTATAATTTTCAATTTCACGCCATTTTAACCCGAAGTTAATTAAAAACAAGGTTTGCGATTAGCATTGTTCCAGACGTTGCCCAAGCTGCTGCACCTGCGACGCAACACAATGCAAATGGGCAACGAGGGAAACATAGGGGCCTGATTTTCTCCTCAATAGAGTCTGTGGCAGAATATCTGGAGCAGGAAAGAGGAAACAAACGTTCTCACAGATGGAAATACATATGGATTTTTGGAATCAGACAAAACGTGCACGGAAATGAGATCTTCATGAGAATCTCACTCCCTTTTCTGCACGACATACACAATGGTGGAAAGTTCCCTGAATGAAAAAAACTTTTTTTTTCTTTTGCCCAGTCTGTTGAGAGCTCATTGGACATCATGTAGAGATCAGGGAAGAGCAGCCAGGTGGTTTTAAACATTTTAAATAAAATCCTCCTGTGCATGTAAAACAAGAAGGATGACATTTCTCTCTGAAAAGGAACCAGCAGATAGCTATTAGGCATAGACACACAAAGGCTCCAGGACCTCCATCTACTTTAGTTTGTGCTTCTGAATGACAGACAGTGATCTGCAGGTCCAACACACCAGAATCTGACACTTCCTCCAATAACATTTTATGATTTTAAACACAGATTAGGAATAAAAACCACTTTTTATATTAAATAACAAATCAGAAAACGATGACAGTTCATGTGAACACTCTGTGACGGTTACAGGCTGAGAGCTGGAACTACCAGCATTTCTATGAGCTCTGACCATACAAACGCAGTACAGACACACCTGCACCCAGAAACACGTTCATCATTCAGATTAGTCTCATTTCCTTCAGTCTTTTAATATTTATGCAAAAATACAAAGAAAAAAATGAAAAAATAAACCATTTTCACAATAAAACAAACAAAATATATTGACGTATTAGATACAAATATACTCGCTGCTTTTTTATTTTTATCAATTAACAATTGAAGATTGAAACATGTCACTACAGGAAATGTTGGTTTGTTTGTTTCTCAAGTTTTTCTTGGTTTTTGTCATGTTTTGTTTTAGTGTCAGTCACATCAGGTTTATGTTGATGACCCTCCTCTGTGTGTTTTAGTGACCGGCTTCAGTTCATCCTTGTTTAGTCTTCTGTCACTTTAGTTTCTCCTTCCATTCTGTTTGTTCACATGTAAGTTCATTTATTGAAGTTTTAAGGCTCCTGACATCCTACATCTCCACTTCCTGACAGAAAAAATGAATGCTGCTTCTTTAGATCTTGTGCTTCAGCAGAAGAGGAAGGAAAATACTCCAATTTAAAATCTATTGGCTCCAAACTGGCTTTAAAATCCAGTTCAGGATTATTTCACGGGTTCATAGATGTTTTAGCAGTCTTCATTTGTCAGACCCCACAGTCTGTCAGCCTGAAGAATTCATCTTCAGGCCTAAAACTCACTTTATTCGAGCGTTTGTATTGCATCAACTAACCTTTGACCCGTGATGTGTTCAATGACGAGTCCAAAACCAACATGGAGGAGAATCTGATCATTCTCCTCCAGAACTCCATGATATTTTGTCTTATTTGTAATAGAAATCAAAATAAATAAACCTGATCTCTAAATATTATCCATGTCTTCCATGCATTGTGAATGAGATATACACTGGATCACGTGGCGATCGGCCAAAAGCATTTGACAGTAGCTCCTCCCACCCGCGTCTGGGGGCATCAAGTTTATGAACTCATTTTTGGAGGAGCGTCGAGCAGCGAATCTGCCGTCCATCCAGATAGAGGCGGCTAACGCGAATTTGACCAGCAGCTTTAGGATTGCCAGTTAAAAAAAAAGGGTTTGTTCTTCCGAGTTTTGGCATCGTCTACTTCTCAAAATTGTGACCAGAACTAAAATTAATCCATAAGGAGTTTCTGATTATAAAACGCATTTAAAAAAAAAAAAAGTAATAGGCCTTATGGTGAAAATAATTGAATATATCTTATTTGGTTTTTAAACAGTTCTTTTTTATATTTTTCATTGTGTCATTCTAACTGTAATTGTTAGACTTTTTTTTTTTATCAACTTTTGCTACTAGAATAATTTAGACAGCTCTTTGACCAGGTGAGCATGTACAAAATCCTCAGTTTAACGGTTGATTGTCTCTAAGGTATTAGAGGACTGTGATGTTTTGAGTGTCCTTAAGACTGCATCCTTTCTGAAAAAACCTCTTAACCATGAAAAAAACGGTGTCAGCTTGGTTACGGAGCCATGAAAGAGAGTCTCCAGCGCTGGGGTTGTTCTTCACCGTAGAAATGGCCTCGTTCTGCCTCACCTCCTTTTCTTATCCTCGCTGGTCACCTTGTGCGACACGCTCGCCTCCCTCCGGATCTGCAGGGGCTAATGTGAAACGCCGACATCACAAGTCGCGCCCTGAACCCTGGCCTCTGTCACACTGACACATGTTTACACAGGAAGTAAAGACGGCCTTATTTACAGTCCTCATCCACAGGCCGGATGGATGGCAGCCATCTCATTAACACCACAGCGAGTCCAAGGTCCTCAAACATGTCCAATAAAGATGTCCTCTCAGGCATCGTCGTGCTGGAAGCTGACCGTCTTCCGGAGGCGAAGGAAAAAAGATTTTGTTTTTTGAGTCCACAGAGCGGCAGAGAAAATGCAAACGCAGGGGAGTGAGCTTTGAAACAAGGTGATGGTGAGATGGGAGTGATTTATTAGTGCAGCTGGACACTTAATAATTACTTAACACACACAGGCATAGATCACCTTTACAGTATTTCTGTCAGGCGACGGCGAGAGAATGGAAATGATACGTGATTGATGCCGGGAAGCGTAGCATGCCCCACAGGGGTGGGGGTGGTTGTGCAAGGTCTTACTTATAAAAACATCAATCAAGGCCGCGTGGTCCGTGAAGCCACGAGGTGTGAAACAGCACAGGACCTCCACCCCCACCCTTCACAGGAAGCAGCGTTCCTTTTCTATTTAACACTGACAGCACAAGGATGCAGCGTGGCAAAGAAACTCCAGACTTTCCTTTTTCCTCAAACCGCGCACGTCAGCATCAGCATCGGGTCACCAAGACGGACACGCCGCAATAAAACAGTTTTCTGATCAGGCAGGCTTCAGTCGTGAAGCCACTCATCCGAGTGGCTCCATCTGTCCTTCTACAGAATTTAGTTGAAACAAAATTTTTTTTTAGTTGCAACTTTTTAGAAAAACTCCTAAAAATACAAACTTTTTGTGCTCTAATAATCGTAAAAAATGTTGCAAAATTCCAAAGGGACTGATGTCAAAACATGAGCCAAACAGAAGCTCTGTGTTCCATCTCGCTTCATGACGTAGTTGTTCCTCTGGTACGAACTGCTTTAGCTGCTCAATCAGTTAGAAATAGGCAAAGCAAGTTTGTTTGAATGACACAGAATAATTCAAAGTGCAAATAGCACACAGAGAAAACAGAAACTCTGAAGTATGACTTTATTCTGTGTTCCTTTCCAATATCACGGTTCAGCTTTCGTCTCTCACTGTTTCACTGATTTGTTGTAATAAAATGTTGATTTTATTTTTCATGAATTGTGTTCTGCTTTCTGATTGGCTCTGGACCATTGTCAATCAATCTCCTCTTTGCCACATCTCCTGTACTTTTGCCAAATCTTAACTCTTCATTCATGGAGGTGGCAGAGCAGAAAACTCTGAGCAGGTTCAGGGCCATCATGAGGAATTCCTCACATCCCCAACACGAGGCCTTCACCAGCAGGAGGACAGTCAGCAACAGTCTGCTGTCCCAGCGCTGCTCCACAGAAAGACTGAAGAAATCTTTTGTTCCTCGTACCAACAGGCAATACAACTCTCTGGCAGGGCATCTTAAAAGTAACTTCTTGTAATTTTTTATTTTTATTTTTTAACCCACTGATTTTCAAACCATTAATCTACTTTTATATCTATTAATCTTTTTAATCTATTGCTATTTTTACTATTTTTATTGTTTTTAATGTGTGTGTGTGTGTTTTATAAGTGTGAGCAGAAGGCCATTTTAAAATTTCCTTAGGGATTATTAAAGACCTATTCTATTCTATTCTATTCTATTCTATTCTATTCTATTCTATTCTATTCTATTCTATTCTATTCTATTCTATTCTATTCTTATTTTGGTTGTTTATGCATTTTATTGCTTATGTAATTTTGTGCTGTTTTTTTTAAATTGTATTAAAAAGTTTCATTCATTCGTTTCTTAAAATATGTATGATTATTTTACAAAATAAAGATGACTACATGTGGATTTCATTTATTGTTGGTTATTTCACTGCATAAAGATGCTTTTCAAACATAAGAGGGGTGGGGGGAACTGACCAATCCAGGAAAAATAAAACTACTGAAATGGATAAACGCAAATCAGAAAACCAACCACTTAGCCATCAACCATAACTGTGTCGCTATAGGGTACAGCCCGGACGAGCCCCCAGCCCACCACAGGTAAGCCCCCAAAGAGTTACTGCCCAAAATGCATCCACAAAAACTCTGATCATACCTAAAACCTTTTTTCTGTTTAGTCACATCAAATTAGTAGAAGCCCTGAAAAAAGAGCAACACTCTGCACAATTTAGATATCTTGGTTTGACGTAATTAGAATTCTAAGAAGAGGCAAAAAAATGTTGCTAGATACAGTAAAAGTACTAAAAGTACAGTTCACATTGTTGTGTTTTTATTACGTTAAAAAATGATTTTGACTACAAGTTAAACAAACTATTTTTTACTAGAAAATGTCTACTATTTTTTGTAGAGCTTTACTTGAAAAACCTGTGAGCAGAATTTTGTGACTATACGAGCAAATTCCTGTTTATCACTAAAAACATGTTGCGTGTTTCTTTCCAAATTTAAAACTGTTCTTTTCTCTGCTCTTCAACTTTGTGGTCGAGCTTAGTGAACACCTGAAAATTAGACTTTTAACTATCCCAAGTTTGATAAGTCATTGTATGAATGTATAACTGATGAACGCAATGTATTTTATAGACTATTCTTATTTAATTGCTTGAAATAAACCATTTCAAATCAAATATAATCAAAAAAATGTAAAAGCTTTTATTTGTAACAACTTTTATCTGACGGTTCGTAAAAGAGATCAGCACCTTTTTTAGCAGACAGTTTTGACTTTTTTACATTGAAGAAAAAGAAAGTCAAGAGCATGTTTATTCACAACAAATAGAGTTTTTTTACCCCAACCGTTTTCTACATCTGCAGTCAACCAACCGATCTCAGCAGCTAACAGACAAACCCGAATGTTTGTGGAGCTTCAGACACTCGTGTGCATCCCATAGAAAGCGTGCAACACTATCTGCAGTGTACCATGCTTTTCAAGATTTCAACTTAAAAGCAAAAGCACTTGGTATGAAAGCTGTAGAGACGTGTCTCCTCAGTGAGTTAGTGCCATCAGTCATGATCTGATGCAGCAAACCATTCTCAGTCCATTATCTCTGCTGCTCGCTGTCTTGACTGCAAAGATGATGGTCTCTACCTTCACTCACCTGAGCAGGCCTGAGCGCCAAATCAAGGACATAAATCTACTTGGGAGCAAGCAGTGGTGGAAGAGGTGAAGAAAGTGATACTAATAGCACAAAAGACTGAGCGAGTCGTTCATGTTCGACGGGAAGTCACAATTCATCCGTCTTATCTGTTGTTTTTGAAAGACATCAACCGAAGAGGAAACTGTTGTTTTATCCAAACTTTTGCTAGGCAGAAAAATAACACTATAATGTTTTATTTTTTTTCAAGTAAACGAACATTATCGTGATATTTAAGGTCAAATCTTTTTTGAGGCTTGTTAGCTTTCAACTGTAGAGTTTTTGACAAATGCATATTTGGGGGCTCACTGGCTTGGATGATAATGTTTTTTTTGGTGTTTTTAACATGTTCTTGTGGCATTTTTCTGCTGACACATATTAAGACACTTAAGCTCAAATTGCATTTCTGATCATTGAAATCGTTGTGAAACAGCAGCAGACCAAAGAAGATGTGATGTATTTGTGACATAGAAAATATGCTGGCTCAAGCTTCCTGCTCTGCTCCATTCTGATGATCCACTGTGAGACAAACAGATCCATGAACGTCTTTGTTTTTTCTCATCTGAGCTGGAATCTGGATCAGAACTGTACGGATGGATGCATCTGATATTGCTTCCATTTCTGTTGCACCACTATTGTTAGCTTGGGGATGTGAGGGGCTGTAAGCTAGCAGGAGAGGGTGTAAACATGATTGATAGGGACTAAGGCTATGTCCTAGAAATTGACACGTTTTTGATTTTGGCTGTCATAATAACAATTAAAAGACCACTGGAAACACATGGAAAATAGATCAAAAGGTGATTGGAGTTGAAGTACAACCCTAGGGCAGTGCTTCTCAAATAGTGGGGCGCGCAGTGGTGGCAGTTTTAGGCACAGGTAATACGGCAATTGTCCGGGGCACAAATTTAACGGGGGCGGTGGTGACAGCGGCTCAGCATTTGGAAAAGAATCTGCACCACTATTGGTTTCCTATTATCTATAATATGACAGAGTTTGTAACAGCCTGAAACTGTGAACTGTCGTCCCTGCAGCTGCTCCTGTCACACATGTGTGAGAAGGAGAGGGGAGGGATAGTGGGCTCAGGCTGCAGGTGGAACGTGCACGCGGAGCGCTAGATTGCGCAACACTAGGATCATGGCGTGCCTTTAGATCAGTGTTTTTCAACTTTTTTTGAGCCAAGGCACTCTTTAACCTTGACAAAAATCCCGCGGCACACCAGCATCCAAAAATAAAAAAAACGAGAAACTCATAGTCTGCATTGATCTACAGTCCCTCCACAATCTCACACGAATTTTTGTGATAATTGTGGCAGAAAAAGCAGGAAGCTGCAGCTGTTTATTCTAAAAGATATAATAAAAGTTAAGTTAGAAGATTTTAAAACTGTTTGATGTGTGTTCGTTGTTGTTTCAAGACGTTAATAGGAGAGACTCTTTGTGCGGCGAGACACTGTCACTTTAACCCAATGCATCATGGGAGATGTTGTGCAAAAATCCGCCGAACGCAGAAAGACAAGCGTCTCTGAGCCTCATTGTTTTGTTCACGTGTTCCACGGTCTGACACCGGATTATGTGGAAAGCTACACCGCTAAAGATGAGCTTTAGCTGGTATTTTTGTTAGAACTGAGCAACTTTATGAGCAGAATCAGAACAAGGAAGTGAAGACTTTAACCACTTCTCATTGGTCAGACTGATGACATGTGATTAAACCTCCAAGAATGATTGGTGGAGACAGTTAAAAGGGGCGGGACTTTTCAAAAAACAGCTGTAGCTGCAGCTAAATCGCGGTACTGTCATTCTTTTCAAAATGTCTTCAATTTAATCAAATAAACACAAAGAAAAAAGTATTTTACGATCTTTCAAATTCCTAACTACTCAGTGTTTTATCTGGACCTGTTTGGATGAACACAGAGCTGATATCCAGGAGATGGTAAATGTTTTTACATCAGTTAATGAGGACAATTTCCCACGGCACACTAGTGTGCCGCGGCACACTACACTAGTGTGCTGCGGCACACTGGTTGAAAAACACTGCTTTAGATGACTCAGCTCATCCTAATAATGTCATCCTTTAATAACTATTTGTAGACATTTTATGATTTGACTTTATTTTCCATCAATATATTCTTTGTCTGCCTGTGGTTTAGTTGGTGTCAGTATTTGACATAAAGACAGCAGGTAATGCAGGAAAACAGCTGCACTTTATGAGATCATAAATTTAAAAAAATCATCATTCAGATCTATTTCTTCAGACTAAAAACATTAAATATATTGGTGCTGCTGTTTTCATGTTTCAGATCAATTTACATTTAATATTATTTATTGATTGAATAATTTTTCTCTGCATCAAATGGTTCAGTTGGTCAAAAATGTTTCTAGTTTAAATAAGGACTGGCAGATTTTTTTATTTCAGGCACTTTAAGCTTCTATTCTGTTTTAGACTAACAGGGCTTCTGTGGCTAAATACATTTAATATTTGTTGAAAGTGGATTTATATTGATGTTTTCTTTTGTTTATGTTAAAAGATACAATTTTAGATATACTTACCCAATTTTTATAGATAATAACCAAATATATTGCCATCGCAGTGCACGCGTGTGTGGGGGGGGCAAAACATTTTCTTTTTCCTGGGGGGGCCTTGCAATAAATAATTGGGAAGCACTCCCCTTAGGGAAGTCGGAAAGACTAAATAACATTTAGCTGAGCATTTCTGTATTTCTAAAGAGAGTATACCTGCTTTCTGGTTAAATAAAAACATTCAGAGGGATAAAGAATATGACAGAAAAAAACTCATCACAGAAAAGTTCTCAAAGTCCACCTGACAGTTACTTCTAAATTGTCATGTTGTTGGACCGTGCTCTCTCCTCTTCACTGCTTTGTGACATTCCAGACAGTACAACCAAAAGTCTCGTCCCTCCAATTACAGAACCCAAAGCACTCATCCATTTCGGTTGTGTGGGAAGAGCCTGACCCTTCCCACAGCTCCTCCGTCGCTGACAGCTGACAGATGTTTTATGGTTTTCGAATAACGCAACCTCTTTGGAGTTCCACACAGGCAGTTTTGAGATGACGAGACAGTGGAGACAGGCTCCCATCCTCTGTGTGCTGCTGCTGCTTCATTTGTCAAACGCGATCGCTGCCGTGCAGAGGAGGAGAGCGTGTTTGGATATTTGTAGATGTCTTCGTTTGGGTTAATTCCTCTGCTGCTGAAGCTCTGAATTGGCCGCAGTGTTGTTCTGACAGCTGGTTAATGATGCACACGGATGGACGTTGGAAACTCCAGAGATGGCTGCTCTGGTTTTGGAAGGGCTTCGTGGTCACGGTTCAGACTCGGCTCAGCGTGATCTCAGTCATGTAACTGGAACTGCGCTGGAGTTGCTTCATAAAGAGCAATGTTTGGTGGGATGTCTGACCCGTGTGTCCTCTTAATTTAAACTTTCTTCCTCCACGCTCCAAGCAAAGCAGCCTTGGGTACCTGTAAGGCGCCCCCACTTGCCTTTGCTGCTTCGTTGACTTCTTCATTATCCTGAGGAGGATATCCACTTCTCACAACCAGACTACTAAGAGGCTAGTTCCTCTTTACCCGGAATCCTCCCCTTGTCAACCTGCTGCACCTCTGCGGGAATAAAAAGGAGGAAGCATTGATTTTCTAAAGCCACTATTTGATGTGGAATGATTTAGCAGCCCCCCTCCCCGGCCCTCTCTCAGTATGAACTCTACTCTTGAGCCTGCCCAGAGCAGGGTAGGTCTGAATAAGTCAGACTTGCTTATGGATTTGGACGAGACCTTGTCCGCCCTCCTGTCTCCTCAGCAGCAGTAATGATGGCAGCAGCGCCGATTAAGGGTTGGCTGTACAGACAGCCCTCTGGATGAAAAAGAGGAACAAATCATAGTTGGTCTTTCAGTGTAATTTAATGCCCATCCTCCCGAATAACCGAGCCAGGCTGCACCCCCAATTATCCTCAAATAACACATGCAGAGGGATACAAGACGATAAGAAGAGCAACCCTAAAGCCTAGAGGTTGCGCCTCTGCTGCATGAGTCCTCATGGCCGTGAAGATGAAACATGTTTATAAAAAATGAAGAAAGGACGTCTTTGCAAAAATGGTCCCAGATTCCTCGTAGGTACCTGGAACATCTCAATTCAGTTTTGTTGTTCAATGGAGCAATATGAGACAGCTTCATGAGGGATTGGCAACTTTTAACCTGTTCAAATTGTGACAAAGTGGAGACAAAAGCGAGGTTTTGATATTCTGGAAACAGGAATGCTCCACCACATAAGTGAGTCCCAGGCGACTGTGCTGAACAGTCCAATTTAGTCTGATTCCAAGTGAAAATGTGTTTATTTTTCTTTGATCAGTTTGTATCTGCAACAGTCCCAAGCTGTTGCAGTTTGCTGAGCGCGTTCCCTTCACCTTCACGTCTTACACCCCAAGCTGGAGTGATTTCCACTGGGGTTTGATCCGTACAGACAGATCAATGCAGATAATATTTTCATTTGGCAGACGTGAACACAGATGAACAAAAACATGTAAAGCTGTCTACAATAAAGTGCTAACTGTGAGCATTAGTCAGTGTAGTTTCAAAAATGGGAGCGGGGGGGGGGCAGGATGTGTTCTTGAGCATCTTAATATTCAGAGCACGGAGCAGCAGCAGAGAGATGACAGCAAAGGGATCAGAAGGTTTACTTTGAGTTTACGGAATGAAACAGCTCGGCTGCGTGCATATATAGTACTATAAATGTTGATGTTACCCAGTAATAATTAGACGGAGGACGGTTCAGGAAGTTTAATAATATTTTCCAAATCAATTTAGCATGGCTATAAACGAAGCTGCCGGCAGGATGGACAGTAAGTCATGCAAACCTCATTAGGCTTCTCCTTTGTGCAGTTATTCCATTTAACTACAATGCAGATTACGCAATGAGAGATTATTAGAATTTCAGAGTTCACTGTGTCTCTGGATCAGTGAGGCGGGGGGCTTTCCGTAACGTTTAGGTATGCTAGACTAAGTAAACGACACGACAAACAGAATTAGATTTGATTTTTCTCTTTTTTTATTTTATATTTTTTCTGGAGTTGCATCTCCCAATGACATCGATTCAGCCTGAAGCTCCGTGAGTGAAACTAACTGAGCTTATTGTGATATTAATATAAACAATAAACAGTTTTATGAAAACATATATACGTTTTTGGGAGTATTTATACCATTGGTGTCGCACAAAATTCCTATAAATGCACAATTAGAAAACACCAAATACTTTTTGGGGTTATTTTAGGGGGGGGTCATAGTTGATTAAGTTCTTAATGTTTTATATAATACTTAGAAATTCTATATAAAAAAAAACAGGTTCTTGAAAATCAAATCCCTCTTCCTTATGTTTCACAAGGACATTTGCTTGTATTTTATCTCACCTAAATTCATGGAAAGTAAAAATAATGCGTGCTAAAAATAATGATAGGCTAATAAGATGAACTACAACTCCCAAAGTGTTAAAATATTTGATCCTTTTTTTTAGTGATTGTTAGTAAAGTTCAATAAGAGTCCATTATTTCAAGTTTTTCTCTGACTGACTGCAAAAATGGTGAATATAATTAAAAATGTGTTAAATTTGGACTTATCATTAAATTAAAAAGTAACAAATAATGGAGGATTAATTGCTGCTAATTAATCACTTTTTTGTTTCGATTACTTTCAGGCTGGAAAACCACGACTCTATCTGGCAACACTCAACTTCCTCTGTCTAGCTGCAGCTCTTCACATTTCATTTGACTGAGGAGTCCAATCCTCTCTGAATGACCTGCTCAGGTGTGCAGAGGCTTCGATATGTTGAATTTACTTCATTACATGGAATACTGATCAGACAAACTAACCATTGTACATTGAAGTGAGCTAAAAATCGACTGAGCTTTAAATCTATATATGTCTCAGTGACCCAATAAAGTATTCACTCAGGACTCACGCTGGTGTTTGAACATCTTAGAGGGTAAAAAAACTAGCAGATCAGGAACCGGAAGACCAGGAGAAGCTGTTCAGACCCTAAAACACAATCAAACTTGACACTAATTTTATTCTTTAACTTGAATTTTAACAGATGCAGATTTGTTGAGCTAACAACTAGTTTTCCTCATTTCCTTTTAAATATATGCTAATCCAGAAAAGCTCAAATCTCTCCATTTTCTGCTTCAGCTACACGTTTTTATTAAAAATATATAAAAGGACAGGCGTCAGACATCCGCAGATGCTGCAACTCCCATTAAATTCAAGATGAACGATCCAACCTTGACACATGCAAATACCTGCGTGCATTATTCAGCACGCTGCCTATTCCTTCAATTTTTCCATTTCTTCCAATGCAACAATAAATAACAAGAATAAAGTAATCCAGCCCGGCTGTATTAATGATGTATAATGTTTTCATTCACTTCGCAGACACGCACAAACACTCAGTCATGCATTCCTGAGCAGGTTTGGGATGGATCCTCTTCCTCCCTCCCCTTCTGGGCTTCTTTTTAATGATCACTTTTGTTCACATGATCGTTTTCCCATAAAAACGACTGTCAAGATGCAGATTTACGCTGCATCTGCTTTGCTAAACCCGCTGAAATTTTTTGTTTCAATTAATTCATCTGTTTTCACCCGAACGGGATTCAACCTTTAGTCAGGAAGTGCTGTCCTTTCATGTCTGCGTCACTTGTGCCTTTTACTGCTGTAGGCAGTAAAAGCTGGACAACTGATCAAATGGTGCATGGATGAAGTCTTGAATCTCCAAAGGCCATTGGGTCATTGGTATGACACGCTCTACCTCTATCTTAACTCTGAGCTTGGTCATAACTTTGCCCCATGTGCTTTCCAGCATCGGCTCTCCTCATCCATCATGGGTAACTGTTGCTCTGAACGTGGCCTTGGCTGATCAAGTAACAAGTCACATGCGGAGGAGCATTTTCATGCCTGCTGCGAACCGATGCACTTGCTGAAGCTGTGATTGAATCACCTGAAGGAAAAGTCCAATATTTTTTTTTTCTGTCTGCAAAGAAGTTAACTTTCTCCTTTTCTAACAGATGTGTTCAGAAAATTTCACTTTGTACTTTTTTTAAACCCGCTGTTGTTACAGTTGTTAAAAAGGCTGTCAACAGAATCAATTCTGTCTACAGTAAACCTTCATCACATTGTTCAAAAAGTGTCGATTTGGAATCAAAAATATGTCATTGTCTCTTTATCGCTGAAGAGAAACTTTGGAGAATAGAAAACTGTCAGTCAGAGTAGTTTGTGACAAACTATTCACTTCTGCAACATATGGCTATCATCCTCTGAAAAGCAGGATTTAGGGGCGGGGCTACACAGCTCAGTACCAACAGCCACACCCATGTAGAGGAGATTCTGGAAACAGAGGCCTCAGATAGACATGAAATCTGGCTTTTTAGGACATTTGGGTTGTGGGATCTGGGTTCAAAACTTCATAATCATTAAATAAAATACCACTGGGATCATATATGTATTTTAAATGGTCCCAGGAGGACTTTAAAGCAGAGAAAAGCAGCTTTGCGCTGTCATGCAACACTTTACAGTGGTATAGTGCTTATGCACTCAACGTTGAACCAGCTGATTCTGATATGCAACGCTGGATGTCAAACTCCAGGCCTGGAGCGCCGGCCTCCTGCTGGTTTTTTCAGAAATCCTGCCTTCTTTGCTGCTGATTACCTGGATCAGGTGTGTTTAGCCAATAAGAGCTTCAATGGCAGGTTGGTAAGAAAACCTGTTGGACACTGGCCCTCAAAAAATGGGTTCTGACACTTGGGCCATATCTGTGCACCGATGTGCAACACTTCACATATCTAGTGTTAGTAAGGTGTTGAATGACGGCGCAAAGCCGCTTCGCTCCAAGTCAGAATCCGTTAGAGTTATGCAGAGTTGCAGCAGTTTACAGAGCATGTGTTACTTAAGTGCTGCTGACGTCATCTCTGGGATTAAAGGGTTTAGAACTTCCACGGCTCAAAGAGCCACTCAGAACTTACTGAAGGAAAAACAGGAGACCTTTTGTTTAACTCCAGCTTCAGAAAAGTAAGATGAGAAGTTCCGGGCTTGAGGCGGATAAGCCTGCAGCTCCGCTGAAAGACGTTCCCAGCAAATAAAGTAGTAGATAATGGGAAATCCGCTGCATAACGATGACACATTAGTCATTGTCCTCTTCAGGTTCTGCCTTCGCTGCAGCTCCTCTTATCTCAGTTTGTTCTGCGCAGTGAGTGGAATCAACTCAATCCAGAAATAAAATTCTGATGAATATTTTTTTCTGATGAACATTTTTCTAAGAAAAAAAAATGCATCAGGTAATGAATTCATTCTAAATGTTGTCATGCAGGGCAAGCGGCTCAATTTCCTTCTCATCAAGTATCCATGGTGACAATAATTTTGCAGGTGGAGCCCGATCACTGCTGGTAATTGTTTCAAACCAATGCATATTTTTACCAAATTGACCTTTACAAAAGCATTTGAGGCCTATTAATCATCCCTTTAGTTTCCGCTTAAGCTGTAGTCTGCTTTGGACATTCACATCCATTTAGATCAAGCTTTTCTCTTTTGCAGCCTTTCCTACATTTTTACAACTCAAATTACCAAACTATTAGTAAAGATGAATTGAAATGTTCTGCTTTGTTGCTCAATTATAAAATATTATTTGCACTAAACGTTCAAACTTACATTTCATATAAGTGCAGTTTTGCCACACACAGTTTGAATGTTGTACTCAATGAGTGTATTTTTAGATGTGTCAAGGTAAAATCGCTTCCTTTTCCCGCCTGAAACACACTGTAGCGTGGAAAGAAAAAGCTGCAGGTGAGGTCGGACAGACAGGCGAGGTGAAAACACTTCCATCCTGACCTCGGCAGCTGGGGACAAATGGAGTGTTGCTAAAAGCCAGATGGGGGCGAAGGAGACAACACAAAAAAAAAACGTTGGAGACGTTTCGTCCACCGAAGCTCACAAACGAGCAGCAGAACGCTCCTGAACATGCACAAAAAATAATGTGATCCTTCATTTTTTAGATGAAAGAATGCCCTGGTGGTAGTGGCTGTTTGTCCTGCACTCTTCAGATCAGCCTTTTCTCTTTCTGGAGGCCACCGACCGTCATTTCTACCCCTTTTAATGCACTCAGAGGCTCTGCTTTCTGTGGGTTTGAACAAAAATGCTGCTTCGTCACATCAATGAAGGGAAACAGTTCAAGGGTTTGGGTTTATTCAACTGCTGCTTTTCTATTTTATAAATTAAAAATATCAACAAATCAGTCCCCTTGGACTCTTTTCATTGCTAAGTGGATGAATGATTGAAATAAAAGGTAAACTCCTAACAAATGAAAGAGCCTTTCCTTCTAGTGCACTTCTTTTCTCCTCAGACTCTCTATATAATTCATGTTTTTGTCCAAACCCCTTACTTTCCATACGAGTTTGAAAATTTACAACGTTCAAGATCCCTGATTCGCGATCTTTATAAATCAAACGGAGTGTAGTAAAAATACACTTTAGGCGATGTAATTATCGCTCTAAAATGCAGAATACTGTTGAACTTTAAGAACATACACTAAACAAACCCACTGTTGAACTGACACAGGAAGTAAATAAACCTTCAAAGTAAAGTGTCGGCAACATTTGAAGCTTCTCGTTTTTAAAGTAAAAGTTTATAGATTGGAAAAAAAAGAGACAAAAGTTTATTTGACTGGAAAAAGTTCTAAAAGAAAAAGAGATTTTGTTTTTAGATTAGAATGAAAAATAGAACAAAACATTTGATTAGGAATATTGTAAAAAATCTTGTGATCAATTTCCTCTAAAGAGGAAAAAAGTCAGTTAGTAAAACCTGTTTTTTTCTGTTGTCAGTTTAGATGAAAGGACTCTGAGCGTTTTCTAGTTGTTCTATTTCTATTCAGATGTTGCTCCGTATTCATTTTCTGTATTTCTGTCATCAATCTACTAGAACTGTAGTTAGAAGATATACTTGAGGAGGGGAAACCTGTGGACAACTTTTTCAGGATTTGTTGTCAAATAATCCATAGCAGCAGCGATGTTTTGTTTCCTGCTGAAGTCAACCCGGAAGTTGACAGAAAAGCTTCCATTGTTTAAAGTGATCAGTGACATCTCTTTCTAAATAAATCTTTGTGTTTTTATCCGTCATGTTGACTCTGAGCTCGTGTCTGAGGTTTAAAGGAGGCTGATCAAATACATCATTTTTTATTTTCCGTGCATTAAGTAAAACGCCAAAGATTCAGACATATTTAGATCAAACAGTCAGAATCGTAGTTTGATCTTGGTTCAAGAGTCGAATCGGGTTGTCAGCTAAATAACGTTTCACAGCCGTCGGCTGCATGTTAAAAGCCAGATTTACAGTAATGAAAGTGATTTTAAATGTGTTGTTTTTATCCATGAGAGTTGTGTGTTTGTTTGTGTGTACTCAGCTGTCTTAGAGTTAATAACCCTAAAATGTGTGCATAACTCGGGGCGTGTTTCTGTGATTGGCAGGCGGGTTGACCCCTCAGTGAAGGTGCTGTCCCTCACGCTCAGTTGGATCATAATCCTGCTGTCGGACAACACGTTTACCCTCTAATTGACTCCGTGGAGGACTTCCAGAGAGATTCACTCATTCAAGTGACCGTCTTATTTTCCCCTGAAGCAGTGTGCAGAGAAAAAGAGCGAAGAAAGCCTTTCCTTTGATGACATGACAGCCTCATGGCGTTTAGCGAGGTGCTGCTGCATGATCTCATCCTCCCCGGCTTGTTTGCAAAGCAAAGCTACATGACACTGCCCATCTGCAACCTGCAGCTGCGAGCGCGTGTGCTGGAGCTCATCCATGTGTGCCAAGCTGTGATCAGACAGGGACAGGCTGACACAGCTAATGGAGGCTGATGTACAGTCAGTGGACCTGACAGAGCTCCACAGGCTCTCAGCTTCCCAGACTCTTATTCTGACGTTCAGGAGAAGAAATGGTCTGAGAAGACACAGACAGAATGAGATTTAAATGAGGTCAAAGAGGGTCACGGCATGATACCAATGAGATGTGTGTTTATCAGACTAAATGACGACAGACTGGTTTGAAAATGTGTTTGTTTGACGCTCTTGGTTTTTGTTTTTCAATTCACATTTGAAGGAAATGATTCAAATCAAAAGGATTTTTACTGTTTTTAAGTTTCTTTTTTCTTGGAATGCTTTATTTCATGCAAGTTAAAAAAAACTACAGAGAACAAACAAAAGAAGTATTATTCGATATATCAAAATTTGATAGAATAATTATACCATTACAATGAAACTTTTGTTTGTGTGACTGTATGTGCGCTTTATAATGTTTATGTCAGCATTTTAGTCAAAGGGTCTGCAGAAGGAAATCATCTTTAATAAGTAAAATGAATGCATGGATGGATGGATGGATGGATGATGGATGGATGATGGATGGATGATGGATGGATGATGGATGGATGGATGGATGGATGATGGATGGATGGATGGATGGATGCTGGATGTAGGGATGGATGGATGGATGGATGATGTATGGAGGGATGGATGGATGATGGATGGATGGATGGATGTAAGGATGGATGGATGGATGGATGTAAGGATGGATGGATGGATGGATGATGTATGGAGGGATGGATGTAAGGATGGATGGATGGATGGATGATGGATGGAGGGATGGATGCATGGATGGATGTAAGGATGGATGGATGGATGGATGATGGATGGATGGATGGATGTAAGGATGGATGGATGGATGGATGAATGAATGAATGGGGAAATCCCATAGTGGGATCCCATCCCCTGGGGGAGCGGTGAACTGCAGACGAGCCACGCTCGGGGGGCGACAGCTGGCTGGGGAGAGCGGGGATCTAACCACCAACCCTCCGGTTATTGGACGACCTGCTCCACCGACTGAGGCACTTGCTGCCTAGAAAAGAAATTCCAGTCTTTAGATGAAGTTTAAGGATGTATTGATACTGGAAAAACCCATTGGTCCAGACTAAATCTGCTTAATTTAGCCTGGATCGAGTCCCAAACTTTCTGTTTTGAATCAAAGCTGGTAAACAAATCCACGTGACTAAAGATCTCTTTACTCATTGGCCAGGAATTACGAGGGCGGGGCGAAGCAACTGGGGAAACAATAATGGAAGTCCTGCCTTTACAATCCTCGTCGCAATAGTTCACCACAGACAGACAGACAGACAGACAGACAGACAGACAGACAGATCTTTATTGTCATTGATATACGTCCATCAAACTTTATATTTCGCTGACCCATTTTAAACGTCTGTATCAGCGTCCAGCGTCACGCTGCAAGGCGGTTACCAAGGGGCCATTTTGGTCCAGTTGTTCCGCTCAGAGAACAGAGCCTTTTCTGACTGAGGAATTTCAAAGCGAATCGAGGCTCAGTACGATTGGAAACGAACCGACACAACCTCGGAGGATGGGTCCGAGAGCAGTTCCTGGTCCAGGACCATTGTCCACTTGGGTGGATTCAGAATAAAAAAAAAAATTGTTCCAGATCATCTTCTTTCTGGTTCAAACCAAATGTTCCCAGTCTGAATGCACCCAAAAACTGTTCAGATCTGATTTCATGTGCAGGTCTGGAGGAGCATTACTCCACAGCATGTAGGTCTTCTTTAAAAAATAAAATTTGGTTCCTTTTAAATAAACCAGAATCACAATAGTACCCAACTAAACTAAACGCAGGAGGAATTTTTAAATTTTTTAGTTTTTGCTGTAAATGTAAAAGCTTCAAGTCTCTTATGTGGCATTTCCTAAGCAAGAAACAAAAAATGTTGATTATGTGTCTTAAAGAAGAGACAAAGATGCTATGATAATCTCTTTACTTATGTAAAGAAGTACATTGAAAAGAAGTTTTGAAAAGATTCATCTATTTTTATTTTAAAAAATACAATTAATTTGCCTTCCACACAAATGCATGATCCTAATGCAATTTACAGTCAAATGAACCAGGACTTCATTTAAAAGCTCTCATAAAAAAAGAGCTCAAACTGGTGAAATGTCTGTTTTTCCGTTTTTTTATCCATTTTTTTGTGTTGGCCTGAGGTTCTTTAAGATCCACACAAGGCAGGGCGACTCATCCAACCCGCATCCCCATCACTGGGAACAGACAGGAGGAAATTCATTAGCTCCAAGTTTTCCTTTGGAAAACCAAAAAGCACATTTGAACAAGTTTTCTTTTTCCACCGCGCTGCGGATTAGAAGGTGCAGCTCCAGCTGCCATTTCAGGGTGAGTTGTAAGCGTGGTGGATAAACCCTAATTCAAGTGAGATTAAAAAAGTCATCAGTGTTTAATGAACATCTATTGTCAGTGAGCCTTATATTTACAAATAGAGCAGTCATAAAAAGTCACTAAGCAGATTACAGATGATTACTTTTCTCGGAGTTGTTTACTTGTCAGACAGACTGCTGCAGTGTGCGCTCGTGACCACTGATAGCTTCAGCTTGTATGAATTATACAATAGGCGGTGCAAATTAAACTGTATGTCAATCCTCAGCAAAGCTGAGCCGTGTTTGTGACCGCTCTGCTTCTGATGACAGCGATTGCCATGTTTGCGAATGAGCCGATACGAGTTTATGGGAATGGTTGAACATTTTAGCACGGTTGGTCATGGAGACACAACCTACTTAACGCCATTTTTAGGGGCAACCTCAATTAAAAAAGGCCATTGCAATATCTGGAAATGTTTTTTTTGGCATGTGACGCAAGTAGTGTTATTGTATTGTGTAATTCCTAGTGATGGGTAGGTGAAGCCTCATGAAGCGTTTCGGCACATTGCCCAAACTGTATTCATGCTGTATCAATTCTGTGACGCTTCATACTGACTCCTGCAATGACATCAGGACAGCAGTGGCATCCACTCCACAGCCGTGAGGTTCCAATGGTAAACTCCAGCCGCCCCAGCAAGGGGCAACAACCAAAGCTGGGACGTTTACCCCAGACCAAACCGGCAACTCCTGGCACAAAGCCTCCCCAAAAGGGAAACACTGGGGGCTCAAATCCTAATAAGATACATGTTAAAATTACATACATAACATGTATGTAAAAACATTATATGGAAAACAGAATTAAATATAGAAAATAATTTGTAATAAAACCAGATTTAAACAATAATAAAAAGAGGAATGTTGTGCCAACAACATCAACAACTGTCGTTAGATTCCTGGGTGGCCGATACTGGATCATCAGTATAAAGTGAATCCTGACATTTCAGTCTTTCAGTCAGTCTGCTGCAGACCAAACAGCTTAGTGTGAAAGTGCCCAAAGTCTTAAGCTAGGTGACAAACTGCAAAGTGATAAAAAGATGTAAACCAGCGTTCTCAGGGGGTTCATGGGATGTTCAGGCAAGAGAAAACACTCAGCGGTGCATCCTCTCATCCTTCTGCATCCTAGGATGCAGAAGGATGAGAGGATGCAGGATCCTAGGAAAACTCTGAGGTCTTTAAAATAAAATTTCAAAGTTAGAAGTGAAATGCGTGGCTAGGCAGAAGTAAAACAAAAAACATCTATTGAGTTTGTTTTTGTAGATTTGAGGTTAATTTTTTAGATTTTTGGACACGTATTTGCTAAAACATAGTATTTACATGTGTGACTGCAGCTGGTTGAATGATTTGAAGTCACATTTTCCAGACATTAAACATAAAAAAATGCATTAAAGATGCCTGTTTCTAACAATTCTTCAATCAGTTTGTCAGTAAACATTCTTGCAGTTTCCGACAGTTATGTATGAAGTTGCTTTGTAAACATAATTAAGTGCAAAAATAAATGTATCTCCTCTAAATCTATGAACAACTTCGATTCTATTTTCTATTTATTAATAGTTGTTAAAATGTTCATATATCAGGTGTAATGTATGTTGTGCTGCCTCTACCAGCCAACCTGCAGCACTGGAAAGTAAATGAATCGGCCGTTTGAAAACTAGTCATCTAACCGTAATTACGGGATCTGAAGGATATGTTGTCTGGATTTTGGCGTTCTTGAGTTCGCAGCCTGAGCTGAGCCGTCATTGTTTCCACACATTTGTTTTGCTCCAGTGCTTTTTTGAATCCTCTCAAATATACTGCCACTCTGGCAGAAAGATTAAATTTAATTGTCAACTGCATGAACTTCTATCTCACCCCTTAATCAGCACCCAGAGCGCAAGTTGCATTAAGAGGCGCTCTCTATCACTCCAGCAGAACAAGAGCTTTTAATGGAAGCAACATTAACTACCATTTTGCATGAACTCTGCTTTTATTTGTTTATAATGGGCTGTGCAGACTTGAACTTGGTTGCTTGTTTGCGTGAGATGGATAGCTGATGAAAAAGGTTTTATCATAGATACGGGTAACACGTTCGGATGGAAATGCATTCTCCTGCTTTCCCTCTGCACCCACTCCTTTTTGTAGAAGTGCTAGATTCCATTTGAGTTATGTTAGACAATTATGAGCGACACAACACTGACCCCGCGCCGCTCCGACAGGAGGCAGATGGCGTCGCATGGACCTCTGCATGATCTGCGTCGACTGTGGACAGAGGAGGATCACGGATGCACGCCCTCACTGGGGGGGTCTGCCCTCAAGTAGCTCTGGAAACTACTTTCAGGTCCATCGTAATGTCAAAGTTCTACACAGTCAAAGGTACAATTCTGCATAGACATGTGTCTCATTATTGCAGATGTGTTTTGAGCATGTCCAGGTATGTTTTTGAGGTTTTTTCTTGCTACAGGCTGAATACGGGCCATGCAGGTGACCCGCACCAAATATAGAACCCGTGTGCAGGCGACCCTTAAACGTGTGTGCAGTTGCATCTTTGTGTTTGTACATGTTGTATGCACAATTGTAAGAGTTTGTGAAGATTTCACACAGGATTTGTTTTCTCTTCTTGTCCATTTTGTAACAGTTTTACATCCGTATTGTCCAATCTCAATCCAATCTCACATGCTGTTTTTTTCTAAAAGATGTAATAAAAGTTAAGTTAGAAGATTTAAAAACTTTTTGCTTCTCTGAGCTTCAATGCAGTGCCCTAGAAATCTCTCTGCGAAAAACCGACGCTCACTAGATCGGTGAATATAGACCACAATGCAATGCGTCGGAACAATTTTTACCAAAAAAATGTATTTCAATGTATTTTTTTGATAAACCATCAGGGTTTTTATCTTCTTATCTCATAAATAATCGTTGCAAAACACTCATATTAATTAGATTTTACTTTGTGAAATCGATGATGTCATATTTGCTGTTTAAAAAAAAAAGAAAAGTAGTGACCGTGGTTACTGAATTGCTTTAAAAATCTAGGGCACCACATAGTGCTGCAGTATCTAGTTTTTTAGTAGTTAGGAGCTAGGGTGGGAATTCGAAAAGAGCCACTGTGTCATATAAATCAGGCCCGGCACAAACCACAATTACAATTTCTCCTCTATGATCAATTTTCAAACGGTTAGCGCTTCCGTTTTTTCAATAGTCTCTACCAAATCGAAATCCCCCATCGGTCAAAGTTGAACTGGTTTATCTTTCAGCCTGTGTTTAATCGATCGCGATTTGTACTTAGAGCCCGAAAACAGACTTAAAAACGTGTGCAGCGACACATGAATGCGAGTTTTGTACACAGAAGGCTGAAACGTGAATTTACATAGACTTTTCATTTCTGAGCCTGGCGTAAACGCAGCATCACTCCTTCTTAGCTTTTATTTTCTAATGTTTTGTTGGTTGAATTCCAATCATTCATAATCAGTTTTTTCTCTTTTTCTTTTTTATTAAGAGGAGTTTACATTATTATATGTTTCATTTTCTCACTTTCGTCAGTTAAAAAAATAAATAAGAAAAATGTTATTAAGAGGAAGACATCAAGCAAGAAGAAAAGCTGTTGTCTTCGCCGCCGCTCCAGATGTAACTAACAAACACCTGTCTATGACATCACTGACACACACCTGTCTATGACATCACTGACACACACCTGTCTGTGGCATCACTGACACACACCTGTCTGTGGCATCACTGACACACACCTGTCTGTTGCATCACTGACACACACCTGTCTATGACATCATTGACACACACCTGTCTGTGGCATCACTGACACACACCTGTCTATGACATCACTGACACACACCTGTCTGTGACATCACTGACACGCACCTGTCTGTGACATCATTGACACACACCTGTCTGTGGCATCACTGACACACACCTGTGTGTGGCATCACTGACACACACCTGTCTGTGGCATCACTGACACACACCTGTCTGTGGCATCACTGACACACACCTGTCTGTGGCATCACTGACACACACCTGTCTATGACATCACTGACACACACCTGTCTGTGGCATCACTGACACACACCTGTCTGTGGCATCACTGACACACACCTGTCTGTGGCATCACTGACACACACCTGTCTGTGACATCATTGACACACACCTGTCTGTGGCATCACTGACACACACCTGTCTATGACATCATTGACACACACCTGTCTGTGGCATCACTGACACACACCTGTCTATGACATCATTGACACACACCTGTCTGTGGCATCACTGACACACACCTGTCTGTGGCATCATTGACACACACCTGTCTGTGACATCACTGACACACACCTGTCTGTGACATCATTGACACACACCTGCACAGCATGCAGAGAAAGCTGTGTAGGAGATGAGCTGCAGAAGTTTCCAAACCTCGTGTCCATAAGCAGAGGAAGCTGCGTTCCGCTCAGCTCTTTGCCTGTGGGACTCTGGATCTCGTAGCTTTAAGAAGACCCTCTGCACAGCTGACGACCGAGTCTGAGAGCCATTTTCTCGCTTGCCTTTGAACTTAATCCTTTTAGCAGTTTTGGGCCTTAAGGCTCTCACAGTTGTTTGGCTGATATGAATAAACCAAGAAATATGCATTCACACCATAGCGCATGGAGAAATCTCCCAAATACTTTGAATTCTCTCTCTGAGAGCCTCTGTTTCAAAGCTGACAATGGAGAAAAAAAGGTAAAGCTTTCAAAATAAAAGTCTGTCCTAAGCTAACCTGACTCTTAGTGCATTTTCTTTTTCTTGCAAAAGTCTTTTCAAATAAACTAAATACTACGAAATGTTTTACAGGTAAATAATAATCTTTTCTTTTAGTCGAGATGAATCCTTGATGGAGGGTGGAGGCCTGAATCTGTTAGATCTAGTTTATTTTGGCCCAGCTGCACATCACATGACTCCTGCAGGTAGACTAAAGGACGACGAACTGAACAACATCAACAAAATAAGGACAAAAAGGGATTGGAGTGACTTTAACGCTCTCACTGTTTTCATGAATGCTGGTTATGGATGTTTTTTTCACCCATAATTCAAAGTGATATTCAATTCTTAATTGACAGTTCAAATGGTAAATTGAAAAAGCATTTTGTAAATGACATTTCAACAGAACTACAATACAATCTCCCATTTGTCAAAATAAAATGATGAATAAAAACAAAATTTATTGTATTTTAAATTGTCGTGTGTTTTTGGGACCAAAGTTTACATGAAAATTCAATTTGCAATTTACAACTCAATGTTGAATTTGGTCCTGCATTTTGAAAATGGTTTTCGAAATTTACAATTCAGTATTTTCAGAATAAAAAAAGACATTTTAATTGCTGGTTTGTTTTAAAATCATTTTAAAGTAACTTCATTTTAATTTGTTGCAGTATTTTATGGAATTTTTTATTTACTCAATTCTCTATTGGCAATTTAATTTGTAATTTGAGTAATTTGAAAATGCATTTGTATGATAAAATTGTAAATTGGTGACAATTGAATATCCCTTTGAATCATGGGTTAAAAAACGGATTTACTGGGCTTTCTCTGCATCTTTAAGGTCAAAGGGGTTTGGAAATGTTTGCAACACCTTGTTTAGGGTGTATTTCTGAAGACACAGTAAACGTCCTAAATGAAATCAAGCTTGAATTGTCTTTATATCAAAGGGAATGTGATTTTCCTTTTTTTTAGCCTCATCAGTGGAATAATCTCCAGGCTGAGGATCTTTTTCTGAGTTGTGCTGGAAAAAGGTCGTGAACCAGTCGTAAAGCAACCCTCTCTTTAGCAGTTAGGAAGGAAATGGGAAAATGCAAATTGACCAAGAGATGGATGAAAAAGAAGGAATATTTGGTAAAAAAATTAGGTTTTTTGTTTGGCTGAGGATCTTTAAATGTAATTTAATTATCCTTTCACAGTCCTGTAGCTGTGCAGAACAGTAATGATGTTTGTAGAGTCCACCATTTTATGCTTTCAATGTTCGTATGCACGGCAATAGGAAGGTGTTGAATCTAAATGAAGTCGTGACTGAAGTGTTTTTTCCCGTTTTAGCTGCCGTTCTGCACACAGATGAAGCAGCTTCATCTGCTCCAACTTCATCCATGTTTAACTCTTCTTCCCCTTTTTGGACATGCTGCATCACCTGCAGCCTCACCGCTGCGTTCTCGCTCATGTCTCTTCTTATAGAGGAGGTCTGTTTGATTGGATTTGATTGTTTTACTGCTACCCAAAGCCTCCTGCATCCGTGTACAGCCCTTTGAGTTGCCTCTGAAAGGTGCGTATAAAATGAAGCGGCCTTGCCTTGATATTTACCTGGCCGTACATGAAAGGGCATTTTCTAATTTTGCAGAGCAACACCTCAGTCCCTCTTGTACTGAGAAGATGGAAAAAGATTCTGTGAGTTTAGGATGAGCTACTTCATGGTTGTCTAATGAAGCTGCACAGAAAAAGAAAAAATAATTCTAAATATTTTATTATTCTGTTTTTGCAATTCCTTCTTTTGAACAAAGATTAATACAAACTTACACACGCCTAGGAAAATGAATATTTGAAATAGTGAACCACCCCCCCCCCTAAAAAATGATGACATCACAGCGGGAGAAACCGTCACAAAAATGAATGGGGCCAAAATCTGTAATGGTGCTCAAAAAAAATATTTCAATAAAAGCAAAACACACTTGTCAGGGATATCTAAAGGAAGTTTTAAAATTATTATGGGATGGCCAAAGGACCTACAACTTGGAGGCGATTTTTGTGGCAAAGTGTGAAATTTGGCGATTTTTTTTTACATTTTCAGACCATAACTTTTAAAACTTTTATTCGAGTGGTCTTATGGAAACAGATCAAAAACACGCCGCAAGGTAAAGTCTACAACCAGAACGAAAGTTCCTTTGACCTTTGACCTTGGGAAGAGGCCACCATCTTGATTAAAAGAAAATCATTTAGTACCTTCTACAAATTTAGTCTCCTTCTGGGTATTTTGGATCTATCGCCTCCTAACTCCCTGACAATCAGTGGGGAGCTGATCCCCTGTTGCTCGCATCTTTTTTAAAGGTATATTGTGAAAATAATGCATGAATCCCTAATTCAACCTGAACAAAAGGCTATGACATAGTGTATGGACAAATTAGGAATGTGGGTGTGGCTAACAAAAAACCTCTGTTCCCAAAGAAAATCCAAAAATCTTTCTCCTAAAAATTCCATAATACTCTTTGTCCCCCCCAGACGGCCAAAGCATAAAATGGTTTCGGTAACACTTTATATTAAGATTCCTTAACAAGCTTTGTTAACACATTAACAAGCATTATAAATGAATTTATAGGGTGTTAGTAAGACATTTATTAGTACAATAAATCTAACAAGGTTTATTAAATTACTTAGTTAACACATTTACAAGCATTATTATTAGAATGTTTTCAACATGCTAATGATGCATTTACTGATATTATAGGTGCCTAACAAATGTGTCAGTGTTAATAAGCTTAATAAGATTTATTAACAACCTTTGTTAACAAATTAATAAGTATTATTATTGTTTGGGGTTCTAGTAAGATATTTATTAGCATTATAGATGTCTCACACAAGCCTTAGTGTTCATAAGCTTAATAAGTGTCAGATGCTAGTAAGATATTTATTAGCATTATAGATGTCTTGCAAATTCCTGTAAGTGTTAATAAGATTTATTAACAACTAAAGTCAGACCATTGTCTTCAAAATCCATATTACTAAACTGCTTATAAGCTTTACAAATGTATTAATTAACTTTGTTAATAGTTTATTAATTGTTTTGCAGCACCTCATCTAAAGTGTGGACGTTTTTTAGCACAAACAACAACAAAGCATAAAGATTGTAAAAAGAACTTTATGACATTAAAACAGACTAAACATACACAAATCGTTCTGTAAAAGATATATAATAATTTAATTCAGACAAATAAAAAATATTAAAAAACATATAGACGAGGTGGGCAGGTTAGCGTGTTAGCGTTAGCACTGCTCCTGTAGGTTTATTGTCTTCGTTCTTCAAAAATTACTGGCTTGTGCAACTTTCTTGTGGACTTTGAAGCAAGGCAACAGTGGTTGGATGCAGAGAACTGTCTCCTGGTGATGGGATTTGCAATGAATGTTTCACTCAGGATAGATGCTAATACTTTATCCTTATTAGCTATGATGCTAGTCATCCAACACCAGTCTATATGTTTTTTAATATTTTTTATTTGTCTGAATTAAATTATTATATATCTTTTACAGAGGGATTTGTGTATGTTTAGTCTGTTTTAATGTCATAAAGTTCTTTTTACAATCTTTATGCTTTGTGGTTGTTTGAGCTAAAAAACGTCCACACTTTAGATGAGGTGCTGCAAAACAATTAATAAACTATTAACAAAGTTAATTAATACATTTGTAAAGCTTATAAGCAGTTTAGTAATATGGATTTAGAAAACAATGGTCTGACTTTAGTTGTTAATAAATCTTATTAACACTTACAGGAATTTGCAAGACATCTATAATGCTAATAAATATCTTACTAGCATCTGACACATTAATAAAGCCTATTAATTTGTTAAGTTAGTTAATAAAACTTATTAAGCTTATGAACACTAAGGCTTGTGTGAGACATCTATAATGCTAATAAATATCTTACTAGAACCCCAAACAATAATAATACTTATTAATTTGTTAACAAAGGTTGTTAATTAAGCTTATTAACACTGACACATTTGTTAGGCACCTATAATATCAGTAAATGCATCATTAGCATGTTGAAAACATTCTAATAATAATGCTTGTAAATGTGTTAACTAAGTAATTTAATAAACCTTGTTAGATTTATTGTACTAATAAATGTCTTACTAACACCCTATAAATTCATTTATAATGCTTGTTAATGTGTTAACAAAGCTTGTTAAGGAATCTTAATATAAAGTGTTACCATGGTTTCTTTTTATTGTTTTTGTTTTTCATGAATTTGTCACGTGCCGCTTTGATCAGGGCGGCAGAAGGGGAGAGGGAGGGGTGTGCAGCAGCCATTCCTTTTTCTTTTTAATCTTGTCCTGTCCAACAGCTGGGCAGACAGATGAGAGCTGAAGGCCTCTTGTGTTGGACATATTTTACTTTAACAAGAGGGGTTATGAATCTTCTGACACACCAGAGGTATGTCTGAATAAACCCCTTTTGTAATCGAGGCCAAAATTTATTCATTTTAGTCATATTTGAGAATCTTTGGTGTTGGACCGGACGGAAAAGGAAAGAAGGGAGGAAGAGAGAGGGATGTTAGAGAGGGGGGGGGATAGGAGGGTGATTATAGAAGGGGGGGGGGGGGGGGGGTAAAACCATGACACAGCATAAAGCCCCAAGTTTCTGGATGGTTATACTCAAGGTTCATTACAGTCAGGTTCATATGTAATACAAGTCTATAAGGGCGGGGCCTGTCCACACACACACTCAAATGTTATAAACACACCTGTTGGCTCCAAAAATGTTCACATGTCAACATGTACACAATATAAATAATGTTCACACATGCATACCTATGCATTCAAACCAACTAGTTTTAAATTTTTATATTTTTGTTTTTATGAAATAATAAAGAAATTGAACTAAAATCACATTTAGTTGCTTCTTTCTGCTGTAATGGTTGTTTTTTTCTTACTATTTTCTCCCTTTTTAAATAAATAAAAACGACCAAAATCCTGTTTTGTCAGCTGGCGCCATGCAAACTCAATGTGCCGGCGCTTTTTAATAATGAAACATTTTTTGCTATCCTCCTGACATGATTCAACATTCCCATGAAAAGTTTGGAAATGTTGAAATCTCTCCTCTTTTCACACGTTTCTTGTGCTTTTCACTGCAAACATCAGCATTCCTGGATGCTGCTGCTGTATATATGTTACAAAGGGGTTGCATCAGAAATCGGCGGTGAGCTTCTTCTGGCTCTGATGGACGGGCTGACAGATGAGTTTTGGCAGGACCCTCTGTGGACTGTGATGTTCATAGATGACATTGTGATCTGTGGTGAGAGTAATGAGCAGGTGGAGGACAACCTGGAGGAGGGGGGGGGGGGGGGGGGGTATACACGTCTGTGAATGAAAGGGAGGTGTGGAGGAAATCATCCAGGTCCAGATATGGAGACGGCTGCCGCAGAAGATTTGTGACACTCGCCGCATGACGGAGGAGTTCTACGAGATGTTTGTGAAAACATTAACTGAACCCGAAGGAGGACTTGTGACGGCCTTATGCCCCGTCAGGGCCTCATTAATGGGCTGATCTTAAATGGGCTGACGTAGATTACGCATGTATCCCAAAAGGCAGAAAATTCATAAGTGGAAATATATAAATGCAGTGGCCTCCATGGTTACCATGTTAGCTGGGCTTCAGGTTTAGGTTTCTGCAGGGAAAGCTTCACCTTTTTCTAAAATAAAGTGTGCTGTTTTAGAGTTTTATGACTCCAACATATAACTAGGAGATGTCTGTTCATGGAGACCAGTTCCTCCGCCTGCTGGGTCTAAGTGGGAGTTTTTACAGCCGCTGTTTCACTTGGAGGGGGCTCAGGATCGAGTTCCTGGTTGGAAACATTTTGCTGCGGGCCACTTGGCCTCTTTTACAGCTCCGACTCTATTGAAGGAAGTTACTAGCTGGGTTTCCGGTGGCTGTTGGACTCTTCCAGAGGTGTTTTGGGTTTAAAGAGAACAGGAAATGCGTCCACAGATGGAGACGTGGTGCTTTCTGAGTGGGATGGAAACGATTTCCCCCCTCTGCACGAAACGCTTACTCAGGTTTCACACGTTTGCAGCTCATCACACGCTGCAGTGTCTTCAGGAAAAATCTCCAATGATCAAAATTACTTTTGGAAACGTTTTAATTTTTAAAGCTGAACATGCCCTTCATGTCTGAAAGAGACACAACTTTGGCAGCTTCAGGATCATGACATGCGATTGCATCAGTTTGCTGACACACAGTGAATCTTTCACAGAGTTTGCACCAACATGGAGCTTGTCCAGTTTGTAACACCCATCACCGGTGTCTGATGCTTAATTAAGCCTTTGTTTTCTTATATTGGAAATGTAACATCAAAAAAATGCATTTAGAACGTACCAAACTGCTAATAAGATAGATGGATTGAGTACTTTATTAAACCCGAAGGAGCTTGGTGAGCAAGAAGCCTGTAAAGAAAAGAAATGTGATTCTATTCAAAGTTCTTCTGCTTCAAAACAAACAAAAAGCTGTTGAAGGCGGTCATTCAGAGACTTCTTCTTTGTACCTGAATTATTTTAAAGTCCCACCGATCATCTTTTATTGTCCGAGGGGTCTTTTAATGATGACGATGTTGTCATGGTACCCCCGGGAGTCCTCTCGCCCCTCCCTTCGCTTCCACTGGTTGGACCCAGCTGCCGGCACTTCCATCATCAACCCCGCAGTCTATCAGATGGCCGGTTTCCAGTATTCATCGCCAGTTCGTTGCCAACGATGGTGAAGTACCTAGTCTCAAGTGTTCCTCGTTTCCTCGCCAAGAACATTAAAATCATTCACTACCTAAATTCTGGAGCGTCATCCTACTGGGTTTCAGCGTCTGGGTCTGTTCTTGTCGCTGTCAGTCATGACAGATGTTGTTTTAAGCAAAAAAAAAAAAAAAAAAAGACAGTCTTTTTTGTAGGACATAGTTTCAGCAGAGCAGCAGGAGTTTATTGGCCTGAGTTGTGGGCGGGACTTTTCTTGCAGTGCAACCCCCACCCGCCCACCCCAACTATGCAATAATGACATCTTCAATATCACAACGACAATTAAAAAACAAAACAAATATTTTAAAAACATCATGACATTTTAGAAAAAAAAAACAAAATTCCAGAAAACAAAATGTAAAAAACATTTAGGAGAACAAAAGTAACTTGCAGAACCCAAAATGAAATATTTGAAAAATAAAACAGAATAAAAAAATCGGAAAAGCTAGGCATTATGGGACTTTGCTGATCAGATTTTATTTTGGTTACTGAAATTTTGTTTTACTTTCTGAAATGTTGTGATGTTTTTTTAAATATCTGTTTGCTTTTTTAATTGTAATATTTAAGATGCTTTTGTGTTGAGTGATTTGTTGATGTGATTTGAACCTCAGGGCCACCGTACCCATTCCCCTCCCTGTTGCTGAGAGCTGAAAGTTCCCACAGCATCCCTTCGTCTGCTCCTGAGTCAAAATTCAAGAAAAGAAATATGAAGAAATGCAATTTTAAGCTTAAACACTAAAAACGGAAAGTCAAAAGAGAATAAATGTAAAAAAGAAACCAGAAGGAGCTGCATTTCCAGAAGAAAATACAAGGTTGAATGCTGTATTGCTGAATGAAAATGAAACTTAGAAGGTAAGAATTGGCAAAAAATAAATTAAAGAAAGAAATGATTAACCTTAAAGTTGACCAAATAAAGTGAAAACAGCACAATAACAAAAAAGATATTCTTGTGAAAAATGCCAGCGCCGGGTATCGAACCAGCGAGCGTCTGCACCAAAAGAAAGAAGCAAGAGTTTTCAAGGATTCCCCATGTGTTTCAATGGAGACAAAAATCCTGGAAAACCTGGAAAATCTGGAAAAGTTTAAGGATTTAAAGGACCAAAAGTCATAGCTGGAAAAAGCTGAAAGAGTTGAACATTTGAATGGTTGAATGGTTGAAATAGTTGAAACATTGTAGGAGGAGTTAAGCGGCAAAAAATGGAGGAAGATACTAGAATAAAGAAAGAGAAACAGGAAAACTATGATTGAATATTTTATAGCATTAAACCAATAAACGTGACTTTGCAATCTCTTGTTTTCTAACATTGAAATAACATGTTTACAGGTGAGCGGCGTCAGCTCCGTGTTGGTTCTTTTGTCTCTCAGAGAAAAAGCGTTGAGGAAAAGCTGGAGACATTTGTTTGTCACTTCCCACTTTTCCAGGTGTGATCATCTGAACTCAGCAGATGAAAGAGCTCCTGTTCTGTCAGACTGAATGCAGGGCGGCGTCTTCCAGGAAACGTTCTGTCCTTCTGTCTTTTATCAGAGGAAAGGAAGCGCACTCGCACGCCTTAATTATGTGTGTATTATAATGAACACTTTGTCGGCCATGTACCCGCTTATACCATGGTCACTTACAAAAGAAAGAAATATATTCAACTATTTGACTATTTGTCAGGTGGTGCGGCGCGTTGTCACGGTAACGTGACATAATTAAGGGGTGTCTGTTTGCTTATGAGGCCAGGGGTCGGCGTTTGTTTTATTCCTTACATTTCTTTTTTTTTTCCAGCGGGTGTTATAACTGTTTCCATTTAGCGGCGCATGCCCAGAAGAAATAATCGGTAACAGTTGCTTAAAAATAGACGTAATTGCTTAAAGTCCAACAGTAAAAGCCCAGCAGTGGATGCATTTTGTTGCTCCCCTGTGATAAGATAAGGGACAGGAAGCTGAGGGGAAGGAGCTCTGACCATTTACATTATGAGAATTTCCATTTTTTTTGCAGTCGCTGCAGAGTTTGCTGCTGATTTAAACCTTGTGTATTTAATTATTCCTGAATATTATTTTCTAGACTGAGTCCATTTCTTGCATCAGTGATGCTGCTAATGGCTCTCACAGGATCCTTAAGTACTTGTTTTTGCCTCCTCTGCTAATAAAAGAGCCCTTCATGGCAGCGCGGTGGATAATTTCAAAGAGCGTGCACACGTGTGCGGCCTCAGAGTGGCATTTTTAAAGGCTGGAGGCGGCAAACAAAGCAGGACTCTGTGAATGTCTGTCTCTGACAGAGCACACCGCTGACAGCCATTGTCTCCATTATTTTCTACGTACTTTAAAATTCACAAATAAGTTATTGGATTGGCTAAACAAGTGTGAACCTGTGGTTGAAAACAAGCCTCTAAATGGTTAAAGCCTTGGTCACATGCGGCTGTGGCTTTTGGGAAGTCCTACAGCCACTTTAAGGGATGTCACAGAAATGGAATGGACCATTGTTGGGTAAGTTGATCGTGAAGTATTTTTAAAGATTATATCTGGGTTTACGTTAAAAAGTTTCCATATTATTCATAATTAAATGTTCACTATGAACATCTGAAAAGGAAATGAAACAGAAACATCAGGGTTTTGATCAAAGAAACTAATCTGATCATTTTGTTTACAGTCAACATTCTAGAAAAGACCTACAAAGAAAGGACACTCAAAAGTGTTGCCACAGGTTTACAACAGCTTCCACAGGAATTTAGCCAATCTCAATTAAGAAATCATCCACATGTTTTTTAGAGTGCTGGAATGAACCTATTGTTGATTTTACGGCGGGAACCTTCAGCCCGGAACAAATTTGAATGCGGGCCGGACTTTGGACGTGCCTGCTCCGGATGTTAGTAAAGTTTGAGTACCGGCTGCTTAGTGGTCGCGCAGGAAGCAAGGAGCGCGTGCGGATCACGTGAACAGCACTAACAGGCTCCTCCTGCAGAATTTTGGCAGGGCTGAAAAAATGAAAAATCTTTACGACACGACTGCGTCTCTCCTACCTCACCCTTATGTGTTGTGAAAGTGTTCTCTACGACCCGTCGCCCACAGCGTGACCGTAGAGAAACGTGCTAGAACCTTTTCTCTCTATACCGGCAGACAGAACGGTCTATCGCCTTGAAATTTCCTGCGGGTCACCTGCCTTGTACTGGTTTGGGCAGTTTTTCTCCTGCAGACGGCCAGTCTCAACCTGTAAGGGCGGTTGGAACCAAGACTTAAACAAGGAGGGGACGGCATGGACACCGGCCCTTTCTCCAGTTTTGCTTTAAAAAGAGCAAAACAAAATGATGTAATTTAGCTTCTTCAAACCGTATTTATCTTTAAATTCAGCTCAGCTCCTTTCAGACAATTGACGGTAAAAAACAATAAACAGAGCTGTCCACACGTTCGTAATTCATTATCCTATTTCTTGTAATTTACTGTAATTTTTGGATTTAATACAGTAACTTACCAGAAGCAAACCTGCCTAAACTAAGACAGAAACTGACTCAGTGAGGGTTCACTTTTTTATGCTGGCATTTAAACATTTTTAAGACTTATTTTATCATAAGGACGGATCATTCATGTTGATCAGAAACTGCTTTACCAGCAGGTAAAGAGGTTGCTTGGAAACCGCAGACTTATGTCAAGAACCTCAAGTGTTGGTTCCAAATTCCCTGAAAATGTTCTTATGCGAAACTGATGAAGAGCTTTTGATGGCGCCCGTCCTCCAGGACTTCTGATCCGTTACTCCTCCCCATTAAAGTCCTCGTGGTGCGGGTTCAAGCAGAGGGGTGGGCGGTCCCCGCTCTAATGAACTCATTAACATCCACCAGGGTCTGCCTTTCTTCCTCCGTGGCGCTCAGGTGTGCAGACGCTGCAGCGGTCACAGGTGCTTGAGTGCTTCAGACTGTTTTTTTCTGCTGAGTGTTGCTGTCAGAGACGGGAGCCTTTCTAAAATCTGCTTCCCCAGCATCAACACAGTCTGTCACAGTTGCTACTGTTTGCTTGTTAATGCTGAACAAACAGTCAGTGTGGGCTTTGGGGGAGTCGAAGGAGCTCGTACAGACTCAAACATGCCAAGCATCCTTCATTACTGCCTCCATCAACCAACCCCCCTCCCCCCAAAAAATCTAAAACAATCTGGAATTAACAGTAAGAAAATGGACTAGGACTTGTTTTTCTGGTGCTTTAAGGAAATATAATAACAAGAACGGCCCTCCTCAGACATGTTTTTGAGAGAAAAAAAGGAAATATGAATTAAAACAATTCTTAAACACAATTTCTTTATGATTTATTCAATGACTTTTCTTTAAATTGATATAAAGTATAAAGTTCACAGAATCTTTGCAGAAAAGATGCAGAATAAAATCCTCACCAAGCCCAGAGAACCACATCCACGGAAGAGTCCCTTAAATGAGATCCAGAACACATTTTTAATCCCAAGTGTTCCTACAAATGAAAGGTTTGAAAAGGCCGGAGAACCTGGGGTTACGAAGGTAAGCGCTCGTTGAACGTCTTTCAAAGAATCATCAGAAAAGCTGTGCTGCTCAGAGGAAGCCTGAACATTAAAAGTACATCAATAATTTAAGGGGATGTCCAGGAAAGTTCATTCAAAGGTCAGACCTACTGCTGCAGAAACACTGCAAAAAGAAAAGAAAAAATGCAGGCAGACATGCCAGACTGTACTCTGATGGTTCTGGACAATCCTGAATCCTCTATAGGGAAACCAAACCAGGCTTTATACAGCAGCAGCATGGACATCCCCTCTGCAGAGGGATCCACTGTGGTTTAAACAAAAACAAGATCACGTCTGTGTGAAAAGGTGAAAAGGATGCAAAGCGGCAACTTTTGACTCTAAATCCATTTTTTTTAATATATTTTCCCAAAGATTCCAAATGTTTGACTTTAAAATATAGGTTGTGTCTAAAATCTTTTTCTAGTCACTACAGGTCACCCGGTCAAGTGGTCAAAATCAAAAAGTGCACTAGAAATTTCCCAGACGTCCCTGTGAAAAAGGAGTCAGCACCGATGCTCACTAGATTGAGAAATATAGACCACAATGCATTGCGTTCCTAGACTGTACAGTCTATGACTGAGTCCGGACAATTTTTAAGGTGAAAAAAATGTATTTTAATTTTTGTTTGTAAGCCATCCAGGTTTTCTTCTTCAGACACAGAGGATTGATAAACGTTTTTGTAAAATGTTCAGGTTTTTAATTCAGAAAATCTGTGACATCATGTTTGCCGTAAAAATAAAAAAAGTATTGAGCGTGGTGTCCGAATTGCTTTTAAAATCCAGGGCAAGAGATTCCCACACTATATCGTTTTTTTAGTAGTTAGCGATTAGAGAGGGAATTTGGACATAGCCATAGCCCGTTCCTAGCGTGTTCCTAGCGTGCTCCGACCGTGTGCCGCTGCCCCAGGCGGGGACCGGTTCATGTGCAACGGGTCATAAAACACAGACCAAGGAGTTTAACAGTATGTAAATCTTAGTCTGTGTGAAGATTTGAATATAATCACAACCGAGCATCAGATGTGCATTGCGTTTCTTATATAATGTATTTATTGATAGAAACGTTCGAACTGTCTGTTGTAGAAAAAGATCAAAATATTTTGGGAGTTTTCTTCTTCTAAATCCTGCCACGGTCATTTCACTCTCTCTGCTCTGCTGTGTGTCTTTGTTTACTGTCCTTCATGGCGTCAATCTTCGTGTACATTGGACAATGGTATCAGGCTGGCTTAGCGTCTCCAGCCTGCAGAAGTCGCTGTTTCCACCAACAGTTTTTCTTTCGTAGAAACCTACATAGCGCAGAGACATCATGGGGGGGCTGAGCAGCTCCCATTCATGGGGGTGGGTCATGCAACCCAGCTCCTGATCAAGCAGGCCTCCACCCGGCTGGGTCACAGAGCCAGATTTAATTACATGCTTCACCAGAAACTGATCCAAGTTCCAATTGATCTTTTTGGCGTGTTGCTCCTCAGAATGAATGTTGCATGAAGGGTTAACTACTCAATCAATTCCACTGAACTCCTGAGAAATCCTCCCAGTTATGACAAGACATGACTTCCTGCATGTCAGGATGCTTTTCTGATGGAGACTTTGGAACACCTCACATATTTTCAGAATAAGGACAACAGATTATTAGATTAGATTAGATTAGATTAAGTAACTGGAAAGGAGGAATGAAACAAGAACATTAGAGACAAAACTGAAACTATATATGCATTTTAACCCTCCTGTTATGTTGCGGGTCAAATTGACCCGTTTTAAAGTTTGAACATCTAGCAAAAATAGTTAAAAGTATTTTTTCAGCATGAAACTTCTTCTGCTTGTCTTAATTAGTGTAATCAACATATATTATGAATTTGGTTCATCTCACATATTTGCAACCCCCCCCCCCCCCCCCCCTGCATGTTTATATCACGTAGATACTGTTCGGGTCAATTTGACCCGGCAGTCAAACTGGAGGTACAAGGATGTCTTATTATTAGTATTATTCCTTTCTTTGCAGCTGTGAGACATATTTCACCCCAATCACACACATAGACACGCACGCATGCACGCACACACACACCCACACAGGTCCCTAGGTGTTATGACTTTTGACAGGAACCATCTATGTTCTCGTAGGAAAATTCAACCCACATTCAGTGGACACTCAACAGGGGAGGGGCAAAACATATAAAAGATTCTCTGCATGGGAGTCCTTCAACATTACACAGGCAGACCTTTAGAAAATGAGCAGCAGAAGCAGAAAGATGACAGTCCAGGAGGCTCTGGAAGTCATCACTGATCATGATCAGAAGAAGACTATCTTGAGCTAAATTCCGATTCTAATGATTCTGATTTTGAACCAGATGAGGGAATTGCTATTCCTGTTCCTCCAACCAAGACATTCATGTCAAAGAAAGGTGAAATACATTGGTCTTCATCCCCAAATATGCGTCAGACAAACCTGTCTGCAGAAAACATAATAAACACAGTGCCAGGGCCCACTAGGATGGCAGTGACTCATGTGACCATATCAATTCAATTCAATTCAATTCAATTCAATTTTATTTGTATAGTCCAAATTCACAACAACAGTGGTCTCAATGGGCTTCATATCGGTAATTGAAGAAGTAAAACCAAAAATCGCGGTAAGGAAAAACTCCTAAAAAAAACGGATTCCGGAAAAAACTAAGAAACCTCAGGGTTGCCCACATGAAGGAGGGATCCTCCCCCAGGACGGAAAGGCGATTACCAGAACTCATAGAGAAGAATTAATTTATCTAACTCTACAACTACATATTTAAAGTCCAGCAGACGAGCTTCATCCAGATGGAGTTGGGGGGACGGCCGGGGGTGCAAGACAAGCATGACCTGTGCGAAATGTGCAAAATTAATTTGCACAAAGCACAATGTGATGACTGATCACTCTTGTGCTGTGTATATGTACAGACACACACACAACTTCATGTTGCAATTGCTTTTCTGTTGTATTGTGATTTTGTTTTTTTCTGGTTCACAGTGCATGTATGTAAAACAGAATTACAAGATTATGTTTCAATGTTATGTAAAACTATTGTATTTTATATGGTAGTCTTTCAAAAGTAATACAGTAGTGAAAAATTTGAAAAAAGTTTGAGCATGTACATTTTTAAGAAAAACAAGTGAATTATCTAATAATTCAATCATTAGCTGTTAGAGGTCAGGAACACCATTTCACTAGGTTTTTGAAAGAATAATTAGTAATGGAGTTAGTGATGATATATTCACACTGCTTGTTAGGATTTTTTGGGTTCCAGACCTCTTTTAATTAATAAAACCTTCACCGGGTCAAATTGACCCAGGAACATCATCTCTGTTCCTCAAAAAAGAACATAACAGGACGGTTAAATGTATGTAAAGGATCTATAGACATATCAGTCTGTAGATAAAAAATGGTGAAAATACAATCGAGTTACAGCACACGGCGTACACGAAAAGACGGTCTTATTCTGAACTCAAGAGGGAGGCAAACTATTTTCTCTATAAAAAGCCGTCTCCACCAAATGGAATAAATTAAGAGTCACCACAAGACAAAAAGTGTAAAAGAGAAATGCTGATTACTTTGACTTTACTAAACTGCTTTGAATTTATTATAATTATTTGTTAAAATAGGGATTTTTCTGATGGGAGATTTATTTGTACTTAAAATTGCTGAAGCAGTTACAGAAGAAGAAGCATGTCTGTGTCCTTCCTCTTTTCAAAATGTCTTCATTCTTCTACTGAGCCTTAAATCAACTGTACTTCTATCATGTGATCACAAGCTTTCAGTTGGTTCGTCCGTGCTCCTGTCCCTGTAGTTGTAGAGTTAGATAAGTTAATTCTTCTCTATGAGTTGTGATACATCGCCTGTCCGTCCTGGGGGAGGATCACTCCTTCATGTGGACACCCCTGAGGTTTCTTCGTTTTTTTCCCTGGAATCTGTTTTTTTTACTGAGAAGGAGGGTGAAAAGCAGTTTTTTCCACCAGTGTGCCGTGGGAAATTGTCCTCATTAACTGATGTAAAAACATTTTCCATCTCCAGGATATCAGCTCTGTGTTCATCCAAACAGGCCCCGATAAAACACTGAGTAGTTAGGAATATGAAAGATCGTAAAATACTTTTTTCTTTGTGTTTATTTGATTCTATTAAAGACGTTTTGATAAGAATGACGGTACCGCGATTTAGCCGTGGCTACAGCTGTTTTCTGAAAAGTTCCGCCCCTTTAACTGTCTCCACCAATCATTCTTGGAGGCTTAATCACATGTCATCAGTCTGACCAATCAGAGGTGGTTAAAGTCTTCACGTCCTTGTTCTGGTTCTGCTCATAAAGTCTCTCAGTTCCAACAGAAATACCAGCTAAAGCTCGTCTTTAGCGGTGTAGTTTTCCGCGGGATTCGGTATCAGACCGTGGAAGAAGTGAACAAAACAATGAAGCTCAGAGACGCGAGTCTTTCTGCCGTTTTGCGGCAGTTATCACACTACATCTCCCATGATGCAATGGATTAAAGTGACAGTGTATCTGCGCTGCAACGAGTCTTCCCTGTTAAACGTCTTGAAACCACAATGAACACACATCAAACAGTTTTTACATCTTTTAACTTAACTTTTAGAAAAAACAGCTGCAGCTTCCAGCTTTTTCTGCCACAATAATTATCACAAAAATGCATGTGAGATTGCGGAGGGGCTGAAGATCAATACAGACTAGGAGTTTCTCCTTTTTTTTTGGATGCTGGTGTGCCGCAGGTTTTTTGTGAAGGTTAAAGTGTGCCGTGGCTCAAAAAAGGTTGAAAAACACTGATCTAAGGGGAGAGATGCCCTGTTTAGTTCAGTCTGCTAAGTTTAGTTTAGCTATCAACTATTGTATTTTATAAGTAATTTAATGTTCTGTACAGTTACCTGTGTGAAGGCCGTTGAGACAACTGCAGTCAGGACCATAAATACTGTATTAGAACAGAGACACATTCTTTTTGTTTTTTTAAACTTGTCCTGTCCAACAGCTAATCGAGGCCAAACTTTATTCATTTTAATCGTATTTGAAAATCTTTTGTGTTGGACTGGACGGAAAAGGAAAGGAGGAAGAAGAGAGAGGGATGTTAGGGTGGGGGGGGGGGGGGGTAGCAGGGTGATCATAGGAGGGGGGGTAAAACCATGAAGCAGCATAAAGCAACAAGCTACTGGATGTTTATCATTACGGTAAGGTTCAGATAGAATACAAATCTCAAAGGGGCGGGGCCTGTCCACACACACTCAAATGTTATAAACACACCTGTTAGCTGCAAAAATGTCCACATCTCAACATGTACACAATACAGATATTGTTCACACACGCATACGTATGCCTTCAAACCAACTAGTGTGAAATATTTCATTCAATCACTAGCCTTCCTATTCTTGAGGCTTATGAGTGGCTTCCATCTTGCAGTGTAGCCTCTGGATCTACTTTCATGCAGTCTTCTTTTGATGGTAGACTTGGATATTGATACGCCTACTTCCTGGAGAGTGTTGTTCACTTGGTTGGCTGTTGTGAACGGGTTCCTCTTCACCATGGAAATGATTCTGCTATCATCCACCACTGTTGTCTTCCATGGACCTCCAGGTCTTTTTGCGTTGCTGACTTCACCAGTGCTTTCTTTCTTTCTCAGGATGTACCACACTGTTGATTTTGCCACTCCTAATACTGTAGCAATTTCTGGCATGTTTTTTTCTGTTTTCTCAGCTTAATGATGGCTCCTTTCACCTGCATGGAGAGCTCCTTTGACTGCATGTTGTCTGTTCACAACAGAATCTTCCAAATGCAGCACGAGTCCTCTAATCAACTCCAGACCTTTTATCTGCTTCACTCATGATGACATAACAAGGGAATTGCCCACACCTGCCCATGCAATAGCATGGAAGTCAATTGTCCAATTACTTACGAGGCCATGAAATGAAGGGATTGTGTTTAAAAAATGCTTTAGTTTTTCACATTTTTATGCAATCTTTTTGTTCAACTCATGGAATAAAAGCTGAAAGTCTGCACTTCAATGGCATCTGAGTTGTTTTATTCAATATTCACTGTGGTAATGTACAGAAACTAAATTAGAAAACATGTGTCTCTGTCCAAATATTTATGGTCCTGACTTTATGTACTGGGCTAATTGAATTGAATGATGCCTTCTGACCCTCTCCACACCTGGACCGGACCTGTGCGTACCTGCCTGGTCAAATGGATGGCAGGTCAGTAGACTGAACACAAATGGATTCAGAATTAAGACTTTTGCCAAAACAAAACCAGATGTTGTGGGAAGAATCTCAAACCGTTCGGTGAGGAATCACAGACGTGTGGATCTAAACTATGAATGATGAAAATGAATAATACAAATCTGAGATTCAAGACACATAAATACTAAAAACTGTTGGATTGAAATGCTCAGAAACATCAGAAAAGCAAGAATCTGTAAGGACCACATGAAGGTACTGGTTTGATCACCTCGGCTGGTTTTCATTCACACTCTCTGGGTTCCTGGAGGCGGAGCTTCTAACCAGCAGTCAGCAGCCTTCTATAACCCTCAAGTATTATTGCCGGGGGATTTTCACGCGAGCAAAACTATTAACATGAATGTCAATATGTCACGTGTTAAGGAGTCTGTGCCTTCGCCAGGAGGTCTCACATGTTCCAGGAATGGGTGGACCAAAGACCAAGTTTCTAGTCTCATTTTATTATTTTTCAGGGTTTTTTTTTTGTTCTCAAATTCCTAATTTTTCAGTCATTTTGAGCATGTTTTTTGGAACTTCCTCTGTTTTTCTTTTTCATTTTGCTACACATACCACAGTTGAAAATAAAAGAACACCCCTCTAATTTATAACATGTTGTCACGTTTTGATCTTTTTTTATGACAAGTACTTTTGTTGGGTTTATTACATCGGGTAAAAATTACCCGGCAAAAGTGTAACTTTTTATAGCGAAAGTGTTCCAGGGTTAATACGTGTTACAAAACTCAACCACCAGTTAGTCCCTCACACTTAACTATTCAATATATCACACAACACATCATTTTCCTGAAAAAATCTGCTGCACGATGAAAACTTCCGTCATTATCAAGCTGTAAAACGGTGACTTGAGTTTTTATCATTTGAGTCCAAGTGTCTGGTTCAGGGTTACTTAACGTCCTCTGATTAGTTGGGTGGAAACTTTTTAGGCGAACACTCCCTTTATAAGGCAATATCTCTGACTTGTCTACAGTTTTCCAATAGTCCCTATTTTCCCAGAGGCCTTTTCTTTTTCTTTGCTGAAACCCGACAGGGAACATCCATCACTGCATTGTTTGGTTGTGTGCTGCAGCTGATCAGACGGATGATGATGATGATGATGAAGGACGTCTTCTAGGTTCAGCTGCCAAAAGCTGAAAATGACTACTAGAGGAAGAAGAGGACGAACCTTCATAACTTTATGATATTCCTTCAGAAATATAGATGTTTTGAATTGAAGTCCTCTTAAAAAATCTATTTTACTTTTTTTTATTTTCTAAAAACCTAAATTTCTACATCCACAATGGGATCATTAAAAACAGCACATGTGGTCAAATCTATACAGTACAGACCAAAAGTCTCATTCAAATGAATGGGAAGCTGTGTCCACACTTTTGGTCTGAACTGTATATAAAATTTAGGGCAAATAAATTCAATAATAAAAAAAAAAAATCAATAAAATCTGTTAAAATAACTATGTTGCACGCATTTTTTAGGATTCATGAACTCCCTGTTCATCCATTTCACTTATTTATTTATATAATAGTATTTTGGGGATAACTTCTACAAAATATTATGAGTATAACTTTCTTATGAATAAAAGCAGAATTTGACAATAACTCGTTTTACTTTCATCCAAATATTACAATTATAAAACAAGCCAATACCCCTCAATTATTATTTTAAAAGCTGGTGAGGCTAAACTGTGTTTAAATTCACAAAATCTTATAGTTTACTTTGAATTTTATTTAAAGCATCTGTTGCTATTTAGACTTTAAAAAGAAATATATAGTTTTTTTTGGCATACGGAAATACTTCTATACCATTCTGTACTATACTATACTATACTATACTTGCATAAAAATGTGTTCTAAGAGCATTCGTGCTCTCAGCCTATCGCATCTTGTTGCCTACAATAAACAATTGATTTAAATATGTTTCACAATAGAAAAAGACAAATAAAAGCCTAAAGTTGAAATCAGACACAGAATAATTTCAGCCACAATCATTTGTCTTTTTTTTCCAATTATTTGATATCCCTCCATTTGTCGTCTGTCTTCTAGTGCGAGGAATAATCCCGCTCGCAAAAGCAAATATTCTTCCCTCAAGAGTGACAGTAATTGCAACGTAGAGGACAATTAACAGTAATGTCAGTTTTCCCACAAATAATGTTCCGTGCAGATAAACTCCTATTCATTTAAATGAATGCTGCAGCTTATTACTGACAGCTGATAATTTCAGTGTTTCGTGCAGGCTGCTTAAACTTATTTAAGCCCCTCCAATCTGTTCCTGTGTGTGTGTGCATGTGTCTGCATGTGTGTGTGTGTGGGGGAGGGGGGGTCGACAAGCCGTCTTTTAACCAGCAAACTTCCATTCTGAGCAATCACTTAAGGGCTGCACATGCTATTAATTAAAAAAAATAAACAGTGAAAAAGAAACAGCAACAACAAAGGGTCTGTGCGAGAATAGATCAATCTGATTGTGTCCCAACATTGTTTCGGAATATCTTTGCTTCTATAAGGAAATTGGTTGTGGAGACTCATCTCTGAGGAACCGCCTCTCATTTGCATCACAGAAGGTAAAGCTACATTATTGACTGTTAAATTAGATTTCAAATATGATTTTTAGTCCTTGATCGCTCCAGTAAAAGAAAAAAAAAGACAACTCTTTCTTTTCCACACATGAATATTTCAAGAAACCCAAACTTGGAGGTTGATGCTTTTCTTAGCGCTGAATGTGGTTCCACAGATTAAAATCGGAATAATCCAGATTCCCTCCGGCTTCCCAGATGAAGAAGCAACGTCAGACGTTCAAACTTGCCTGAAATACGATCCTGTTGCTTATTTACAGAAGCGCCACAGAGTCAAGCAAATACAGCAGAGCACTGTTCAAACACTGTAATCAGGCTGAGATCACACACAGAGGCACCAGACCCCCCCTGAAAACCCACAGTGCCCCCTGCTGGGCAGACAGAGGCGTTGAGAGAAAATCCAAACGCAAACTGGCTGTTTTCACGTCCGACTGGCTCAGAAGAGCCGGTGCTGAGGCCTGAACAAGACATCAATATACATGAGACGACGTGAGAAACGCCTGACAGCCGATGCTGGGGGAGAAGGAGCAACCCCCCCCCCCATGGTGCCCTTATCAGAAAATCTCCATCAGAGGTTTTCATCTGCAAGGATGACCAGAATTATGACCGAAGCCCTCTGGAAAAACAAAAGCCTCCATCATGCAGTCAGAAAGCAGAGCCGTGCATGTCCAATGACCATTGCTAAGGGGGGGTGAGGGGGGGGGGGGGTCAGTCCAACATGAACCTAACTGCATCAATCAGGAAGCTTTTCATTAAAGCTGCTTCAGTGGAGATCAACACTGAGCTCTTCAGAAAGCAGAAGAATCTTCCTGAAGGGATCTTTCCTGCGGATAATCCTCATTTTCTCTGCTCCCAAATCAAGGAGGAGATCCAGTTTGTCCTAATTTATCAATCATTACAAAAGGAATCTGCTGTCACTCTAGTTTTGTTTCTCCTCTGAAGAGAAGATAAAAGTCTTTTTCAAGTTTCTTTGGCTTTGCTTGTGAGTGAACGAAAATGAGTTCAATGTTTGGAACAAACCAGCAGAATGACCCAGTTCACCGGCTTTTACAGCTCAACATGAGACACTGAATGAAATGTTTCACATGCGTCGGTCTGAAGGCATAAGTATGCGTCTGTGAACGTCAGTTGTATTGTGTGCATGTTGACATGTTTGTAACATTTGAATGTGTTTCTGTTCTACATCTAAACCTGACAATAATGATTATAAACATCCATTTATGCTGCTTCATGGATTTACCCCCCCCCCCCCCCCTTGTGTTACACCCCCTCTCTAACATCCCTCTCTCTTCTTCCCTCCTCTCCTTTCCAAAGTTCCAGATGATGAAGCAACAGTTTGTTTTAAAGAAGTCAGCGCAGTGATACAGAACATTAAAGCCATGTGACCGGATCTTCTTTTTTTAGGATCACATAATCACCCAGCAGCCAATCAGAATCAAGAATTCACCTGGGCCATGGTATGAAGTAAATTAAAGACAAAAACACCAGGGATTACAAAAGAAACATTTTCTGGGGGCAAGATTCAGTTCTGACCGAATCGCCTCTTTGGTTCAAGTAGGTGACTAAATGAATGAGGTCAGTGCTTCTAGAGCTAGTCATTGTTTTGGTTTTTTCTAAACTTGTCCTGTCCAGCAGCTGAGCAGACAGATCTGAAGGTCTCTGTGTTGGACAGATTTTACTGTTACAAGTCATGGATCAAACCATGGATCAAAGAGGTATATTTGAATAAACCCCTTTTGGGATGTAGGCTACAGCGTGTAGACAGATGGTTGTCATGGTTACTCCACGCCAACAGTCCTGCCTTCAACTCAAAGGTGAATTTCTAATGAACTCCAGCCGCTCTGCAGAAATTGTTCTAGAAAACGACACGTTTTTGGATTTTGGCAAAATCCAATTAACATCATAATTAACCATTCACTGGAAGCGCTGATGATTGGAGTGACTCTTTACTTTAATATATCTTCCAAATAAAAAGTGTTAATATATATATTTTCAAATTATGTTTTTATTTGATCCCTTTCTATCAGGGATTTGATATTAGTCGACTTTCCAAGGATGAAGTCTGCTGAGCATTGGAACTAAGACCGTTTTATAAAGCAGGGTCTGAGCTTTGGCTCAGCGGCTCTACTCTAAACTCACCAAACAATAAGAGGAACTTAGAGGAAAAGATTGAATGTAAATGCTCATTTAGACTCCAACAAAACACATCAGGGAGTAGAGCATCTCGCAGTTCTGGAAGGTTAATGTTAGGGTCACAAAAAGTCGAAGCAGAGTTGACGGTTGCTGTTTTGTGATGAACAGATCCTGGTTTGTGTGTCTGAACTCGTCGGTCGCAGTCAGTCTCCGGCTTCACACTCCTTCAGCGCAGCAGAAGGAAGAAAAGCTTTGGTCTTCAGAGCATTTTAGCAAAACATTAGCATTGGCTGGTGATGCATGACAGTCAAACGCTCCTTTTCTGCACCAGATCCATCCCAGCCATGAGAGATGTCACTTTCTATTTAACAGCTCATTTGTCAGCCCTGCCGGCTTTTGTTAGTCATCATCCTTGCAGCGTCCAGACATGCAAACCCTTCACCTGCCCTCTCAAGTGAAAACATCCTGAGCGCCGTTTTTCACCCACAGTTGATGCCGTTTGTTATCTAATATGTTGATTTTTCCTTTTACCGAAGGCTAAAGCATTTGCACAAGAAAGTGTCACAGTTTGTGCTTCTAAACAGAAAAGCTCCAAAAGCTGTGGAACTGTGACCGATTTGGCATCAAAAGCTGCACTGAAGCTCCATCTCTCTGTTTTTAGACAGCACAGATGCCTGGAGGCTTTTTCACCCAGAAAGTGACTGCATGTCGAGATGAGACGATGGTTCTGCTGTTTTACCTTATTAAAGGTGTGGAGCGGCATCCACCTGCCAGCCTCAAACAGATGCTGCCATTACGCACTTCCTGCAGTAGTGTTGTTGTTCAGAAACAAGCTGACACTGCAAATTTTCAGAGGAAAATCAGTTCCTTACGTGTGGATAATTCTCTTTAATGACACAGTTTTTCTGTTTTTTTAGGATGGATTTCTAAGAAAAAAAATCTTGCTTGCAATGCATCTAAATCTAATCGAGTATAGATTTCCCTGATTGGTTAACTCTGGCAGCTGTTGTTAAATTGGTCACCTTTTAACTGGCTGTTATTAATATATTATCTTTATTGGATGTGGAATAGAATAAAATAGAATAGAACTGCAATCCACAAATGGGACATTGATGGAAACCTGGATTCTCCTTCTTTACTCACAGTAAAGACTTTAGATGATGGATTTCTCTGCAGTCTTGGGTGAAACTTTGGAGCCGTGACACTTGCTAAAGTATTTGAGATGGCCAATAACAGAGGTCTGACACCTTCATTCTGGTCATTTTCTGGCTGACCACAACCCAATAGGAGCCACAAAGTCTTCCTTCACCCTTTAGAAAAATAAAGATAATGATTAGTATTTATGTTTCTGTTCCTATTATAATGAATGTAAATGAACTATTGAGAAACAGTCATAATACGAAACAGTTGACACAGATTTACATGACTCCCTTTCAAAATAAAAGATATCCTGTGCCACAATGGATCCTGTCAATGCAGCTATAAATAATAAAAAACAGTTTTTTAAACCATTTGTGGTGCATATTAGCCACTAATTCATAAATCCAATAAACTAAAATTCAATTAGAGTTAATTAAGTGACCCTTACAGTATTCTTCAAACCACAAATCATTAAATTGGTTCAAGGATTTCTATCGGATGCACCTTAGGTATGAAATCTGGCTGCGCTTAATGACCTCCAATGAATTTTCTGTTCTACAAAGACTTTGAAAAGCTGTCACAGTGTTTTGGTGGGACTTTGGTAGACTATGAAGGATTGACGGATAGTTGAAGAATTACAGCTAACATAGACAGGAAGTGAAACGTACCGTCCTTCTACTGTTTGTGAATGAGTTGAAGGAAGTTTGTGTCTCTTTACTTTCCTTTTTATACTTTACTACTAAATTTTTACTTCACAGTTACTTTTTAAAATCAAAATTGTTGTTTTTCTTCTATCCGGGAGCCACAATGGAGGGCTAAAAGAGCCACTTGGTTTCAGAACCACTGGCCTAAAATAAATCTTTGAAAATAAGCATGCCTTCCCCACACACCATGCTTTCATTCCAAAGAATTGCACCATCACTTGTTCATGTAAACATCCCAAAAAGACCTTAAGTTCCATCTACCTGGCTGCCTCAGTCAACAGAACCTCAAAGAAAATGGGCAAAACCTTCGATTAAAACCCATCTGAACAACCAAAATGTAGTTTTACATTTTTAAATGGAAGCTTCTTTGTTTGTGAAAAATGGACAAATGGACAAATAAATTAAACGGAAAATGAAAAGATGGTTTTGTAAGAAGATCCTTAGCCTTCCGTCAGATGATATGATGATTCAGCTTTTTCTAGAGGCACACCATACATAAAAGATCTATACAGAAGTGTATTGGTCTAATTGGAGATAAACAAGAAACACACATCTTAATGGATTCAAAAAGGAAAGTTGAACACATTTCACTGTGGCATTTGCACAGAGGGACCTTTGATCGGACTCGTGGCCTTTGGAAGCGCCACAGCCTTTGAAGATGAGGCTTCAGTTTGGGGTTTTCAGGAGTCACAGGCAACATGGAGCTGCTGAACATTGTTCAGTGGCCAGAAACTTTAAGCGTCGGCGGCGCAGGCAGGACCCACGTGGGCGTGACCTCTCAGTGTGGACTGCAGGTTGAAGGATTATGTTCAATGATTTCCTCCTTCATTTTAGGATACATGACGGCTTTTACTTATTCCCGCCTGACTAAACAAACCAAGTCTTTCTCTAGAAACACGGAACCTGAACTCATCGGAGCGAGGCAGACAAGGCTGCACCTTGACATTCTGGTTTAACGACACAGACACCAAACAATCATGTCTGCAACTTCCATTCCCATGAGTCTTTGCTTATTTCCCTCTGATCATCACATCCCTCCACCGCTGCGATTCCTCCTATAAAGCCCCCTAGATCTGGAAACCTGACAGACCTTAATGGAGACACTTAAGCTTTAGTCATGCTTTATTTACAGAAGACGGCTTATTCTGTAACGACTGCCCACAGGGAGAAGCATCATCGGTCACGTCAGCGTCCGCATGATGGAAGACAAATAAGTGTCGGGATGACAATCAGCCCCTGCCTGGAGTCTGGACACACCTGGATCTGCTGCTGCGTCCAAACGTTCCTGTGCATGAACACAAACCTCTCTGCATCCTTAGCCCACATCACATCCAACCTCAGAGAAGCTTTATCTGACTTATAAGATTATTCTGGAGCTAAACACAAAGGTGACCAGTCTGTTGCAAGGCCACACACTCACAACTTAGAATCACTGAATCATGCTTCTGGACTGTGAGAGAAAGACAGAGAAAACCCACACATGAACGAGGAGGACATGCTAACTCCCCTCAGAAATGTCCCAGTCCCTCTGTGAGGAAAGAGTGCCAACCACTACACCACCATACAGCCTCGACACTGTAGTTTTGTTTTACATGACAAATCACTTCAAATATCCCAGTAAGAGTTCTTTGATGGACACAGATACTCTTTGGGTTGTATATGCAGTCTGAGAGCAGGTCATGTGAAGTGCATGTTCTCTGTGAGTCAGATCGAGCCACGCTGATAAGATTTGACGTCAAGGTTATGCAGACGACACTCAGCTTTTTGTATATTTGTAACCACCATGATGCGCCAAGCTACGTCCACTCCGCTCCCTGCGTTGTGGTTTCAAGCGTCCACTGCCTGTGAAAGGTGTATGTAAACTCGTTTTGGGCCTCTGCGTTCAAAACTGTCATGTCTACATGCAGTTACGCAAGTTTCTACGATTCTTTAAGGGCTCTACATACAAAACGCGTGGCCATTTAACGCATTTACAAGTTAAACCAGGTCGAACTTTGACCAATCAGGGACTCTGAGTTTGTAGTGAGGTATCCCTTGTGCTATCTTGTGTGGTCAAAATGACCATTGAGGTGTTCTCCCTACCATGACAGAGGTGGATAAAGGTGGAAAGATTTCATGTAATCCATGGACACCAGTGAAGATCACAAATCATTGAAGAAAAAAGGCTCAGTGCACTGTCTAGTGGGTCTAGATGACCCACTCCCAATGGTAAAGTGCCTCGGATAGCACACAGGTTAAGGATGGCATCCCTTTTAATTCATAGAAGTGCCAACCGTTTGAAAATTGATCATGACGGAGAAATTAATAATGGCGGTTTGTTCCCGGCCGGATTTATACGACACCGATAGTTTGGAATAGAGCTGTGAAAGAAAAAGCCTGGAGCGAGATTCACCAGATTTGCACCGCTTCCACATTTCACAGCAAGACTCTCCCAACTGTAGGTGGAGGACAGGCACTATTAGCCGGTAGAAAAAGAAGAAGCCCCTCCCTGCATGTCCAGTGTGAACACCATAGGCTATAAACGTAAATGTCCGGCGTACGACGCAGCTCTAGAGTCTCTGCTGCTGCTTGGAGCAGCTAAACTCTTCAATGCAGTCAAAGCTTCTTGGAAATCTCTGTTTTTGAAGGTCAGAGCAGTTCTTCTTCACTTCTACCAACAATGAATCCTGTTGACCAGCACAGGGCCGCTTCAGTTGTGTCACATCTTTCATACATTAAAGTAATTCAAAGTGAAAACCAGCAGGGGGCTGGGCCCCCCCCCCCCCGGTTTTGACTACAAAGCAGAGCAGCACCCATTTGGGTTTACATAACCATGACCCGTCCAGAGGAATGAAGACCATAAATCACGTTGGAAACTTGGTTTCATGATAAACCCGGACCAGAACTCTTACACTGGAAAGAAGTTATTTTATGGAGTTCAGATATAGTTTATAGACCACCAGATCAAGCATTTTAAGTGATCTACAGTAAACTGTTAGAAGCACGGGTCAGAACCAAATAGCAAGAACCGCCCGTCAAAATCAAATGAGTTTTAATTCACACCAAAAATCCAACATCACAATTAAAATTGACTTCATATTCTTCTAAAAACAACAGAGCTAAAACCATGTTTGGATCGATCCAAAACAAGCCACGGGGGGGGGGGGGGGGGGGGGGGTCTCCCAACGCAGACTTTTACAAATTCTCAAATATTAATAGGGGAATTTAAGTTTCTACTGATTATTTTAACCAGTTTTTGGCTTCACTTTTAAAAACAACATATTAGACTTTCTCTTTTATGTCACTCATTGGAAACTCAAGAGTTTTTATAGTTTGCATTTCCTGAAGGGAGTTTTAGATGAGAACTTGTTTGATACATCAGCAGAATGAACTTTCCTTCAGACAAAAAGGAACACAATGAAAACACAAACAGCTGATGCACAGACGACATGCGCTTCATTAACTGAGAGAGACTGCGGCTTTAATAAGTGAACCCTAATGTGCTGCATTAATAAATAAGAACAGCGTCTGCAGTGATTGCAAACGCAAAAACGTGAAGTGTGTGGATCCTGGCGAGGGGCTCGTTTTAAAAGCCAGCGTCACTTGATTGCAGTTTAAATTTCCCCCCCGCTGATGCATTCAGGCGCCGCTCTGAGGCCCATAATGAAGCAGCTGAAAGCTTTCAATCAGAGCCCAGCAACAATCATCACCTTCAAAAATTAGCCACAGTTGTGGGAAGTGATTTTTATTTTCTGATGACTTCAGTTTGAGCAAAAGTCCGGATCGTCCGAAAAAACCTTGGAAAAAAAAAAATCTCTTCTTCATTCAGTAACAAATCCAGCAGCGTGTGCTTGACCCATGGAAGTTCATAAAAAGTGATCAGTGTTAACACCCAAAACCTGTGAACTAAAAATAGTTCTTCAAAAACTCTTCAGATTCATCTTATGTACAAAAAGTGTGAACAGCAGCGTTCTTCGTCGAGGAGGAGGAGGAGGAGCTAGAGGATGATCTGGTTCTTGAAGCTGCGGTTGAGATCTTTGTGTGGGAGGACGATGGAGTTCAGTACGATCACCTCGGAGGGAATCGATACGTTACAACCTGGGGAGACGAAAAACAGCTGCTGGGATCCAAAAAACCAACACAAAAATACTAGACACACTGTGAAAACCATGAACAGGCAGCCTGTGGCGGCAGTCAGGGCCAAATGGATCAGTACTATGCAGTCAAATTAAGTGTATGTCATGTGACACAGACATCATATGATTACACGTCACACAAAAAGATGGACGGCTTACCCAGAATGGTGATGGACGGTGTGAGCTTTCCGTCCCTGAAGAGCGTCTCGCTGTCCATTTTTGCAAACGGGTCGTTTGGGTTGGGGTCACTTGGAGACCCCTCGACCCGCGACCACTTGCCAATGGTGCTGTCCCATCCCACAATGCTGTTCAGAACGCAACAGTGGTCCTGGGAGAGGAACCGCGTCACAGAAACTCGCCAGCACAAAGAATTCTGTGGTTGTGCTTTTTCACACACCTGACATGTTTGGACGTCAAACATGTCAGGTGTGTGAAAAAACACAACCACGTCTAATAGAAGAACCCAACAAGTCAGTTATCAATACAGACACAACTAATAAAGCATTCTGCCAACTGAGCAACAAAAGGATTTCAGGAGTGCACTTTATACTCTCAGCCACTATTAGGACAAGTTTAAAATGTCCTTTGAACTACAATTAACTAACAAAAATACTACTCAAGTTAATTATCTAATAAATTAACTTCTTAAATACATATTTACCAAAAACGTGAAAATCTACGTAACGAAGAACAGAAACGTCTCGTCTGTCACTCACCTGCAGAGTTGCACCATGGAGAATGATGGATTCTCGGACTCTGACCCCGGCACCAATGCTAACTCCGGTACCGATGGACACGTTGGGTCCCAGCTGCACAAAGATTACTCCTCAGGTTTTTTTATCCCCACAATCAGGGCTTAACAGGTTAAATGGATTTAGTTGGCTATGGTTGAAAGGCGCTTAAATGACAAATAAATGCTTTGGTTTTATTAACACGGTTGATTATGTGCTAGAAATCCATAATGCTTCATTCAAAGGAAAAATGCTATAATGTTCTGATAAAAAGTTGAATTATTCTTAAGGAGGCTTTACATAAATCTTGTCCTGAGTGCTTTGAAGAGAAACGTTCAAGAAGTGTTCAGTGACAAACATTAAATACTCATTTGGTAAAACAACGTGAAAGCCTTGGCAAAGCAACACATGTAAAGTACAAAGGTTTAGAATTGCTACAAATGCTGGATGTGCAAAGCTACAGAACCCAAACAAAGTCTAACGATGGTGAACAATTCTGTGGAAACAGATATTTTACTTTTTTAAAAAGTCTCTTTTTATGCTTTATTAGATAAAGTCATGAACTGGAAATCTGGAAGACGCAAACAAAAACAAGCAGGACCATTTAAATACTACGGAAAGTGTAAGAAAGTAAAAAGAAGCTGAAAAATACAAAGAACACATAAAGAAAATGACTTTTTCTTGGTTCCTGGACCAGAACTTTGGCTCCACAGGTTCAGGAGAAGCTGAATTTGGGTTTCAAAAAACGTTTTGACTCACCACGGCGGTGGGATCAATGTTGGCCGTGGGATGAATGTAGACGTTACCTGTGCAAAAGGACAAAGGGATGACTATCAGGTTCAAAGGAGAAGGGTGGTGCAGGCTCGGCTCTTTAGGTACCGCTGATTTTGGGTCCTCCCGCCTTGTTGGAGGCCAGCCGCTCAGGATGGGTGATGTGGTACTGGTCCAGGTACAGCCGACTTGCATAAATAGCAGACCTGAGCAAAAAAAAAAAAAAGGGGTGAAATGCCGCAGCGTTTCCACCCGGCAGAACGTGAAGACGCTTCGCTCACCCTGCAGATTTGATCTGGCTCCAGAAGCCCAGCGTTTTGTAAACGTAGAGTTTGCCCTGTCCCGCCAGAGCCGTGAAGATGTCCTGCTCCAGCCGGATGACCTCCGCTCGGTGCCAGCCGTTGGTCGGCTCCTCTCTGGAGACAGGCGGGAATGTGACTCCAGAACGCAAACCACTTCCAGGTTTAGAAAAGCAGCAGATTAGAATAAAATCCCCGAAAAAGTCAAACGCTGACATAGTGGTGTTTTTTTAGAAACCTGTCAGCGTCTGTTTGATCGGAATTATCGCCGTTTGCATGGAGAGCAAAGTTATTCCGACTCCTCCAAACTTCCTTTCCACGTCTTTTGAGGAAATGTTTAGTCATGCAGGAATAAAAGAAGAAGTTAAAAGGCCGTTTCACTTTGATGGTGTCAGTGCTGGGCTGAAACCAAAGCCCGCTGCTTAGTTGCAATACAAAACTGAAGTGGACGAGTTTACATGTTCCATATTAATCAGGCTCTCTGGCTCCGCGTGTTGTAGGGAGCCTGGAGATGAAAAAGAGCGCTGAATATTGATGAAAGGAATATTTTAAAGGCTCGCGCCCATAATCGAAGCTTTACCACGACCAGGGGGGATTCATTCGCAGGCGAGGCGGTCCCTGAGAGACTGCAGCAAAACCCTCCTCATTTCTATCAAGCATCCGATGAGCGCCTGACTTCTGCTGAGTCAGCACGCCGCTCGCTCTAAGTGCTATTGATGTTAGCAGGTGAATAATGCATGGCAGGGTTTGTGGGTCTTTTTGTAACATTTCTGAGGTGTCCTTGGAGTTCTAGTTGTTCCGTCAGCTGAAGGTTCAGACATGAAAAATGTCAGAAATAAACGCATATAGAGATTAAGTTCTTTGCCAAAAACGTGCAGAAAACAGCAGAGACAAACAGCATCACGACCAAAACACCTGCTCTGTTCCCACATCTCAGAGCTACGACTGCAGACCACCGGAACCCACCGAGTGTGTGTTATCAGGAAGATTACAATTTACATCTTTTATCTAGAACTAATGAAGAACAGCGTCAGGGGTTTGGAGACTGTATCCCAAGTTGTTCAGTCTTCACTATTTTCTTCATCTCAGAACGCGTGTGCAGCAGCAAAGTTGGAGTCTGGGTTTCCCGTTTCTTCGTTTGCAGGACGCAGGAACTACACGTCCCTCCAAAAACACGTTCACGCCGAGCTGTTTGCGTTTGCAGGCGTGAGGCTTGAAAACACTCTGCTCCAAGGATTCCCCATGTGTTTCAATGGAGGCAGAAGTCCTGGAAATCCTGGAATATCTTGAAAGGTTCAAGGATTTGAAGGATCAAAAGTCATGGCTGGAAAAAGCTGAAAGAGCTGAACATCTGAATAGTTGAATGGATAAAATAACTGAAGAATTGTAGAAGAAGTTAGAAAAGAAGAAACAGGAAAACACTGGGTTGGAGGCTTTATAGTATTCCACCCATTAGGTCTTAGAGTACAAAGCATTTTGATTAATTCTCCTGAACATGGTCCATGTCAAATAAACTAGGGAAAGGGATGAGGAGGAGTACCTCAACTCCTCCACACGAAGAGAGACCAGGTAAAGTGAGGTCACGAGGAGGAGGTCTGAGCATCTCAGCTTAGACTGCTGACCCACCTCCAGATAGGCAGAAGATTATTAAACGCGTTTTAATTCAACTAGTTGATCCTCAGCGCTGCTGCTCTGCTCGTTTCCAGCCTTTATGTTAAAGCAGATCATAAATCCACCTTTATATTCACCAAGCAGCTGAGCGGATTCACCGCCACATAAATCCAAACCCGTCTTAGAGAAAAACGGATCTCAGGCAAACAAAAGGGTCAAGCTTTGAGCAGACGTCTACTGTGAAGCTACGTGCTCTAGAACCACAACATGCAGCATGACTGCAACTTACCCATCAAATGGAAATCTGATGATCACGTGAGGAGACAGAAACAAATGGAACGGAGGAGAGAGAAATCAAGAAAACCAAAGAAACGGGGAAAATGGTGATGGCAGCGAGGGGCCCCCACAGTGCGACTCACAGCAACATGTCCTGCTGGTTCTTCTGGAAAACGGCTCCGATGTGCTGGAAGATCTCCGGATGAAACAGGTAAATGCCACAGTTGATGATGTCGCTCACGAACGTGCTGGGTTTTTCCACGTAATGCAGCACCTGCAGAGCAAAAAGGAGGTCATCACGTTTGACCCACGACGAAGGAAAGTCTTCAGAAAGCGTGGACGCTCGAGTACCTCGCTGGTCTCCTCCTTTGCCACAATGCAGCCGTAATTCATGGACTGCTTCCTGTTTGCCTGAAGGAAAGGTGGGTTTGGATTTACAAGCTTCCATCACAGGGACGCACATCTGAGCCGACAGCTCTAAAACCTCACTGTGGTTCCGAGGATCACAGAGCTGCCGGGATCGCCGTGCTCCTTCTGGAAGCGGAGCATCTCTGCGAGGGGAAACGCCGAGCAGACGTCCGCATTCAGCACGAAGAAAGCCTCTGGACTCCCAGACACAATCTGGTCTCTGAAGTGGTAGATGCCGCCCCCCGTGCCCAGCGCCGCATATTCCTGCAGGTACCTGCAGCATGAAGACGGAAGAGGATAAATGCACAGCCTCTTCTGGTGAAATGCCTCTTAAAGAAAGCGAGCATCACTGTTCAGTTCACCTGATGGAGATTTTAAATTCCTGCTGCGCACTGAACAAGAACCTGTTGAGTTCTTCGTTTGGCTGATAGAAGCCGATCAGGAGAATCTCCTTCAGATTTGGAACCTGGAAAAAGTGAGCTCTGCGTGAGGACTGGACGTTTCAACCCTCAAAAAAAAAAAGGAGACCTTTCAGAAAATGCAGAAAAATGTTCAACAAACAATCTTCCAAACTAACTATTTTGAAAATGAGACGGCAAGCGAATGAAAAACTACTCGTTTATTCAGTAATGAACCTTTGACATGTCGATCTTTGCCGTCTGCTGCGTTTACAGAACCAGCAACAAATCCTATCCGGGTTCACATGAGCTGCAGCTGTAAGGTTTCCCCATACTGGCTCAAAGGAACATCGGCAGCCCTTTTACTTCATCTCTGCTTTATTAAACCGGGAGTCGAGCCCCTAACCCCTCCATCTCTTTCTGCACTTTAAAAAACAGAAGTTGACAAAATAATTCAGGAAAGCTTTCTTTTGTTGGTGTTTCTTTCTTAATCTGATCACCTCCATGTTGTGCGATGAATTTAACGTTAGTAAACGGGCTCTCTGTGATCCACTGACGGGGTTTTGGACACCAGTCAGAAATGTGGTTCTTGTCAGGCACATACCTTGACACAGGCTTCGATGTGGTGCTGCAGCATGGGGACCCCGGCTACAGGGAACAGGGGTTTGGGCACCTCGAAGGACAGCGGCCGGAACCTGGTGCCTGCAGAGAAGGCCAGCCGGTCACTCTCTTTTCTTTCTTTAGTTTGGTTATTTTATCAAAGTTTCACCAGTTAAAAAACATTAAAGAAAATATCTGCTATAAAGCAACAAAGAGGAACATCCTCTATACCTCTAGACATCAAATGGGGCGTAACACTCACACACACTCACTCACACTCACTCACACACGGATGGCAGCTAAAACGGCCAAAGCTGGCGCCAACCTTCCACCAGAGGCAAGGTGGGGTTCAGTGTCTTACCCAAGGACACTTGGACACATGGCCAAATGTACAATACAACTACTAGAAATGAAGTGATCCCTTAGGGTACACTGATCAGGACTGTCTTCATTCACTCGGTGCACAGAATAGCAACTCCACGCTCGTAGACGTTGTAGCAAGGCGGGAATCAAACCTGCAATCTTTCGATCAGAGGACGACCGCCCCAACACTGCACCACAGCCATTTACATCAAATTCATCAGGTCTCCCCGTCCAATGATTATGATCGATGATATGACATCTTTACAAAACTTAACATTAAGTTGACAAATATGCAACAAACATAAAAATTAAAAACATTTTACCAAATACATATTCATACATACATACATTTATATAAACAGCACATTTGTTACACTTATCTTAATTTTACTAAGTGGATCAATATTTGTTTTGAATATATTTCCCCATATTTTACAAATATGGAAAAATGAAGGTTGAATATAAATGCAAGAATGTTTTTATTCTTGTTGGTTCTTAGAAATAGACCTTTTTTTATTCATCATGTGGTTTCTAATTAATCATAAACACGTTCAATTTCTATTCCATCAAAATGAAGTTTCATGTTGTCCTTTGCTTCCTCTGTACCAAAAACCATGAATGTTGAAGCCTTTATCTTTGATCTAAACTGAGTCCATACATCAACCCTTTTACAGGCATTAATCCATTTTTAAATGTGGTTTATTATAAAAACACTTTTTTAAAAGCCACACTCCTGATTAAATACCTTCATAATTTATCCACAGACTCATGGGCTGTTAGACCCCTGAAGAACTCAGACAGTCACAATAAATCAAAATATCTTCATCTGCAGTGATTTCTATTCACAATTAAACATAAAAACTCTTTGTTTACATATTTACCATAAAAAAGAACAGAACATCCCAAATAAAATGTTCCGCACATTAAAGTGAGTTATTATTTCCAACAAAACAATACTCAAACTTTGGCTAAATATTTATTATTATCATCATTAGTGACTGCTATGATCTGCTAATAAGTGTGACTTCATTTTGTTTCCTTGGATGAAAACTGCCTCGCGCTGACTTTATAGAAACTCTCACTATCAAACTATATATATAGGACAAATGACGTGAACTGTTACAGAAAAACCATCTAATATCCTTTAAATAAAGAAATAACCGCAGTAAACCTGCTCAGGTGAGCTGGCTTTACGTTAACGCCACGTCAGTCATGTAAACAAGCTCAGCCTGTTTGCTAGCATTAGCCTCCTAGCTTCAACTTTAACAGCAGAGCAACAAACTTGGAGGAACGACGACGTTCAGAGAAATATTCACCTTTCTGGGGTCCTCCGATTAAAATAACTGCCTTCAACATTTTTGACAGGAGGTCCTCAGAATCACAACAGCGCTGCTGGAAAAACCTGAGTGCGCAGAAACCTGGATCTGCACCCGCTTCCGGGTTCTGAGGTGATGACGCAATCACGCAACAGGGTGGACTTTACGTCAAATTCCTCAGGTCTCCCCGTCCAATGATTATGACAGATGATATCATCTAAATCCTTACTTTCCATCATAATTTGCAAATAAATGATTTAAAAATCAGACAATGTGATTTTCTGGACCTTTTCTCTCCTTTGTCTCTCACAGTTGAGGTTTTACCTATGATGAAAATCACATCTCATCTTTTTCAGTGAGAGAACTTACACAACTTTTGGCTGACTACATCCTTTTTTTGCCCCACTGCATTAATGTCACCAGGTAATTTCCACCAGGTGTGTGCACATTTTGGTACGTTTTTGAGGTGAAATTTTGGACTATTGATCGTTTTATTTCTGCGTTCTTTCAGATTCATTGTCATTTATTGCATTCCTTCAAACAATTGTTTTCTTCATAAAGTTATTATAGAGTTGAGGAGAGTAAAGTGGAAAAAAACACCCAAAGAATTCCCCTGAGAGTCGGAGTAAAGTATCCATAAAGACATAAAATAACAAACCTCCAAAAACAGTTTGTCTTCATATTTCCTCATTAAAACATGACCTGAAGTGAAACAGTTGCGTGTGCGCGGCAGCATTCATAACTCAAACATATGGTAATGAGGAGCGAAGCTGCTTTACACAAACGGATCATATTTTATTCACCACGGCGCCGACGCCTGTGCAGCAGAAAGGCAGGAAACTTCACTCCAGCTGCTGATCTGGTTTCTCCAAAGGCCGAACACACCTGACAGGTAAAACAGACCCGGATTTCTTCACAGAGTCATTGGACCGCTCCAGAAACGGATGCAGCGGGAAGTTACTGCGATAATGTAAGATGACAAAATGATTCTTGAAAAACAAAAAGAACATTTCCTCTTCATCTTCTCCAAAAGTTACTGTCTATCTTGATTAACAGAAGATCTATGGAAACAAACCAACATTTTTTTTAACCAAACCTGGTTCCTTTTTAGAAGAAAAAGAAATAAAAGCCAGGAATGTTGGAAGGAATGACAATTTATAAAAATTATTTAGCACATTTGTTGCCCTGAAATGATTGAAATCATAAAGGTTTGACAGTAGACGTGACAGAAAACTGATGAAAACCATTTTTCCTCTGTCACACATGGAGGAAACGTGAAACAGTGAGGAACCTTCTTAAAAGGAGTCCAAGAACTCAACAAGAACTGGTCCAATAGGTCATCTAAGAGGCAGAGAAAGATGGCGAGAAGTTATGCTGTGTTCCCAGTAGAAGGTTTTGATCAATTCCAGCCAGATTTTTAACGATTCAATATCGTTTTCCTGTGTGCGCCGACTCATCAGAAGAACGGGCTTTTTGGAAGTGCCTCATAGGAAGAAGAGCTGATGAAGACTCCAAACTGCTTTGTTCTGGTTTCAAACAGGAAAACATCCACAGTTCTGGTTCTTCAGACCCAGAACAACAGAGGCATTTGTGATGTCACTCTCTCATCCCGATGCTGCAGGGACCACAGCCTCGGCGTCCGTCATGGGAGCAACACAGAAAAGCATCTAATGTTTAGACAGATGAGACAATCTGGGTTTCCTCTGGACTCAACCTGCAGTCAAACATGGTGGTCATATGATGGTATGAGGCTGCTGTCCCGTTTCAGGATCCAAATGGCTTCCCTTACTGTGGGTTCTGCTGTGGAACAAGGAAAAGTCCTCTACAGAGGACAAACTTGCATTGCTGCTAGAGGATTCCTAACTCTGGTCTTACGTGGATCACACTCATCAGAAATTGCAAAGACGTGTAAAAGTGCCTTAAATTCTGCGTCACTTTTGTTTTTCTTAATGAACAAGTCAGATACATCTGAACCAAAAACAAATGACTTTTAATCAGTTTGGTCCAAACGTTGTGCAAAAACAAGGCTCCTCAAAAACCAACGTCACAGCAGACTAAACTCTTCGTACCTTTACACCAATCAGGTAACGGGTCAAATCTTTCCTCTCCCGTGACTCCAGCCACACATTTACATTCACAGAACATTCATTCAAATCCCAAAGACTCATCAGGCGCTAACATCTGCATCCTTCTCATTCTTGGTGTGTGAGAAAAGGTCCATCAAAGAAGAAATGAAGAGGCTCTTCTAAAAAAAAGAAAGTGAACAGAGAAGACCTGAAGACCAACAGTCTGGATGAACCGTAGCCTGGCCCCTTCACATTGATGATCATCTCACTGTGTTCCCAAAGTGTCGGCTCTCACAGTCGTCCAGAAGTGACGTCACTCAGGGATCGATCTTCTGCAGGATGGAGAACTCGTGTTCCTCTGAGGTCCAGAAACCACAGCGAGTTTCCGTTGGAGAAGAAAACACGTTTCATGTAAATCTGCACTCTGTACTCGACCTAACTGCTAAATGTCCAGCCGCTCCCACCTAGACCACAAGCACAAGGATCTACAGGGATTGATGGGTGTAACCGGATCCGTCAGAGATCCGGTTAAAGAAAGTGTGGGGGTGGGGTAGATTTAGGCTTTAAAATAATTCAATGCCCCCCTTTGGATTCATGAGGCAGGTGGGATTCGTCCACAGCACCAGTGAGAGCTTCCTGCTGCAGGGTCACGACCTCCTGTTGAAGAGATCTTTCCGCTTGCGCAGCTCTTCCAGCACCCGCGCCCTGAACTGAGTCCAGTCCTCGTCCTGGGACGGCTGGATCCCCAACGCCACGTGAAGCTCCGCCGATTGGCTGCGGAGGAAAGGGTTGTACTGCTTCTCCTCCCCGACGGTGGAGGGGCACTGGAGAGGAAGGGAGCATGCAGAGATGGTTCACACAGCTGCTCTGAAGGATTTCTGAAGCCCTAAAACTGAAGTGCATTCACAAACAAACACACTAGAGCCGCATCAGTTCATTGTCTTTATATTTGATACGATTTTTCAAGCTGAAACCTCTTTTATCAGAGTTATCTGGAAGTTCCTGGACTTTCCTCTGAGCACATCCGTCCACATTCACGCCAAAAACTGAAATGTATATTCAGTTATTTTCACTAATAATTGAAGAAAAACCAAACCAGAACAGCTCGTTTGGCTGCAGGACAGCCCATATCATCATTCTTCCACCACTGTGCCCGACAATGTTTCTAGTAGTTATGGTTTTGTTTGTGTTCAAAAGAGAACGACGCGTTTTTCTACCAAATCTACTTCCCCTAAAAAATACAAAACGTAGAAGAAACAAATCAAAAAACAAAAAGTCTAAAGTAAAGATGTCATTAAAATCTAAACAGCAGCAAGGAGAACATGCAGGCTGGGTAGTTTGAAATGACATCCACTTTTTAAAATAAAATAACAGTAACAGGAGCCTCTTGATCCGTGTGAAAGGCGCAGCTGTTAGAGTTCAGTTGAGTGAACCTGTGTTGTGTTGTGTTGTGTTGTGTGTTTCTGGCGGCCAACGTTCACAGCGAAGGCGCTTTTCGATCCTTCGACGTCGGCTCTTCCTATCATTGTGAAGCTGACAGGAGGCATCCTTCCACTTTCCTCGTCTTTGTATCGCTGATGCTCTCGTTTCTACAGATCCTGATGGTTTATTTAGAGGAAAACTCCAAGAGCGTTTCAGAAAAGGCGGCCGTACACAAAGACAGCTCGTCTCAGGCTGAACAGAAGCGTTAATGAAAACATGCTAACAGCAGAAAACAACAACAACAACCTTGATCGACCACTCGGCGGGTTTGAGGAATAATATTTGACAAATTCAGACGCTTAAACTGCGGGAAGCGGCCTCTGGAGTCACGCTCCGCTGATGCCAGATAAGAAGTAATCTAAATTCCGGATAAGCCCTTCACTGAACTGCAAACCTTTGCTCTGCCGCAGACTGTATCGCAGATGAAACCCGACAGCGAGCCTGAAAGAGAGGCGTGCGCACGCTCATCGGGCTTTGACAGCACGTTCGCTGCACGCGGGCGATAAGCTCCGTCTCCCCGGGTGCAGGGAGGGGGAGCAGGAATCCATTCTGGGACTGTGCCGGAGCGGCAGAGCAATGCTGACAGATGGCTCTTACCGTGCTCAGCTTCTGGCTGCGCTGCTGCAGCACCCACTGGTACTTGTTCTCCCGAGTGGAGTTCCGAGGCTCGACCTCCGCAGCAAACAGCAGGTTGTCCTCCGCATACTCATGACCTGTGGGGGGTCCCAACACCCCATTACAAACATAAAGACAGCCTGGCTATTTGCTTGTATAGAGGTGCAGACAATGTCAAACACAGGAACGATTGTCCTACCGGGCCATAGCAGAGTCCCATCACTCAAGGAGGCGACCGTGTCCAGAGAGGAGAGCATGGTGGTGGAGCTGCCTTCAAACATCCTCCCTGAGATCAACAACAGCAGGTTCAGCAGTCAGCGCACGGACGCAGCTCCAGGGTTTGGACGGCTCATCATACAGGCTCCGCCTCTCCCAGAGGATACAATCAGACACCTTTATTTTTAAACCGGTCAATCACGTCTGACCGACCAGGTGAGGAAGGGTCCATCCAGCAGATCCGATTCCAGACCTGGCTACGACAACTTTCTCTCAGCTAGGAGGTCAGACGCTGGTGCACAGATCCAGCAATAAAACCTTCACGTCTTATTTGAAAAGAAAAAAATAAAATAAACAACCAGGACCCGTCCTCCAACCGAACCACCTTCTAACCCGAGTCAGTGAGACAGATGGACTTGATTAGGGCTGCACGATATGAAGAAAACTTGCGATATGCGATATTAGGGATTAATATTGCGATAACGATATAATTTGCGGTATATAAACAAATAGGGAAACAACCAAAAACATCATTCCCATTTTATTGCAACAGTTTAAGAATTGTACTCCAAATAACCCTCGTTGACATAGGATGGAACATCTAACATAAAAGGGCTAAAGAGTCTATCCGATTGGTCAAATGCATAAAGGGATTTATTTGATTCGTTAAATAATTTAAGCTGCCATAAGACTGTTTTAGCACATTTAAGGTAACCATTTATTGCAATTTTTGCTGTGTTTTGCGATATGCATATTGCACAGCTTGATCTTGCGATAACGATAAATTTGCGGTATATTGTGCAGGCCTAGACTTGATCATGTGACTCAAAGGTCTGGATTAGACCGATGTAAAGCCCACTTTTTGACTCCAAACTCCAGCCTTTCCAGAAAATGAACAAAAAGTAGGACAAACTCTGAACACCAGTTAGGCCACACCCCCTTTTGGTTTAAATGTAATGCCAAATATAGAATATCTCATGAAAAATTGTCAAGCGCCTGTCCGTCTTGGGAGAGGATCCCTCCTTCATGTGGAGATCCCCGAGGTTTTGTCTGAATCCATTTTTTAGGGAGTTTTCCTTACTGAGAAGGAGGGTCTAAAGCAGAGATGCCCGGTTCAGTTTAGCAACCAGCTATTGTATTTAACGACTGGTTTCATGTTCTTCTATAATTACCGTTATGAAGCCCGTTGAGACGACTATTGTTGCAATATTGGGCTACAGAAATAAAATGAAACTGAATTAAAGCGACAGCCACAAAGTTCTTTCCAGAAATAAAAACCTGAGTCGGCTCACCCTCCATTTCCCACTGAGATCCCAGCTTTCCAGTGGGCTGACGGATCATTGGGATCCGTTGGGATCCAATGGATAAAGCTCTCGTCTAAAGTGGTTTTATGTGGATTCTTCTCAGTCAGGTACTTGACTTCATGAATGTTTTCATTTAAAAAAGGATTGGGCTGCTTTTGCTCTATCAGTATTTTAAGGAGACTATTTAAATGTAATATTTTTTCTATGGATATGATAAACTGTAAAAAATTGACATGGTTTGACGTGACGAGTCAGTTAAAAGCAAAGATATTAGTAAAACACAAAAGCTATATTTTCAGTACTGAACTGAGACCCCCAGAAACTCTCATCGCCCTGCACATCTGGAATGACATAACCAAACAAAAGCAAAGCTTTGGGTGGATGGAACGTTTTTTATCACGGCTAATCCTGGTTTTTATAACTGATATCTCTGGAAGAGCCGCAGCGTTTCAGGTTCAGCAGCTTTTGCATCAGGAGTTTACGTCGTCTGCTGTGCAGCTCACCACATCCAGAGAGGAAGACCAGGTCTCCGGAGAACAGGCTTGAGGGCGCGCCCACCGCTTGGCCATCCAGGAGGTAGATCATGTGACCCACCGTGTGACCCGGAGTGAAAAGAGCTTTAAAGTGCATCCGACCGACTTTTACCGAGTCTTTGTCAGAGAGGGGGCTGAAAAACAAAACAATAGAATTAAATTCAGGCCAACCTGCCGGCCTAACAGCTTCTTTCAGAATTCAAACATGAATGAATCTTTGCAATAACTGCACATCTGTCAAACAGCAGCTCTTTAGTTGTGGAGGGAAGCTGCCATCGCCGCAGACAGGATGGCAGGCTGGTCGGGACCTACTGGGTGAGGCCGGGAATGTTGTCCACGGCGCTCCCGTACACCGGGCACGCGCTGTGGAGCCGCTTCAGTCCCTTGTTCCCGCCGCTGTGGTCCCTGCAAGCATCATCTGTGTCAACCTCCACCCGCACATACTCAACTCAAGTCTTCACCAAGACAGTTAGGAGCTCCATCATTCAGCATTTCTGCAGGTCAGTGCAGAAACTCACCAGTGCTTGTGTGTGCACAAGATAGCTTCCAGCATCGCTCCCTGATCCTCAAGGACTGCCTGAGAAGATGCAATCCAGGTTTCATTCAACACATCAAATCAACACCTGCAGAGCCACCAAACAGGCGGGATCTGCTGCTGCTGTCCGTACGACACATTCTCCAGAGCAGACAGCTGCAGGACACAGTCCATACAACCATGATGTGATGCATGTTCTGCAGCTCCTCCAAACCACATCTACTCACTGCTAGAGCTTCAACATGCAAAGGGGAAAACAGAGGCAACAGCAAGGAACTCGCCTGGACAAGTTGAGGGTCTGCAGGGTCCACAACAACTGCAACGCTGGAGGTCGTGTCCACTATCAGGTAGCTGTAGTTGTCGGACAGAACTGGGATAGGAATGATCTTGATACCTGCAGAGCCAACCACAAGAACAGTGAATCGTTGAGATTTAAAAAGTAATCGCAGCTTTTCACTTTAGCTGGGATTAATGCATGACGTCATTTACGTCATCTGTGCACGTGGAGGCCAGTGGTTGGGTCTGGCATCTGGAAGAGGGTTGCCCCACATCTACATGCTCGGTTCCAAACAATGCTTGGAGGGGTTTAGGTCAGGGGTGGGCAAACTACGGCCCTTAAAACACTTTAATCAGGCCTGCCAAACAGTACTAAATGACATGGATGATCCTTATTAATGTGTTATTTTCCCTGTAACTCTGGTATCTACCCGTAAATGCATCGACCTTTGTTTAGGCGCAGAAACTTGTCTTGCATTCCTGTGGTGTTGGTAGAGTTGTTGTCTTTCTGACATTCATGCGTGTTTTCCAGGCCAGAAAGTCACGTTTCCAATCATTCCTACACCCCATGAACACAGCATTGCTCTAATTTTGCATTTTTCCTAGGGGCATAAACCCCACGGTGCAATTGCCTCTAAAATGAGAACAAAAGCCACAGTTATGAAATAAAAAAACCCCAAAATGTTCTGTTTTAAAACGATAAACACTCCTGGTCCAGCCCTTCTGTCAACTTTTAGAACCCTTTGTGACCCACAAGTCAAAATGTTTGCCCTCCCCTGGTTTAGAGGAACCCCCTGCAGCCCCGCGCGTGCGTGGGCGCGCGTGCGTACCGTTAAACTCCGCAGGGCACGCGGAGGAATGTCCAGCAGGGTAGTTCTGCCTGGCCTTCCTCATCTGCCTCTTGTAGTACATGTAGCCCAGTCTGGTTTGCGTGTACAGTGTGTATCTGACAGGAAGGCAATGGTGCGTTATTGATGTTTATCTCACGGGTCTGATCGAAAACATTCAGAAAAGTGGAAACATCCGCGTGAGTTACCGAAGTTTTAAGCTAAATCATTAATGTAGCAAGAACGGCGCCTAAAAACAATCTGTAGATTGACATGTAAACAACAACAAGAATTATTATTAATAAAAGTGTTTTAACTGTTACAATCTCGTGGTAGACATAAACAAATGTTTTCCACTAGTTCAAAGGGAAATAATGCATTTATCTGGTGTTGTAGCTAAGCGTAGCTATGCTAAAGTAAATCGTCGCAGTTTTTCCCCATTTTTCATTCTGATTTGTTTCCATTGAAACTATTCGGAACTCACGCGATTCGGAACAGCGGCTTCTCTGTTCGGGCCATTATTTTAGCGCACAGGTTCCTCCCGAACCCTCGCGCGGACCGCCGGAACCGAACCCACAAATACAAACAACAACAGACGGACGCGGCGGCCGCGAGCGCTAACGTCCACTCAGAAAGCTCCATCGCAGAAGAGCGCGACGTGATGACGTAGAAGGAGCCGCGCGCAGGCGTCGCGCGGCATCTTCCGGGATCGGACAAATCAACTAAAACATCAACAATAATAATAATAATAATAATAATAATAATAATAATAATAATAATAATAATAATAATAATAATAATAATAATAATAATAATAGAAGTAACTTAATGTGTTTCAATAAAATAACAAATCTACTTTCAAAAAGCCAGAAGAAGAAATAAACTTAAAAAAATGAGTCTGTAAAAATCATGAAAAGAACAAAACTATGATGACAAATTCAATGGTTTTTAAAAGAAACAATAGCAAAGAAAAAAGGAGAACAAAATGACAAACATTTGCTATGAATGAAACGGTTTTCATAAAAAGATTTTTCTTAGAAATTCTAGACCAGTGTTGAAAACAAAATAAACCGGAAAGACAACAGAAAATATATTTAAGGGACTTTTACACATAGTTAGAACTTTATAAAAGAATATTAAGTGTAACATGCATTAAATAAGTAGTTTATTGATTTTTTCTTAACTTTTAGGCTCAGTACCGATAAGCAAATGGGAACAGATCAGTGTTTGTTTATAGCAGAATTTCTTGTAAAGTCTTTGCTGTCATGCTGGAAAACATGTTTTTAACTGTGTTGCAGGACCTTTAACCCCCGGTGTCCCGGCTGTCTGAGGAGCAGAGGTTTGGGTTTCACCGGACAGATCCGGTTTCAAAGATGACATCGACCTGCGGCTGCAGACTGAGGAGAAACTGGACTGAGATGCACGGCGCTCACCAGCTCCAGCTACCAGGTGAGGACCCCGCTTGAACATGTTCGTCTTTACTCATCGTGGATCCTGCTTAGAACTTCAGCGCCGTGAACTCTGACCTTCCCTCTTTACGTTGTGTGTTTGTCAGAAATGTAGGAAGAACTGCGGAAATCTTAAATGCTGAGCTCTGACTGCTGTGGTGGAGGAATTTTCAGCTAAGATAAAGCCTTTTATTTTTCAAACTGTGATTTAGAAGGTACACCCTATTTACGAGCCAAAATGATTATTTTCACTGGTATGCATTAAAACGACACACACTTCAGTCCAGTGTGATGTGTATTTTCTGTGTAGGGCGGTTTAGAGAATGACCTCAAAAGCCAACAGCCCTCCATCTTATGAAGAGGCTCTGCATCATCCCAAGGCTGAGGACTGCTCCTACCAGCCCCCTCCATCCTACAGCCCCAGCACTGGCATGTACCCCGGCCCCCCTGGTTACTGGAGCCAGGGGGGCGTTTTCCCGCAGACCAGCGAGTCTCCAGGCCTCTCCCCGACTGTGACGACCATCCCGACTCTGTCGGCCGCTGTGCCTGCGGCCCACACAGGTCAGGGATTCAGACCGCGCACACTTTCCACGTCCCGCTTTGTGCTCTGATGACTTGGCTGTTTACCCAGGTGACATGGAGGCGTTCTTCAGAAACCAGTGGGAGAGCACGTCTGTGCGGCACGCCTTCATCAGAAAGGTATGGGCTCCGAGCACCCCCCCTTGAAAAGGGAAAGTTGTGCTGAAGTCCTGCGTTTGCTGACAGGTCTACTTGATCCTGGCGGTGCAGCTCGCCTTCACCTTCACAGTGGTTGCCGTGTTCACGTTTGTGTGAGTGGCCCCCATCGTCTGGCTGTGTTGTTGATGTGGTGGAGGGAGCGTTCTGCGACTTGTCTGTGCCTGCCTCCACAGTGACCCAGTGAGGCTGTTTGTCATCAGATACCCCGGCATCTACTGGGCATCTCTGTGAGTCCCTCTAAGCAGCAGCGGGAACGACTCCACGCTGGGGGTGTAACATCCATGCTGTTCTCTGTCCACAGCGCCGTCTATTTCGTGGTTTACTGCGTTCTCATCTGCCTCAAGGAGCCCAGGTGAGCCTGGTTCCGTTCAGAACAGTCAGACGGGTCAGTCTGCACACACTTTCAAATCTGATATTTGTGGTTTAGGAGGCGTTTTCCATGGAATCTGCTGCTTTTGGGAATATTTGTGAGTATGGATCAGTACGTCTTGACTGTACAGTGTATAGGAAATGATCTGCTTCATCCCAACAGACTCTTGCCTTATCCTACATGGCTGGAACCATCTCAAGGTTTGTTTTCCAATTCTGGAAACGCAAGCACACCCTGAGAACCGCGTCCTGTGAGGCATTTCCTTTATTTTTGTGTGCAGCTATTATGAGACCAAAGCGGTGTTCATTGCCATGGGGATTACAGTGGTCGTCTGTGTGGCAGTGACAGTCTTCTGCTTCCAAACCAAGGTAGATGGAGGTGGAGGTTTGTCAGAGGATGTCTTTGTTGGCGGTGTAAAAGAACTCCTTTGTCTCGCATTACAAAAGGCCACTGACTTCCTTTAAATATTTAAATCATTCTGGGATAAGATGTGAATCCCACAACCCAGGAGGGCCTACGTGACATTTTTTTCCCCCCTCTAACCCTGCAAGTCAGCTGGTTTCTCCTCACAGGTGGACTTGACCTCCTGCAGTGGACTCCTCTGCATTGCAGGGGTTCTGCTCATGATCATCGGGATCGTCACGGCCGTCGTGCTCTCCTTCCAATACGTAAGGACTCTTCTGTCAGAGCCTGTAACGCGTTCTCTTTGGCAGCAGCTCAGGTCGCTCTACTCTCACTCAACAGGTCCACTGGCTGCACATGCTCTACGCTGCAATCGGAGCTGTCGTTTACACTCTGGTGAGTCCGAGCAGAACCGACGTATAACCAGGTCTGCTGTGGGGGCAACTCTGCAGCATGTTCACGGTTGTTGTGGTAGGAGTTTCATAATGTGGGTCTTCACGGTTCAGAGGCTCAGCGTAAATCTGACTGTGGGAAAATGAAAAATCAGGAGGCAGGGACCCATCGCAGGCGGGTTACCTGTGATGTTTGGTGTGGGAGGTGTGATGGTGTGAGCCTATTTTACAGGATGAATCCCTTTAGACGGAGAAAACACAAATTACCAACAACTATTACCCCCAATTCTAGAAAAATCTGGAGTTGACACGCAGGAAGCACAAACGCTGCAGTTTAGTCAGCGAGATCTTAAACTTCTTTTTATTTAATTTGTATTTTGCCAAACTCCCTTGAGAATTCTGTCGAAACGCCTCGTTCTCCTTTTCATGTCCAGTTGAACTTCTGCAGACGTTTGTGCAACGTTCCTGCAGTTTTGTGCAATTCCATGAAACACAGTTTCCAATCAGGAGTATTGCATTGTATGTACAAAATCCATCCTGAAAATATTTTGTTTTAGATAGATTCTAAGAAGCATTTGGGAGAAAACCCACGTTTTTAAAAACCTGATTTGAATTTCAAAGACTGAGGTTGGGAAAACTTTGTTGGACGCTCCTAAGACAGACAAGAGCCGTCTCGGTTTCTCAGAAGGAAGAAACTTGACCCTTCATGACTCGCTCTGAACCAGGACCAGGACTAACCCAGGACTGTCCACGACAGTACTGCTAGGACAGATTTGACCGAACTCCATCTTTTTATTTGACACATTTGCACTGAAGACGCTAGACGTTTTTAGTAAACTGTTCGAGAGTAGATGTGTGTATTGAAGGTTTAATTTGACCGTAACCTAAGCAAATAGTAACAAAAAAGTGAAAAAAGCTTCTCTTCTGTTAGTCTGGACCAGTATGGCCACGATCCAGAAGCTTCCGGAGGACAAAACAAGACAGAAGGGGTTTAAAAAGCTGGTTGATCACGGAGTGCTGCACTGAAACCTTGTAAAAACGCAGAAAAAAGGAAAAACATGGCAAAAAAGTCCGGCCGTGGGCCAAATGGGGCCCGCGTTTAAATTTCTACGGGCTCAACAATAGATGTGTAGCCTCCTGCCTTCTCCAAGAATTGCATGTAGGAATTGCTGGTTGTGATAAATTGGCTAAATTAGGTTAAATTAGGTCGTAAACCTGTGGCAGCATGTGGCTCCTTGACCTTCAGAGCCTCAAGGGCCAAACAAGAAGAAGACATTTGTGTCTGTGATCAAAATAAAACAACTATTTGCTTTACGGTACATTCAGTAGTTCACAGGAAGAATAACAAACATATGGAACAGATGTTATTCCATTCATTTTCTTTCTGGTCTCAGACGTTAACAGTATTTTTGGGTCAAAATGTATTTAGACATTTCTGTTCCATGTTATTATAGGGATGCAGACTGAATGATTGGCTCTGAATGTTTGGACTTTAGAGAATCAAAGCTTTAGAGAAGTTGACGACAAACCGGAGCTTCCGTTGGAGTCTGAGCTTCTTGACCCACCGGGCAACAGAGAGATCCGGGACTTGGACTCAAACTGACCGCTGCTCACGCCGTGTTACCGTTTCCTCTCCCCGTTTCAGTTTCTGGTCTACAACACTCAGCTTCTCATCGGGAACCGGGAGCTGGCCATCAGCCCGGAGGAGTACGTCTTCGGAGCTCTTTCCCTCTACGTGGACATCGTTCACATCTTCCTCTTCATCCTTCAAGTCAGCGGATCGGCGACCGAGTGACGATGCGACGAGGACGGCCGGTCTGCCAAAGTTCAAGGGTTTCAAGCTCCTCCTGTCGAGTTAACCTCCCTTTGCCTGAATGTATAGAGCTGGAGAACTTTGTCAGAACAACCTAATCTTTTCATTCTCTTCTTCATCTCTGTGAGTAAAATCCTTGAAAATCATAAACACGAAGACATTATTCTTATTTTTATTGTCAGTGTTGAAGTTTGTTACAAAAGCTGACACAAAACCGTCCGTCCGACATCTATGCTGGTAGTAGGAAGGACTCTTTAAAGTGGACTCTGCTCTGCAGCAGGTGACCTCCACACCTGTCCTTCTCCGTCTAATGCAGCTGTTAGTCACAAACCACAAACCTATCCGTCAGACGGTGGCACTCTATGCTTTCCTGCCCTGGGTTAGTTAGCCTGTGTGTCAGTCCAGGTGGGGGTGGAATCAAGGCGTGAGGCGTTTGGGGTCACGTGGGAACATGGAGGTCTGACGCACGTTGTGGAGACCCAGGTACAGCATGCAGACTCTCTCCAGACCTGTGGGGAACAAAAAAAAAGGTTTTTCCTGCAAAACCTGCCGTTCTGACGGGACTCAAGGCTCCAAGGAATCCTCACCGATGCCTCCACCGGCGTGCGGGGGGGCGCCGTAGCGGAAGGAGTCGATGTAAGACTTGATTTTCTCCAGATCTAATAAAAGACCAGAGGAGACGACATCCGGTTCAAAAAGGGAATAGAATTATTTAGCTGTAGCTGCAAGCGGCCACCACTAGAGGGAGACAAACCCCCAGAACCTTACCGATCTGGTGATGCTGGGCTCTTTCTGTGAGCAGCTGAGCATCATGGACCCTCTGAGCTCCGGACAGGATCTCCTCCCCCCTCATGAACATGTCGTAAGAGTTGGAGTACTTCTACAGGGGGGGAGAGATGAACCAACGTCGTCAACAAGGAGGAAAACGAAGCGGCTGATATCTGACATGATAACAGACGCACGGCGATGCAGATCTGCTTCCCGGCAAATTACAACCATCTTTCACTGAACTTTATGAGTCGCTCTGTTAACGATGCAGAAATTATTCATGACTCCACTACAAAAAATGTAGCAGCTGAAGGGATGAGGAATAAATTCCTTCTGTCAGCCAGGCCTTTTACTGTCTGGGAGGGAACTTACGGGGTTGTGGGGGTCCGGCATGGTGTAGAAGGGCCGCACAGCCAACGGGTATTTGTCCAGCACGTAGAAGTCGGTGTCGTACTAGAATAGAGAAGGCAGCGTTGGCATGAGGAGGAGGGAGAGGCGCATCTTCGCATGTGCAGATCGTTCTGGTCGGAACAAACCTTCTCTTTGACGAGGCGACCCAGAAGCTTCTCATTGGGCGTACTGCAGGACAAGGACCGTTATGCTATTAAATAACATTTTCTATACAGATCTTTAAAAATGTCGGCAGTTGATGGCTACCAACCAAACCAGAACCGGACGGCTGTCCCGTGTTAGAATAAAAACCGTCAGGGGAAAAAGCATTTCCGTCCAAACGAGGTTTCTTTGGCGCTCTAGAGAGCCGTCCAAGGAGAAGACGAGGAGGAATAAACCAAAAAGAAGTGCAGAGCTCACTGGACTCGGCTCGGAACCGTGATCCAACAGCCAGAAAGAGACTTTTGGACAAAAGTGAACTGATCCAGAGGAACATCTGGATGAGCCACAAAAACCTCTGGACTAACGTTCTGATGAGACCCAAGAGGAACTTTCTGGAACGTCTCCCAGAACCAGACAGGCACGGAGGCAGAAGTGTGATGGTGAGGGAACTAAGACAAGATGCTACAAATGAAAATATTGATCCAAACACAGCAGGAAGTTCACCCCTGTAATTGATCTAATGTACAAAAATGCCTGTTGTCACCGCTGTCTAGTTAAAAGTCAGGCTTTGATGTGATGAAGACGCCGTTTCATGACGTTAAGAAAGATTTGGTCAAATTCAAAATCCTCAACTGGATCAATTTGGATAAAGAAAATGGAGCAAAAGCCTCCATAGCAGCGAGAAACCCTGGCTGTAGGAGTCGGGTCATGAACTTCTGACACTTCACCTCCACTCAGGTTCAAAGCGGTCCAACTTTTTACAGATTCTGGACTTTTCATCCCACTAAGTGGAATTCTAGAATATAATCACAGCATTTAAAAAAAGCTTTTACTGAGTTTTTGAAGGGATCCAACCTTTTTATTTATTCTATTCCCTCTACAAGGCAGAGCTCCAAAAAACCTGGATTCACAAACTGTTTATGGAGGTCAGTTATTGAAAACATCTGAAGTTGTTTGCTATAAAACATGTCTGATGGTCAAATATTTGCTTGATCCTCGCGCTGAACTTTCGCCTGAAAACACTTCTGCTTCTGTGGAACTGAAGCACCCGCCAAACCTGACCTGAGGTCGTCCTCGTCGCCCATCTCCACGCCGGCCTCGCGCAGCATGGCCACGCCCTCTGTGTACTCCAGCCTCAGGGTGGGCTCCAGGAACTTGAAGGGCTCGCTAGGGAACTGCTTGTTGACCGTTTGAATCTCTGTCTGGAAGCTGAGAGAAACACAGACACCTGCGTTACCGCCAGCGATCAAAGCCGCCGGCGCCGCACCAGCAAAAGCCGAGCCGGGGCTGCAGAACCTCAGTCGCCACCAAAAATAGCTTCATGTGTCATAGAGGGAAATGTCTGGAAAATCATGAGAACAAAACAAGAAAAAAAAAGAGGAAGAAGAGTCACAAGCTGCTTCAACAACAGGAAGATCAGCAGGACAGAAAACACCTCTGAGTAAAGCCTGCAGCGCAGATTTACACCACTAGGAGGCAGTAAAGCCACATCACAGAGATGCTTGACTGACAGAAAAAAACAGCTGAAGGCAAAAACCACATCTGTAAAACTTTGACATTTTAGACAGAATCACAACCACAGCCTCACATTTATCTCAGGATCATCCCTCTTTCCTGAAAAGCATCAATTTAAAAAAAAAATTCTTCTCCTCCATCACTTACCAAAAGAAATCAGAATAAAATAAAAATCTTGGATATTAAAGCGGAAAAAGAGTGTTTGATGACGGTGTGGGTTTTTTCTTTTGCAGCTTCACCTCCACTCAAACCTCACAAACAGAGAGTCTTCTCTGCAGATTTGAAAGCCTCAAATGTTTTTTATACATAAAAAAAAACTGAACAATTCTGAATAAGACAGACATAAAAGGGAAACCAATCCTTGATGTGAAAACTCAGGTGATTTCCCTGTAAATTTCAGAAAATTCCTTTGATTTACACGGAGGGACGCTCCTCCAAGGACGTCCCACAGACAGAGAGGGTCTGAACAGACCAAACACAGCTTCATCACACGTGGGGCTTACTTGTCTCTCAAGCCCTTGAAGATCTGCACCATGGTGTCGGTGATGGACTCGATCACCTCGTGGTAGTGGTAGTTGAAGGCCATCTCGATATCCAGGCCCACAAACTCCGTCAGGTGCCGGTGGGTGTTGGAGTCCTCGGCTCTGAAAACTGACGAGCAGATCTGCTGTTGACGTGAGCCCAGTTTTCTGCAGCTCTAGAAGCGCGGCTCCTAAATGTCTCCTCCTCTGCTTATTGCTAAAAATCACAGCTGAAATCTTCCGGAGCTCAAAGCTGCAGGTTTGGTTTAACTGCAGATCCGCGAGGGAATCAGCTCTGCAGAATGGACGGTTTTTCCCTGGAATGGGAAACTTCCGTTCACATCCATCCTCTCCAAGCTGAATCTATGGGGGCTCATTTTAACCCAGCTGCTCCAGAACCAAATCCGTCGCCACGACAACACGTAAAAGTGCCAGCGCTCTGTGAAACCTAAAGATGTCTCCAATAACGTATTGAATCCACTCTCAGGCTGTTTGCTGTGGTGGATTAATAATCCCTAATCAAACACTGAAATCTCAGATAATCAGACGCCGGCCGTGTTTGCTTTTCTGAAGAGCCGAGCTTCCTGTTAATCCACCAATAAAGTCTTTTACAAGTCCCTTCCTATCTGTGACACAATAGAGCGGCGTTATTAAACTTTAACAGTCTCCTAATGGGGGGGCCGGCCTATTTTTTTACATCCTCTGGCTCCCTGTTCTACGGAGCCCCAAAAGGGACATTGAAGAAAAAAAAACAAAGTAAAAATCTAAACTAAAGGGTGCACACCAGTTAGTAGCAGGTGAACACAAGATACCAGTTAAAATCTGGTCATTTGTGGTCATTTGATACATTTTCCCAAGTTACCTGAAATGGCATCACCTGAGCGAATTGAGTTTTACTTTGCTTTCCGACTCGTCAACAAAGACATTGCAGCTTTGCTTGCTCACCGTCACAATGACGTCGTCTCTGAACGTCATCTTGAACGAGTTTTAAGGTCATGTGGTTTGTTTCGGCGCCGGGGTTACACCCAGTTTAGATCAGGTTACCACCTTTATTCAGGAGGAATTAAGATCATCCGGTGAAAGGACATGTCCGTCTCTCTGACCCACGGGTGGTGAACTCTGAGGAGCCAGACGTCTGCATCGCTGCAGCTACTATAAATGATATTTGGGATTTGTATTAATGGCTGGTAGTAACTGGTGAGCACCAGAGAGTTTTTTTTCTCCTCACTGTTACTATCGGGGCACCGTACCATTCCGCTCTTCGGTCTGTAAGGACCTTTTGGGCAGCGGGGCGAGGGGGGTGGGGCTTACCTGGACCCACACAGAAGACCTTGTCGAAGTCGGCGCAGATGCACATCTGCTTGTAGAGCTGGGGGGACTGGGCCAGGTAGGCGCTGGTTTTAAAGTAAGACACGGTGAAGACGTTTGCACCCCCCTCACTGGCAGCTGGAAGACAGAGGAAGACAGTTCCAATCAGTTCCCGTCAGGGGAGGCGTCTGCCGGACGGACCCCCCAGCACAGATTCAGTCGTCTGTACAGGTTGGACCATAGTTCACCTGCAGACAGCCGTGAAAGGACAGACGGGACTGAGGCGGATTTGGAGGGAAAAGGAAGATCAGAGCATCTGCAGCTCCTGTTGCTGATGCTGCGGCGGTAAAGCAGGGCGGGGGCTCACACGCCGCACCCTGTCTGTGCTTTGGGTGTTGGCATGCAGGAAGATGTGGTTTTAGCAACAACAAAAAAGCACACTGTGTTGTTTGAAACACACACCGCCCCATGGAAAAAGAAAGAAAAAAAGAGCGGCAGTTTTGAATAAAGACGTCACGACGGTTAAGAGCAGAGGAGAAGAGGAAGTGAGAGCGCATCAGAACCTCAGTCCTCTTCTAAAGCCGGTCACGGGGCCGCTCCCGCCACCCGTGGGCGAAGGCGGAGGCCGGCAGTCTGTCTGGGGACCATTCAGAGTGACCTATGAACCTATGAAGCATGTTTTTGACAGTGGGAGGAGTCCCCCGAGAAAACCCACGCATGCACGGGGAGAACATGCAAACTCCACACAGAAAGGCCCCCCCATTGCTGTTCTGGTTCAGGTCCCCCAGCCGGGACTTGAACCGGCTGGGGGACCGGGGGTTAGGCAAAAGCGCTAACCACTGCGCCACCGTGCAGCTAACATAAAATCACCTCAAACCCTTTTTTATCCTGGAAATCCCATGGAATCAGACTTTGAAATAAAAATGTTAAACCTGGAGGTTCCCTTGATAATAATAATAAAAATAGATACAAATTATTTTGATGGCGCCTTTCTGGGCACCTAAGGTCGCCTGACAGGTAAAAAAACAACTCACAGAATCAAAATACAAGAATAGTTTTAGCAGTGGTTAAATTCCTAAAATTATAAATAAATTAAGAATGGTTAAAGGCAGCTTAATACATTTCTGTTTGTTTTACCAACATGAACACTTTAGTTACTGTGAGTTTTATCAGTTTAAAACAGCAGCTTCAGGAAAATATCAGTTTGAGAGTTCAGTCATTCCCCGAGAGTTTCATGAAAACCAAAAGACAACAAGAGCTTCACTTGGAAGAGGGTTTTAGTGTGAAATACGACGTTTTCCTGTTTGTCCTCCATCACTGAAAGTCTGAGCTTCAACCGACCCTCAAGTCGGTTGAATTTGTAGAAGATCCGCCTGAGGAGGAAGTGAGCTCAGCAACCTTCACACCGAGTCAGAAAACACAGGTGGGCGGGAAAACGGAACGGAAAAAACTTTCTGTTTAAAAAAAAAAAAAGGTGTGATCTGTAGTTTGGTGGTTTCATGAACAGATATGTTTCACCTGAAATGATTTTCGGGGTCTGGATCTCCACGAAGCCCTTCTTGGTGAGGGTGTCCCTGAAGAGCTGGCAGACTCCTGACTGCAGGCGGAAAACGGCCTGGCTGGTCGTCGTCTACAGGAAAACAGACTTTATTACACAATCACAGCTGTGATGATGTGACTCCACAGTGATTATCTTCATTTTTATGCACCTCTTGTCTGCGAGAAAGGCTGGAACGTTCATTAATTAGGAGGGAGACGTGCCTTTGAGCCCTGGGAACTGAAAACCCATCATTATCACGCTAAATCCTGGAAGAGTAAATCTGAAGATTACAGTCAAGGTGCAACCCCGCAAAAAGTCCAAGAGCGTTACAGTTAAGCAACAGAGCTCATCCAAAAGTAAGAGAACAGTCCCTGAAATGCAGTGACTCATCTCACGTGAGCACAAGCCTTCCACGCTTTAGCGCCTCACAGCCTCGCCACGGCGGCTCGTCTGAACCGACAGAGAAAAGAGGGGCAGGTGGGATTTGGTTTGGTACTTTCAAGGACGGTCCGGCTCGAACCGGAGGCCCTAAAGAGAAAGAAAACCAAATTCCCTGCTGGTATAGACGCTTTCTACAGCAGCAGAAACCGCAACAGCTATGAGTCACTGATCTGAGGCGCTGCCCCCCTGACAACGTGGGGAAGCCAGTCTGAGGGAGCGCTTCCGGTGCAGCGCGGTGGAGGACGGCGGGGAGCAGTTGGGGCCCTAAAACTGGCTGCTCCTCTGATGCCGCGTTTCCGTCTAACACACATTTGAACTGAAGCCAAGTCTTTACACCAGAAGGGGCTGGTTTGAAACCCCACTGCGGTGAAGCCGCACCGCAAACGGGTTTCTGAGCCCAAAACGAGAACCGTCTTTTTTGGTTTGGCGTACCTGCCAAAACCAGAAAAGGTTGAAACCATTACAGGAAACGGAGAAAAGAAAAAAATCTGATGAAAACTGTGTTTTTGGTGTTTTTAAACATGTTTTTGTGACGTTTTTCTCATGATGGAGGACAAAGATAAAGAAAATTAAGCTCAAAATAGCATATAAATATTAAAAAATCTATAAATAGAAAATAAATTATACGATATAAATTATGAGCTAAAAATGACAGAAAGTCTCAGTCCAGGTCAGGAGACAGACATGGATCCAACAGAGAAACATCTGGACAGATGTTCTGATGAGAGCCGTTCTGTTCCATCTGGATCCGAACTAGGGTTGGGCGATGTCCCTTAAATTGGCCGTTGACGATGTTTGCTGTCAACCATCGGGATGGACGATGACATCGTCGGGGGGGTATTTTTACATTTTCCGTTCTTATATAACTGCTATTCGTTTTTTTGCTTTTTTCATTTTATTTCCCAACTAATGACTAATCCGCGATGATCCAGTATAAACTGAGGGAAGTGACTTTAACAAAAAAAGTAACAAACAAAATAGAAAAGAAGTGGTCCGCTCCCGCACTTCACTAGTGAAGTGGACCGGCGGAGTGCGGACTTACAACCTTGTGTTTGATGGGAAGGGGGGGGGGGGGGGGGGGGGGGGTACATGAGCGGTATGTGTGGGAGATTTAAGACTGCGATCCGTCCCGCAGCTCTAGGGGTACGAGCTACCGAACTCAGAACCGGGTCTAAAAGTGTGTGTCTGAGCACAGCTCGGATCGTCAGCACACACAGCGGTTTGAGCTTCAAAGCAGAAATGTCGCTCAGTCCTTAGAAAACATTCAAACAATCACGCCGATTTGTGTTTCCAGTCGTGTCCCGACTAAATAAAGGCTGATGTTATTCTTACATGTTTACGTGCAGCCAGCAAGTAGCACCACCCAAAGCTAATGTTGTTAGCACGTGTTAGCATACTGCTAATCCTGGCTTCTTTCCGGCTCCGTTCAGAAAAAGCACTGACCACACGGATTAAAATTCAAATGATGAGCGAACAGGTGTTTCATAATAACCGTAACATTATTAAAAGCACGTTTAGAAGATCGTCTTGTATATTACCGAGCTGACATGTCAATGTATATAGCTGCTCGTCGCTGTTTAACATTGTTTTGTATTGAATTGTTACATTCAATAAAGTTTGAAAAAAAAAGCCGCTCTGCGGAATTTATATCCTTCCGGTTTTCAAACCCTACTGCGCATGTGCGAATGATTTATTCCGACGGAAAGTGTGACCTTAGTGACCGTTTTTATATTCTGAAAACATTTTTCTGGGCCCATGTACACGGTTGGATTCTAATCCGACCATTGATCCCATCAAGATATTTTGTACATGTAACCGCGGTTTATGGTGTCGACACGCAACGTGTGGGGGGGGGGGGGGGGGGGCGTGGCATCACGATGGTGTCTCTCCATCGGGATGTCAGTCACCCATCACGATGGACGATGATATCGTCCATCGGCACAACCCTAATCCGAACAGAACATTTCTGAAACGTTTTAGGTTGACCGAGCATCTTCCTTTTTTCATTTGAGTCTTTTGTCCTAATACCGTCGTTTAAAAAGTGATTTCTTTTTGGACGACGTTCTGAGTCTGATCCTTGAGGGCAGACGTCTCTAAAAAGTGTTTTTTTCTGACCAAACTTCCTCAAAGTCCAGCTGTGCTGCACAAACTGAACAAACAGAAGTGAATTTTCCCACCGTCTGTGTGTGAAGCACCTGATGTCGGGGGGGGGGGGGGGGGGGGTCATAGGAACTAAATTATTATTTGAGGAGTTTTATTTGTCCCCGTTGGAGTGTTTGTCTGCCCGTGTGGGAACGGCTTTACGGCCTCGTAAGTGCAGACCTGATGACAGGCCCGGCTGCACAAACAGGTGTTGGCGTGCGGCGGCTGCGGGGTCGCTGCCTTCCTGCCAGCCTCAGTATCCAGATGCATCAAAACAAAGACGCGCTTTGCGGCTCTGCCTTCTCTGCCGCTCGTTTAGCACGTCTCCCACACAGCCCGGCGTTCAGAGCTGCAGCCACTAAATCACAGGCCAACACTTTCACTCTGAGGGCGCGCTGCTTTGTTCCATATTTAGAGGCACAGAGGCGAGCTGTCGACTTCTTAGAAGAACCTCTAAGTCCTTTCATCAGCAGACGAGTGGAAAAAGATCTTTGTTTTGTAAGAAAAAGGATAAAATGTTCATGTCAAACGACGTTAGGTTGAGGTGGTTTCTATATATCGTCAAGAGTCAAAGTGAGGCTGAAAAACCTTCTGGTGTTCCTGCAGGACCTGTTCTCGGAACCCTTTGGACTTAATAGGTGCTATTCTTGAGTTTTTATCCAAAATCCTGGTACATTCTTTTCTCAATTTGATACACAGACTTGATAAAAGATCCACCAGATAATCTATGAGTTTACAGACAGACTCCAATCGTCTCTTGATCTGTTTTTAAAGCGTCCCCTGTAGTCTTTGCATTTTCATTTTTAAAAAGCCAGTTTTTCTAAAGTTTTCTACAACATAGTTTCTGCAGAGCTCAACGTGACGTTTCAAAGGCACTTCTAATAAAGGTTCCACACAAAGGGCCTCTTTTTATATTCAGAAAATACAGTTTGTTGCATTTATGCGCTCTGTTAAAAACAGTCTTTAGATATCCTGCTTATTTTTAAATCTTTAAAACCAATCTGTATGCAAACACCTTTAGAAATTGACAGTTTTGCTTCCCGGATTCTTCACATTCTTATCAATAACTGATAACTGGTAGCCATGGAAACGATTGAACAACAACTTTCAGAGGTTTATGTGCGCTCGGACAGATATTTCTAGCTGTTTACTCGATCAAGAAGCTGATCAGCTGTTGGAGGAATTCTCCAGATTTCAGCGATGCGGCTATCGACTGGTTTCTCTGGAAAACCTGGTTCCTCCTGGACGCGTGAGGCCGGGGTTCCCTCAGGAAACGGGTTACTAAACGTACAGCCAGGCCGTCCTAGAGACGCTCAGCGTGAGGGGATCGGATCGGGGGGGGATGAAACTACCACATGGGTCAAAGGCAGAGAACAATTTGGTGGGACATGGTTTGTGCCGTCTTACCCGCAGGTCAATCACCCGGTTGTCCAGCCTGGTGTCTTGGTTGACGGTGGCGCGGCTTTCCTGAGGACAAGCCAGAAAAGACAAAAGGTTTCAACATAATGGAGGGGGGGTGGGGTTTAATCTGCTTTTAACAGCTGGAGTGAATAAAAATAAAATAGGGCCATAAACGGTCAAAAAGAACAAAGTGGTTATTTTCCCAAACCGAAAGGCGCTTCCCAGGTGCTGCGATGAAACAATTGGAGTCAACAGAGAAAAGAGGAACAAATAAGACGGTAAATGTGTCATCACGGGACGAGCCATCGCTTCCAGGGTCATGGATGTGGGGGCTTCCTCTCAGGATCCGTTGAGGTTTCAGCTAATATTCTGCGGTGCCACATCCTGCTGCAAACATGCGAGGGGGGGGCGGGGGGTGTAAAAATGTCAGACAGGCAGGCGGTTAAAGAGGCCGGGCTGTTGAGGCTCGCGTCTCTGGGGACGGCAGGTGCAACTGCAACTGCGTGACTGGCGTGAAAACACCTGAGATGCGGCTGCAGCTGCATTTGGCTCATTGTGAGTAATGTGAGATGCTGATGCTGGAAATTAGACACACACACCCCCACCCCCATAACACATAACACAGGCAGCTCATGCAATAAAAATGATTGATAAACAAGCCCATTCAAAACATTGGTTTGTTCTCCTCATCCATTAAGAAAACCTCTGGAGCATCAACTGGATCGTACCATTTTCCTTCCTAATTCTGTTTTTCTGTTATTTTTTCTCTCTCCACCTGTGTAATAATTGTAATTATAAACAGGTCATTTGGGTGGAAAACCCCACAGAAGGAGGAGATGAAAGGGGAGTGATCATTCCCACACTGCTGTGGAACACCGTTACATTAATGAACCTCATTTTAGCTGATAAATGGTATGCTTCCGTAAAACATAAGATAAAATAGAGGTTTTTGAGATATTTCATGTTTTAAAGGGCCAAATCAACTTTTTGAGCTTTTGTTTTATTATAATCTCTAACGAAGAAAAACCCCAAAGTGGTATTTTGATCCATCAGCCTCACCAGCCCCTCCCAATCCACGAAAACGCGCGGGTCCTCACATTGTGATGTCACTAATTGAGGAACCGCCCCTTCCAGGAAGGGTTCTGCGCTGTCAGCCCCGCCCCCAGGCTAACACACACGCCCACTTTCTCTGTGGAGCTAGCAGTGATCTGCTAAGCACTTTCCTTTTTTATGCACAATGTGAACATCCATCTTTGCAGAAGTTCAGATGTTTATTTTTGCCGACGCTAGGTTGATATCATGAAATTGTCGGCACCCACATGGAGAAAAAGGCGGAGCCTCAGAACTTCCGGGTAGGAAAATGAACTCAGGAAACCAACTCATTTATTCTTCTAAACCAGCTTTGTCCCTTTTGGGGTCACGTGCTGCTGGAGCCTATCCCAGCCACTTGTGGCCAAAGGCAGGGATAACATGTTTTTGGACAGTGGGAGGGGGCCGGAGTCCCTGCAGAAAACCAACGCATGGACGGGGAGACATGCAAACTCCACACAGAAAGGTCCCTCACTGGTTTCTGTTTTAGCACCCTCCCCCCATCCGTGACACATCATCATCATATATTATATATATACGGATTTGGTTTATTCTGAAAGGCGTCTGAAAAGCAGGATCTAGGCCCTTTAAGAAGCAAACATGATGCTTTGATCGTCCTGAGAATTCTTAATGGGCTTTTTGTGATCATTATGATTTCGTTTTATCCAATCCACGGATTATAGATGTAAATTAGATGTTCCTTATTGTGCATTGTCGCTGTCAAATAGATAAATAAATGTAATAAATCTTTCCCGTCTCTTTAAAACGTTCTCTAAAAACGACCGAGGATGTTGTTTTTACACTAAAAGGTCTTCAGAGGAAGTTTTGTTTTTGAATCCCTGATTCCTCCTTTGATTAACAGCTGCTTGGGTAAACTATTACTTTTACTGGAAAAAAACATCAAAATCAACTCTTCAATCAACTACATTTCAACTGCCAAGTATGAAAATATTGATTATTTTTCTGCAAAAACATCATTTCCTCTCATCAGATTCCTGCACTTCAACCAGAGAGGCTGCTTCTCCCCAATGAGGAGGGTCAGGATTGGATTCCTCTGAGTTCTAAAGCGGGGGCTGAGCCGATCGATGCACCACCGACCAGAACCATTACAGGTCCAAATCCGTCAGACTTAACTGCAGATCACCTTATTGGGATCAAATATTGATGCAATTCTTCAGGCAACATTTGATGGACTCGCAAAGACCGTCACAACCAATGAGGCCTAAAGAAGAGACTCCGGCGGTTCTGGTTCCTATTCGGGACATAAAGAGGACCTCCAACAGTTGGACATGTGGGCGTCATCCGCCCCCTTTCTCCGTCCTCACCTCTTCGCCCTCTCCGTCCGGCCGGACGGCGTCCTCCAGCTGCAGGGGGAGGCGGGCCTCCGCCTGGCTGATGACAAAAATCTAACAGAAGAGACAAACAGAAGCACTTAGGAGAGCGAGAAACCACAGACGTTTCCATGACACACACTGAAAAACGGAAAGCACCTTCACCCAGACGGGGAGTGACAATGAAATCCATCTGAGCTGCTTCTGAAACTTACAACTGGCAGCTACTATGCCGGCGTCATTAATGTTAGCGCTTCTCAGACGGTTTGAGCTGAAACTGGACTGCATCATAGTGAAATATACGCTGGCTGACAGGCTCACACTACACACAAAAGAAACAACACAACGACATAAACCGCAGCACAACGGAAATGACGGAAAAAGAGAAAATGAGGACTCCTGAGAGCTACGTGATATTTGGACAAGATCAGGGTGTTTTCTCACTAGATAACGTAATTTCTTACTAATATACGTTTGTCTAAATATACAAATTCACCCAGCTCTCCACATACCGACATCTGCATCTAACGCTCTAAATTTACGAGAAAAAACTTGTACATTTACAAGTTTTTATCTCATAAATTTACTACTTAAAATCTCTTAGGGTTACGAGAAAAAAGTCAAAGATTAACGAGGAAAAAACGCCAAAGTTTTCCATTCATATGAGCCTAGCTTGAAGATGAAAGATGTGGAGAGTTTTGTGAAGCTTAAGATTTCAAAAACAGAGAAATTTGGAACCTTTTGGTGACTCAAAATCAGATTATTGTCAGTGTTTTCGTCTTTCCGGGGTTCGGTGTCGGTAAAGCGGAGTTTCATATGTGAAATGAGGAGGTCAGAGACACGTTTGGGTGCAGAGGACCGCTGCAGCCTTTATTCTTCTTTTCATTCACATAACCTGAAGTTCATCTGTCACATTACGTCGTGCCGAATAGTTTGAAACTGAATTGTTTTTTTTCTGCCAGTAGGAGAAAAATAGTCCTGATTTTCTCTTTTTCCGTCATTTCTGTTGTGTTGCGGTTTATGTCATTGTGTTGCGGGTAATTTCGTTGTGCTTCGGGTAATGCCGTTGCGTTGTTTCTTTTGTGTGTAGTGTGAGCCCAGTCGGCCAGCGTAGAAATATCTTGCACACCTCAAACAGAGGACACTGCTGTCGGTCCTCTACAGGGGCTCATTTTGTTTGGTTTAAACCACTTTGATCTCGTCGTTGATCTGCACGGAGGTGCTAAAGCTCAAACGGTGTGGGCCGTTGTAGGGCCACAAAACTTAGGGAAGCTCCTTTACGGTCCATTAGTAGTTATTTTATCTTTTAATGTCTGTTCTTATTTGTTTATTCTATATTTTAGGTCATTTAGAAAAGCTTTTCTGTTATTTCTTTCACTGTCCGTCCCCGTTTTCTCCTCTGGTGACTCATCTTTTTTAAATGAGTTAGAATATTATTCTTTTTTATTCTGGGTTATTTCAGAACACAAAAAATCATTAAAAAGTTGTGATTTTGTTGGTTTGTGGAGTTCTTTGTGAATACATTTGGCTGTGTCACCTGAGGTTGTGTTTCCTCAGAGAGGAGCTGTCCACCTGCTGAACTACAGTTAGACACAAAGAACGACTTTGGAGCAGAGCAGAATGACGACTTTGCTCACCCTCTCAACATGGAGCTCCACGTCCTGCTGGGAACAGCTCTCGATCTTCTGCTCCACCTTCCTCACCGCCGCCTCCACGTCTACGATGCTCTCCTTGGTGATGCTGGTGGGGCGTGACCAACAAACAGCACTTAAAAAACAAACTCAGCTAATCTCTGACCCACACGTGCAGACAAGTTCCTCTGTTTCTCATGATCCGCCGTGCAGGAGGGAACTGGGTCAGTGGTTTTTTGACGGCAGCGTTTCTCACGGCTGCTGAAACCAAACGCCTCAAAAGAATCGCCCACTTTAACCAGGTTGCAGGTTTCTCAGAGGAACCGGTTCCTGTCATCATGCTTTGGATCAAAGCAAATTCTGCAAACTGTGAACATTTGGGACTCATTTTCCTGCGTCATGGAGGACAAAAGGTAAACAAACAGGAGCAGTGGAGCTTCTTTAGAAGCTCGCATCACAGGAAAGCACCCAGACCTACAACAAAACCAACTTTAAAGCTGGGAGACGTTGCAAGAATTTCCCCAACAAACATTAAAACCCAGACATTTAACAGAAAAGCAGTGGCCGGTTTGTAATTGTGGTCCCTTGGGTTTGAGGACAATGCCGTCTCTCTGCTCGGCCCCCTCACTGAAACCCAGACCATCATCTGCGATATGAGGAACACCACCCACTGCCAAACAGGGCATGGCCAGATGGGAAACCTGCTGCAATCCGTCACCCCTCCTCATTAAAAGGCAGTAATGAGGGTCTGAACACCGGCGCGGCTGTGCCCCCCCAGCCCCATGACAGCTGCCGCTGCGGCGGCCCTTCCCATCAATACTAGATCACCAAAATAAATAAATCCCTCCTTAATAACCTCTGGAGATGCTCTCGGTGGAGCCGCGGTGTCACTCAGCGCAGCCACTCCAGCTCAGGGTGGCCACTCAGGAAACAAACGTGATCTCTGGATACAGAAGGAGCCACATCAGGGTTCAGATAAACTATTAACTCAATTCCCCCCTCTAAAGTAAGGGTTTTTGTGCAGGGCGTCTCAATGGCTGAAACGGTGACACACCCTTTATCGCCAAAGGAAATTAAAAAAAAAGACCTCGAGTCAAGCTCGGTCTAACGGAGGGAACCCGACCAACGGCGCTCCGGGTGTCTAAAGTTAATAAACGCTGCGGAGCCCAAAACCGTTTGGACACACAATCCAAGAAGGATGGCTTTCCTACGACGCCATCTCTGCCCCATCTAAGATTATGCATGGATCTTTCTAATCCGGGGTCTTACTCAGCTAATCTATCATTGCAGCAAAGTGTGTGAAAGGAGATACGAGGCAGAGAGCAGCGGGAACTCGCCACGCCACCTGCTCCGGCTGATGAATATAAAGCAGGATCTATGGACCACCGCTCCGCTCAGAGGCTCACTCGGGTCTCCACCAAACACCGGAATGACTCTGCTGCTTTTCCGTGTCCATGTTCGACGGTTTCCAAGGCAACAGCCCCACACTTTCATTTGTTTTGAGGTCAGGCAGCAGCAACAGTTTTACAACACAACGGTCACACCACAATGTTGCAGAACAAGAATGAGGAACGAGCAAACGTAAACAAAATTAAGGAGGGGCTGTTCCATCCACACCTTTCACCCCGTTTGAGTTTTCCTTGTGAAGATTGGACAAACGACCAACCAACGGGGGCTTGGTAAAACCTGAAGCACCCGTTCTATGTGCCTATCAGTCTGACATCACTGGAACCGGAATCTCGGGCCGTTCTTCCCGACAATGCTGCTTCGGTTCGCTGACGTCTGCAGTCGTCGGTTCAGCTCTGAATAACTATGAACCCTGTTACATCAGTCTAATCAGGAGCTTTTACAACTTGACTAAACCGTGTCGTCCAGCCAATTTTGTCATCCGATGTTGATTTGCTGCCATGTTGGAGACACCAGAATCAGTTTAAAACTGAGCACAGCTGTCACTTTGGTCCAGTTTTTCCACCTGAATGCAGCTTTGGAGTCTAAAGAGAAACACAGGATTGCTGTTTAAATAAAGAGCCAATCCTTTTCCACCTTCACCTTGAGGTTAAACCATCTATTTCTGGGAAGATTGAAAGTTTCCTTGAGTTAAAGAAAATGTGAATAATCTTTGTCGCTGCAAAATATTGGCCTCCAAATTCTTCAGAAAATGACCTTCTGATAAATACTTTGGATATTTTTGCTTGTATCAGAACTCTTTCAGCTAAAACAACATTGAATCATAAAACTGAGCTGAAGGATGCTGCTTTTCTCTGTGGGCTAAAGGTTCTGAGCTAAAGTCCGTCTCAAGACGACCCCGCAGATAAAGTGCAGATGGACTAAATGCCCTCCAAGAACGGAGGCAGCCGTCCAGAGCTCTCCTTTACTTCAGCCGGCAGCTAAAAGCCCATTCTGGCATCTTCCCTCATGAGGTGAAGTGTAACTGTCACGACCATGAAAGAACCACGTTTGTGCCTCATTTATGGTTCCTCCAGTGAAAGTTGAAGTCTTCCACAGAAAATGGAGAATTTTCCTTTTTATTCACGTTTTTCCCTTTTCTACTACAAGGTTTATGCCTTTGTTTCCAAAGAGCGTGACGTTCTTGTGGAGCAAAGCTTCTTCAGCTTTTATTTTACTTTAATTATGAATGTTTAAAACATTCAGGGAAAAATGAACCGCTGTTTGGTCTAAAATAAAAACTGGAGCCAATATCCAAAGATAAACTGAACACGTCCTTCAAAAAGCCAGAAGGACTAACATTTGAGATGCCTTCAGGAGATCACAGGAAGATTTTCTCAGAGACATACCGTCTAAATAAAACATTTTCATAACTAAGTCAACTTACAGGTCATGAGGTGTGAAAGCTGACAAACACGCGAAACGCAGATGTGTTTTGGGGAAATACAACTGCAAATCTTTTTCAGGAGATTGATTGACTGTCGTTTCATAGAAGGAAACAGAAAGAGGGTTTTTGAGCAGAGCTGATGCTGCCGTCAGCTTCCAGCTCCAATAAAGACGTCTTTGACGTTCAGCAGCCACTGCATTGCCAAACGTGAGCATCAACTGCCTCTTTTTGTGCGGTCGATTGCAGCGGCGGGTGTCACCCTTTTTACTAATTAAGCAACATTTTTTGGAGAAGCTGCATAATAATTAAGGTCTTCCACGTTTAATTCGTTAAACACTGGGTGTATGCCTGTTTAGAAACCAAAGATATTTCAGTCCAATGCAGTTGCATCATGCAGTTACTCCATATGTCTGGACGTCAGCAGACCCTTGAATGGCGTCGGCGGTAAAAAGCTGCGTTTGAGCTCCTCACATGACTAACGACGCTCGCCACTGGAGTGGCTTGAGGAAGCGCTGGGTTAACACCCGTCGCCTCCGTCAAGAGGCAGCCTGCGCTGTCAGGTGAAAAATGATTGATTTGCAACCCCTCCCCATCACTCTCCCCCTCCCCCCTTCTTCCAAATGCGGATCAGTGGGCGATTAGGGCCCGGCGTTTTCCCACCATTGTTTTTTTTGCTTTGTTTTCTTTTTGCCATGTGTGACAGGAAAAACGGCAGCGGCGACTCACTTTGCAGCGAACTTGACCATCTGCTTGCTGGCACGGTCTCCCACGGCGACCAGCGCCTGCACGTTGAACTGCTGCTGACGCAGGACCAAGAAGCACTGCTTCCCTGAAAGCAACAATAGAGCAAAGATGAAGCAGGGGGGGGGGCACGTTTGAAGCTGAGATCCCATGACGGGGGGGGGCTGTGTGTGACCAACAGGGCATCCCACAGCTGCAGGGGGGGTGACGTTTGTGAAGGAGCTTTGTCTTTAAAGAGCTCTGTGTGGAGAAAGTGTGATTGCTACCTTTTTATCACACAAACACACACCTGGGAGGACGGCAAACATGTTTTGTCAGCAGAAGGAGGCAGTGGGACCACCCAGATTGGTTTGCCGTTTGCGAGGAGGCAGGCAGGCGGGGAGGGGGGGATAATAGCCCTGCCAAACTCCCACCGACAGATACACCTCATCCCACAACCAATCAGGATGTTGTTCTGCTCACATGAACTTCCTACGGCGAGCAGCGAGAATGAAAACACGAGTGGAAAGGAAGTGACTCTTGACTCTGGAAGTTATCTTGAGAGGAAACAACAAGAGGGCCGTCGTCTTTATACGCCGTTGTTTTTGGAGGAGGTGGAATCAGCGGGCAGAGCTCTGACGGTTCCTTCTATTCAAATAGGAGAGTGTTGTGAAGCTGGAACACAAACAGGCTGGCAGCAAAAGAAGCGCCAGGTTGTGAAATCAAAGAAAGACACAAAAAAAGAGGGCAGGTAGAGCAGATTTACTACTTTAAACTCTCTAACCTAAAGATTTGAGCACATCAGGACTTAAATGGCAGCAATCAAACTTTCAGACGCCACATGAATATTTGACTTTAGCAAAGTACATGAACGAATTAAAAAAAGGACAAAATAAGAGTCAAAGAACCAGGAAGGTATTCTAATTTAACCAGAAATATCAAAACTCCTTAAACACTCATTCCGATCATCTTTTCAAAGCGTTCCCAGTGGACTTTTAGTTATGATTTTGCTGTTTTGAGTTCAAATCAGAAAACCTGTCATTTTCTAGGACATAGTTTCTACAGAGCGGCAGGAGTTCATAGGACGTTTGCCTACATCTAAAAATGATGCATTTCTGCTCCAGATTCACAAAAACTTCTGTAAAGAAATAGTTAAAAATACCATTTTAAGCGTAATTTTCTTAATATATGACCTCCATTATGAGAAAAATTCCTGTTAAAAACAGCAAAAAGTGGATCTTTAATGGGTTTGGGGGGTTCATTTAGTTTCACTTTTTTTAGGAGATCTAACCGCTGTAGTTTCCTGCAGATCACTGTATGCTGTTTATGTTAAAAAAAAAGAAACTGAACAGAAGAACAGAATGTGTGTGTGTTTGGGGGGGGTCCTCACCTTTGGCTCGGCTGGTGTGGACTCGAGCTCGGAGCCAAATCAGCTGGTCGGCCTTCTCAGGAGTGAGGTCTTGGACTCGCACCAGCTTCCTGTCTGGCTCAGAAGCAAACATGAACATTTCATTTCTCCTGCTCACATCCCAGCGCACCGTCACCAGGTGAGCGTGCGAGCGTGCGTGTGCACGTCCACAATAAAACACTCAAATTACAGGCATGTCTGATAACGAAGACGCAGCGGTGGGGCCCTCTGAGGGCTTCCTGACAAACAGGCTCTGGTTTCAGCCGCATCACTCCAAGGCACGGCCCCCTCCAGAAGAGGCAGCCACCGAGGCGGCATCGGGGAAAACCGAGCCGCCCCCCCGTTAACCCACATGAAAGCCCTCCCCGCGCGGCCCGGTCCCTGCGGCGGAGCGCGGGGGGAGGGAGGGAGGGAGGCCCTGCTTTGTCTGCGGCGACTGGACATGAAACAGCTGATGGACGACGGCTTCGACCCAAAAGTTCTTGTCCTTGACGGCGCTTTTCGAGTTTCGGTGCAGCTTCTATCCCTGCAGAGACGTTGCATGGCAGCGTACTCTTAAGGAAATGAACTAAACAAATAAAAGCAAGAAAAACTCACGTTTGGTAAATATTTTCTCAGTAAAAATGCTTTGTGGAAATGAATCTTACATCATAAAAGCCTGTTCACTTCCCCGATGAATGGGTTATTCTTGTAGGAAGTACACATGGTGGGATGAGTGAGCTGTGCTGCTTAGAAAGTGGCAAACTGGCTGTTCACTATTCAGTTTAATGTATGATTAAAATATACACAATAGAAACAAACAATAAATGAGTTATTCTCACCATAAAGTTTGAAAAATACCAAAAGCTTTTGAAAGTGTTTTCGTGGAAGCCGCCATTTTGAAACGAGCAGGAAAAGCGGTTCTACTGCCCCTAGTGGAACGATGAGGCACCACAGGAGAGAAAACATGGACCGAGTTCTATACAATGAGTTGTTCAAGGGTCTAAATCCTGCTTTTCTTAAGCCTTTCAGAGTAAACTATATCCACATACATGATCATAATTTACAGATAATTTCACTACCCAGTAGTATGACGACTCGATCTCTGAGGCTCCGCCTTTCACTCCTTGCGGGTGCCGCCAATTTCATGACATCATGACATTCTGAATAGCGTTTCTTTTTTAACCATCCAATCGTCTAACCCAAAAAAATGATGGCACAATGAACATTGTGGAGTTAGAGGAATTTCCGACTCCATTGAATGTTGCCAACAAAGAACTGATCTACCAAAAACCACATCACTCTTCTTTTTTTCCCCATTTAAAACTTTAACTTCATTTACAAGTAACTTGTTGTTCGTCGCAAATGCCTTTTAGCTGAAACAACAGCAGAGAGCGACTCACAACACATGGAGTGAAGCGTCAAACATTTCACGCTGTGCAGCATCATAAGTCAAAGGAAATTATTCCCACTTCAATTAAGGCATCCCTGTTCTGGAATATTGGAGATTAATAAACAGAAAGCCTCTTTTTAAAGACCGTATGACAGACGGAAAGTTATGTAAGAAGCTACTGCTTGTAGATAGGATCGATCTTTTTTGTTATGTTAATGTGTTTTTCACACTCTGGGCGTCAAAATAACTTCGTTCCACTGAGGCGCAACGTCTCTCTTCATGGACTGGACTGCCATTGATCCAAAGTGATGCAGTGAAGCACGAACGTTTAAAACGTTCAAACGTTGACGCAAAGTTCGACTGTCATTCGCTTCTGAACCTCTCCAAATGTCCCCTTCTACTGTTTTTTTCCAACAATAAGTGAGTGTTTGGGTTGGTCGCTGGTACTAACCCAGTTTTTGTTGCGACTGGACCAAAGCTGACACACCATATCGGTCCTTGGCGAAGTCCTTAAGGAATAAAAGCAAAGAGAAAAGTGTCCATAAGCAAGTTCTGCCTCTGTGATTTCACTTGTTTCTGACGTCTGTCTGTCTGCTTCATCGGAGATAACAGACAGACAGATAATGGGTCTTATCGTCTTCTTGGCTAAAAGCTGTGAGAACCGCAGGAATGCCTGCAGGTATTTGCACACAAACGGCTGGAACGGCGTGCACCGGAGGAATCAAGGGTAAGGAGCTGGTGTTGGAGGACGACTGCTGGTATCTGTGGGTGGTACTTACATCTTCCTCGGTGCTTTGTTGCTCTGCAGCCTGCAACACAAGAAGGCGACAGGGAAGTTAAGGTCTGCTGCCATCAGACATTCCTCCTGTTATTTCCTGCATATTTGGTGAAAAACACAAGATGCTCCAAAACTTTGACGTCAAATGGGGGGAACTTTTCACAACAACAGCCTTGTAATTTGTGTTTTTCATCCTGCGCCATTGGAGGATTTGAATAAAATCACAAAATCATAGCCCCGACTAAAAGCCTCAAAACACTGCAAAGCCCTTTCCCAGAATTTTTTGTACCCATCACATCAATGAGGAATGGCAGAAGGGGATATTACTAGGTAATAGAAGCGTGTAAGTGGACAGATATTCTTTATTTCTGCACAGACTTAAAGGTGAATGACTTCCATAGTGGGATGAGATCGAGCCCCACCAATGCTACACTTCCATTTTCTATGCAAATTAATATTGGTGCAGGGAAGTGGCTGGTGGCAGTGAAGTGAATTGGAATCGGCCATCCTTGATATGATAATCCCATCACATGATGGATGATACTGCAGCCTGTGATCAACCAAATCCTGGGAGTCTATAGCTAGGAAACGATAGAGCCGCATCCATGCCTCAGAGGTGATGTGAGTTTGCAGAAAAGACTTCAGAGCTGAAAGTGACACAAACCAACAGGCAAACAATGCTCTCGCCTCCCAGGTGCCGCCTCGGGAAGACACACGGCGGCGTGTGACAGCAGCAACAGCTGCATCCTCCGTGAAACCAGGTGGAGCGGGTAACCTCAGCTGGAGAAGCTTCACCTCTCAAAGAGTCATGACAGCGGGGCACACGTTGTCCAACTCCATCAATTAATTGATTTAGACATCTTTATCTTCTCTCTGGGAATTCTGATCGAGGAATTTCATTCTATTCTAGTACCAAACTTTCTGCACCACAAGGTGCACCGTATTATGAGGCGCATGCTTGTACATCAGGTCTAAAAGATACAGTTATGGAAGCAAAACAGTGAGTTTAGATGAACTTCCATTTCCCTATTTAACATCCATCCATCCATCCATCCATCAGTCCATCTTCTTCCTCTCATCTGGGACCGGGCAGCAGCCTAAGCAAAGATGCCCAGACTTACTTCTCCCCCCGCACTTCCTCCTGTTCCTCTGGGGCAGGGGTCGGGAACCTTTTTGGCCAAGAGAGCCATAAACGTCACATATTTTTAAATTTACTTTCCAAAGAGCCATACATTATTGTAGTGTCCCTTTCCCACACTGAGGCACGGAGACTTAACCTCTTTCAGGGTTCTTTATTCTGGTTACTGTAGACCGCAACAAACGCCGTACAATTATTTCAGCAACTCCTCAATCTCTCCCGCCGAGACGAGAGCACTTCTCCCAACTTTATGCTTCCCTGCTCCAGCCCTCCCATTTCCCTTATTCGGCCCATAGCTGAACCCTATTGGTCCAAACTCCCCAACGACAGGCTGAGTGACGGACCTGAGGGCCAATCAGATCTCTGCATGATGAATGCAAATGAACTCCGGAACTTTTAACGCGACCGAACAGCCACCCAGTTAAGCTCAGTCCGCTACAATATGTTTAAAACTAAAAATACCAGTGAATGTCTGCATTTGATGTAATTTCAACACTTTTAAAGTACAATAAGTCTGTGGATTCTTTTTCAATAACATTGTTAAGGCCCGTTCACACCGGGACGAATTTCGCCAGCGATTTTCGCCGACGTTTAACGCCTCGTGACTAAACAAAGGGCACCAATGAGAGTGTGCACACCGACGCGAAAAAACGGCACGCGTCAAAGCGTCAAAAAAAACGCCTCGGGTTCGTTTTTTTTTTTGACGCCTTGCGTCGAAATCTATTCGACCAATGAGAATGGCGCTTTTGCACACGTGTCTGGAACTTCTGAAGTTACAGTAAAACACAACTTGGGGGCGCTCAAACACAAAACTGCCTTGCTGAGCACACATACCAGCGAAGAAGATAGACGCCTAGTAGCGTCTACACTGCCGCGAAGAAATAAGGACGGACATTCTAAAATATCCCCGAACCAAGCACCAGTTGGAGCTACTGGTGCTTGAAATATTCATGTTTTCTTTGTATGATTCTGACAAGCGCGTAAATACTTGCTCTCTTCTTATGAGTGAAAAGCGACTTTAAGAAGCGTAAAGTTGCGCAGCGTCACCTTGTGTACAGGAGTATTTCTGTTTACATTAAGCGCCATCTAATGTCAGGGAATGAAATTGCATGTTCGCTCGGCTCATCGTCAGCGAAAATCACCTGGGTGTGAACACAAAAAACGTGGCGAAAAACGCTGGCGAATAACGCCTGGCGAATATTCGTCCCGGTGTGTACGGGCCTTTATGCTGTTGCTAATAAATGATGAGTATTTCTTAGCATTAATGTGACTCTGGTGCTGGGTGGTGGTTTTGCTGATGGTCTAGTCCGGTTGATACGTGGTGAGTTTAAGCTTCATGCAGGCGTTGAGACTTCCATCCGTTAACCGTGATCGTAGGTTGGTCTGAATGTTCTTTAGATGTAAGAAAGATTGCTCACATGCAGACGTGGAGACAAACACACACTCACGCTGCAGCGAGTGACGGGTTGTGTGTTTTAAGTTATGACAATGTGCCCACTACCCCCCCCCCCCTCTTCCTCACATCCCGTCCCTGCAACTGCGCCGCTCTTTCTCAGAGTACTTTTGTATTACAGATGAGGCGTTTTAAGACAGTAAGCAGCGACTATCATTTGTCATGCTCTGTTAAACCGTGCAATGGGGGAAGTATGGCATTTCCAAAGCGCTGATGGCTCCGTACGAAGCGCGTTTCACGGGAAATAACAGCTTCCTAAATGAGCTCGTATTTATCGGGCGAGAACCGCAAACAAGCTGGTAGCAGGAGGAGACACGTGGGGCGGCTTCAATAAACACTCCGGTTGTCCAGAGTGGTCTTCTACCGGGGACTTGACGTCCCGCGGGGCAGACAGCGACTTTGTGATGACAGAGTTTGCCCTCAGTGAATTTAAACACACGTCTGCAGTGACGTATGTATCAGAGGATGTCCGATTGGCCATTCTGCATGTCAATCAAGTCCCGTAATTCTCGGTGAGGATTTTGATTGGCTGGTGGATTTTTTAGAAGTATTTTTTTTTATTTATCTTTCCTGGCCTGCGATCTACCCTCATGTCCTTGAAGATTGACCGGTCGATCGCGATCGACATAATGAGCACCCCTGGACTGGTCTAATGAAAAAAAGATTTTATAATTAAAAAATTGTCTGCGAGCCACATGTGACCATCAAAAGAGCCATAGGTTCCAGACCCCTGTTCTGGGGGGACCCCGAGACGTTCCCAGGCTAGCAGAGAGACAGTCTCTCCATCGGTCCTGGGTCTTCCCCAGGGCCTCCGCACAGTGGGACATGCCCGACACGCCTCCCCAGGGAGATGTCTGAGCCACCTCAACCACTAGATGTCTGAGCCACCTCAACTGGCTCCCTTCAATGTGGAGAAGCAGCAGTTCTACTCCGAGCTCTCACCGACTGGCCGCGTAGAAATAAGTGGATGAACATTTTTTCTCTATGGGTTCACTAAGCCGTCTACGACCTTGATATTTCCAGGGGGTCATCTGTGTGACTGAACAAGTTTGACCGTTTTCGCCCGCAGACAGCCCATATCCACCCAAAAAAAGGGCTATTGTGATTACGGCTCTATGAAGGGAAAAATGGCATTTGATGTTAAAGGAAATGTTTATGTTAAGGCACTAATCTCACAAAGAAATTCCAGACATTTAGATGACGATGCAGAGTTTCTTCACAATGATCAGAGGTTTCCCTCCTTTACTTAAGTGGAACTTTGGGACTGTGTTGTGAGGAAATGAGTCTATAGCTTGCTGAGAAACAAGAGCAACAGCTCTAGTTGTTGACCGAGCCCATTGTTGTCATGGTGACGACTCGTTTCCATCCTCATGCCTCATTGACAAACTGAAAGCCGTCAGCGGCTCATTTGCTGTTCATCTGGTCCTCTGAGCCTTCATGAGGCGAATTCATGCTCCGCCACAAATCAGACATTCACCAGGTCGTTTTACAGTTGTCACAGTTCAGCTATCTTAGCTGAACTTTTGTTGCGTGTGATCGGTCAAACATTTGAAGGGGGTGTGGTCAATGTGAAAATCAGATTTCTTTGCGGCGATGCATTACAAACACAAGAGGAGGGCAGAAAGAACTGACCTGACTTATGATTTGACAGACGTCAACGTGAACCTTTTTCCAATCGCATTGACTTTTGCCCGATGCCACGGTTCCAAACCCTACTCCTCAAGTGGCCCTGTCCTGCAAGTTTGACTCGTTTCGTTGATCTAACCCACAGCTCCATGATAGATACAAGGACTCAGGTATTTCAGGGTTGGGAAGTGCCAGCTTACGGTAACAATCTTCTTCCTTCTCTGCTTTAACTGTACTCTTCTCTTCATCAACCCAAACACAGACGTTTTAGGGTGGACCTGAGGTTCTACAACCAACCTTTTCTTGGCCAGAAAGACATTTGTTCTCCCAGTTCAGAACCAATGTCTTCTTTTGGACAAAGTGAGCTGACCTTAAAGTCCACTTGAATTTCAAATAAAAACAAGTTTAAGTGCAATTATATCATTTATATGAGTCCTTTGTCCTTGTCCATCACTAACCAACCTGGGAAATGAACTGACTGGTAACCTTCCACCTGACCTCCTCAGGAAGTCTTGATGTGTCTGAGTACAGAGTCCACCGATGGTTTATCGTTTAAAACTGAACCTGTCTTTAGATCCAAGTCTTGTTACTGACTCTGTCAGCGCCGGCAGACTTGATCTGGTCTGAAGTGGCTTTAAGGAGGATAGCAGTGGGTGGAGGTAGTTACAAACTTTCTATGCCACAGCGTCTTTCCCACAATCCCACCGTGCAGTTCAAAGAGTTTCAATGGGACGGTATGTGACCTGTTTTTCGGAAAGTGTGTGGAATGGCTAACATCTATGCTAGCTGCTCATCCAGGGAGAAAATAGAACTTTGAGGGGACATAAACAGCAAAAAAGACAGGAATACTTAAACAATGGACACTTTGCCTCCCCCCTGCCGCCATACCAACCCCGCTGGGCTCACAATGCCGCCATAACAGCACGTCACAGCTGTTTAAGGGAAGTGAAACATCAAAGCACAGTAGAGAAAAAAAACACCACTACTGACCACTTTGGCCTGTTTCTCAGCCTTCTTTGCAGCTTTCTCCGCTTCCTTCTGCTGTTTCTTCAGAGCTTTCTTTGACTGAGCCTGCTGGTCCTCCTCCGCCGCACTGGAACAGGAAGAAACACACGCCGTAAACAGAAAAGCCACCTTCCGCCCCCAGCCTCTCCTCCATCCCATCAGGAAGTAGTTGACTGCCTGGGAAAACTAATTCCGAACCATCACCACGTCCAGCTTTTAAGTGGTGATAACTGAAATCCCATTGTTCTTTCAACCAAAACAGCTGGAGTCAGAGTGAGTGGATGATGGACAGGTGGCAGCGGGGCCTTACCAAGAACCTGATCAGAAAAGGGTTAATATTTCCACACTGTTGGTAAAGAGTAAAACAAACATTCTGATACTACTTTTGATTTATGTCTTTACTACGTTCCAAATAAACTATTTCTGCGACTCAAGAAAGCACCAAACTGTGGTTTAGTTAGTTATTAAAACTGTCGTTTGTCCAACAGTAATGTACTCGCATTGTGGGTCAAAGAATAAGAGGAAATAAAAGCTGAAGCAGCCATAAATCTGCAGATAAAAGGCCTTCTTTCATAAAGTGTGGACCTTTCACTTCTATAATTATGTAGGGGATTGAATGAGCACGGTTTGGTGGAAAAACATCCACAAACAGCAGGTGTCAGAACCTGAAGGAAGCCCACGGGCACTGCGTCGTTAATCACAGGAAATAACACAACAGCAAAGCTAGATCAAATAAAATCCCCAACATGCGACTTCCAAGGAAGGTCATTAGACTAAAACTGTACTTCCTTCCAATGAGCCAAATAAACCTGGAACAAACGACCACAGCCCACAATGTAGGGAGAAGCAGTGGAGCGTAAAAATACAGCGATAAGGTGCAAAAACAGATCAATGAAGCTCCAGTCTGGATCAGTTTTGTTCCACCAACCAATGAAGCGAGAATATCCGTTTTTCCAATGAGACCAGAGTGAAGAACTGAGGTGCTACCGACTCAAAACGACGGATTAAAGACCTGCTGGGAAGAATCTTACAGAACTAGACTATGTCTGAATTCACTCACTGCACCCCAACAAAGAAAAGACTAGGGCCCTGTATTTTAATGCTATTCGGAACATTGACTGTTTATAAGAACTGGACTGATTGAACCCTCCCCCCTGGCACTCCAAACAGGAAGTACCTGCTGGCTCCAAGAAGCCAAACTCCCATAGACTCAACTGTTACTCTGTTGGTCAGAATAACCATTTCTGCTCTGAAACCTTTTATTTAAAACATCTTCTTAATAATCCTAATTTTTTTTCACGTTATATTTTTCCGTAGTTCAAGTTATTTAACTTATAGACTGACCGATCAGATGCCTCAATAAAAGTAGGTGGAGCCTGTTGGCCCCCACGTCCCACGTTTAAAACATTAGACAGATTTTGTGAAACCTGCTCGCAAAAGTGGTAGGGGCGTGGCTTTCCAACAAGCTCACTCCTAATTGGTGAAAATGGTTGCCATAGAAACTCAGACCAATGACTGCTACTGACGACATCTGGCTCCAACATGGCAACGTCCATACTGCGGGGAAAAAAGGCGACTGAATTGACAACATTTGGTTGGAGCCGAAATTTTTTCTGGGTGACATCATACTTGCTCCCTCCAGTTCTCTAATACAGTCAATCGGACAGATTTTTACTACTTTTTCTTCACTGCAATTACGCCGTCAACCATTTTCCAAAGTGAAAAACTTATAAATATGAACATTTTACAAAGACTATTTATGAATCCACTGTGTTTTATGAGGAAATCTTGGATAATTCATTAAAAAAATTTCATTTCATTCATTATTTTCGAATGAAAAATAATTCAAACGCAATGCATTGTGGTCTATCTTCACCAAATTAGACAGCTTTGATGCATCAGGAATTTTAGATTCAGACACCAACTACATATGGAACTAAGCAGTGAATAGTGAGGGAATTCTGACACAAACTTAGACTGAATCTACGAGGTGCACCTGTTGATGTTCTGTAATATCTCAGCACACGTCACAGTTCCTGATTGATGGATTACCTGGTGGAAAGGTGGAGGCAACTTTCTCAGTTAACATATTTCTAACAACATAAATAAATAAAAGTCGATGTCAAGTTTAAATGTAATGGTTATTAATACAGATTTAGGATTTCTAGAACAAAACAGGACACGCATTTCTAACATAATGATTTTTTTTTGGATTCGGAAAACTAAATAATAAGAGCATAATAGTTTGTAAATATCCAACAAAAGGTTGTTTTATTTCAGCTTTGCAGGTGTTTCATTCACCAGAAACACTCTATGTGTGCTTTTACCCTGGTTCATTCTGTAAAGTTTTATTTTAAACAGTGTAACTGTATCATCTCATGATTGGTCAAACTGACGCAATCAGCACGTATTAGCTAAACCAGCACATGCTAGCCGCGCGAGACTCGTCCTGAAGCCTCGCGGCGGGTTGAGCATTTCCGCTGTCGCCGTTTCTAACTTCATTCTTACCTCTGCGCGCTTTCTTTCGTCATGACGAGCTCTCTTTAGGAGCAAAAAATGCAACGAAATCAGTCCCAACTGACTGCTAGGCTAAACATCAGCTGTTCACAGCGCGCACGCACACCGGAAGAAACAGCTGTGAATTCCGGCGAGAAACAAGGGATCAACTTCCGTTCCGCTCGACTTGTACACAGAATCAGCAAAGTTGTAAACACTTTGAGAATACGTTCTGTGCTTAAAATGAGGACATTACACATAAACTAAATGCATTTGCAAAATAATCATATAAAATAATAACTGTTGTATTTAGACCGAAAATAGTTTTTTTGTTTATCATTCCCAGGAACCTTTCTTTCTTTCTTTCTTTCTTTCTTTCTTTCTTTCTTTCTTTCTTTCTTTCTTTCTTTCTTTCTTTCTTTCTTTCTTTCTTTCTTTCTTTCTTTCTTTCTTTCTTTCTTTCTTTCTTTCTTTCTTTCTTTCTTTCTTCAAAATCTGCCACCAAGCAACTTCTTATGTTGTTTTATTAGTCAAAAATGATATTATAAGCTCATTTAATGTGAAATTCCTCTCATTCAGAAGTCTAATCTTTGCCACTTATTGTGGTCACCCGACAACATATAACTAATTATACAACACACCTAGACGAACAACCAAACGTGTTTTTTTAATGAGCCAAATAATTCAATTACCATTGTCCACAAAACAGGCCCCTCAGAAAAAAGTCAAAACATTTGTCTCTTATAGGCACACTTTCTTTAAATAAGCAACAAAAAAGGAAAAATAATTATCCAATGGTGTAAAAAAGTTATCTTACCAAGAATTCTTACTTTAAGAAAAAAACTTCAGTCACTAAGATGTTGAGATTACGATTATTTTGGAATTGAAAAACTTTCTTGACAGGAGTATTGCTCTGTCAAGACAGAGAATAAGACACATTTTCTTGAAACAAACTTTTTCATTTTTATTTCTTTAGATTCAGTTTTTGCAGTGTGTGGGGCTACTTTTCCACACTGGAAACAACTTCCACACTTTTGCTTGAGTGTACAGAGTGCATCCATGTAACAGTGACCTTTGCAGGAATGCACAGCAAGTGCTGGTAGTTTGAGTACAGTGTGTGTTTGTGTGTTGGGGAGGTAATCAAAGCTTTTCTCAGGATGTTGGTTCCTGATGCATGAAACGGCCCCCCTGCTGCTCAGTTGCCCCAAAACACAGAAGTCAGAGCAGGTTTTGTTGTTTCTGTTGTTTTGTTTTGCAACAGTCCTTAGAGGTAATTTACACTGCCTGATGCTGCTTCCCTTATTTATAAAACATTCAACATGTAGGGCAGGAGTGGGGACCATTTTCTGGTCTTTTGGTTGATTTTACTTCAGAAAATGAAACGTTGAGCTCCTTAATGACGCACCAAGCACTTATGCACTGGCTATAGTGTTTTTTTTGAAAAAGCTGTTTTCTGTGCATTTGCTCTAACACCATACAGCATTTCCTGTATTACAAAGGAGGTGCAAAACCTCATTCAAAGCAGGCACATTCATTGGATGACAGTAGTGCAAAGACATGTTAAGAAACTGTGACTGCATGTTGCCTACAGTAGTGTTTTGAAATGTCTTACTAGCAGCAAAGGTTCTGTGCATCCCCATTCATGTTTACAGTCAGACCGACTGCATCAACAAATAGTTTTATGTGATCTCATTCTTGTTTTCTTTAACAAAATATTGTAAATGGCCAAGTTGTTAAGCCACATTTCTTGTAATTAAGAAAGAGATTTTAGTATTTTTTTAGGTTGAAAGACCAAAAGAATTTTGGAAAAAGAGTTTCCAAAGAGATTGCTGATGGCGCCAAGTTTTTTTAAGAAATGGACTCAAAAGTTTCACCCAAAAAAGCATTTTAGAGCAGGCATGTCCAAAGTGTGGCCCACGATTAAAATTCCACCGGCCTGCAGAGTCTTTTCACAAAAGCAATAATGTGCATTTTTTTTTAACTGTGTTCACAATATCTTGATTGCCGTCGGCTTACTTATGTTTTCATATTGACCATGAAGATGCACTACCAGACAAACCATCCACAACAAGCTAACAAGGAAAGGAAAGTGCAAAAAATGACAAATGGACTGGGATTTTGGTAAAAACTTGTTTAGATTTGTTTGTTTAATTGCAATAAAATGTTCATTGAATAGTTCGTTTTAATGTAATGATGTTAAAAAAGTTAAAAGTATATCAAGCTGAGTGGTTGGCTCTCACACTTTCTCACCTCACCAAATCTGACCCTCATTGCAAACAGTTTGGACACCCCAGTTTTAGTGTTTTGGGCTATTAAACATGATTATCTCTCATCTATTTATTTCTGCTTTACAGCTCACCATTTCTTTGTCACTTGATTTAAGCCCCTTCAACCCCGCAGAAGGATAAATGAAGGGGTCGGTTAAAATGTAGGGAAGATTTCTCCGCACACAGGCGGAGGTGACCGACCTCTCATGCTAATCAGGATCATTTGGAGACATTTCCAGTTGAAAAAGCAGCTTGTGCTCCATCCTGTTGCACTGTGAGGGACCAGCGCCCCTAAAACGGCCGTTAAGCTCATGACTTAATTGAGGCACTTCTGTTTTACATGTAAAGACATGGAAATGTTTCTCTCCCGGGGTTTTGAAAGAAAGCCAGAGCTGCTTTTGACCATTTGATGGCTTCGTTCTCAACTTCTGTTGAGAAGTTTGTCTCTTACTCGGACATCATTCTGTGAGTTGAGTTAATCTGAGCAGCTTTCCCAGATTTTCACCTGATATTAATCTTGAGGCAGATTTGTGGCACTTTTGTCTTTAAGCACAACCTCTACTAATCAGAAAACATTATAAGTTTAGATAGTTATCTACTTTACAACCCATGTAAGATTCCCAACGAGTAAGAAGTCAGAACCTCTTGTAAAGTGTTAAAGTAGGATTTAACCCGTCCCTTTGTTTGTCTGGAGGCCATATGGACGCTAATTATAAGTGAAGATTTTAGCTTTTGTGCCATGACTGGCTGAGATGTAAAGAGCACAGATGTTCCTGCAATTACAGGCTCTGTCTGTAGCTTTTCAGCCAGTTCAGGTGGTGACATTTGGTTAGAATACCCCCAACCCCCTCCACCAAGGACAGAAGAGGGGCAGTTTGCACAAAACACAAGACTTTTGTGAGAAGAACTTTTTATTTTTACAAAAAAAAAAAACATTTTCCAACATTTAAAAAAGCAGCCAACAATTTTTCTTTACAATCATCCAGTGTGATGACAACAATAAATAACCTTTAGGACAATCACACAACCTAAGCGCGAACATACACACATGCTACAGACTATGTACAGGCTGATCAGGAGGAGCTACAGGTTTGGCAAACCCCACAGACTCTGAACAGCAGTAACGGAACGACGTTGAGAGACCGATTGAACAGAATCGAGGCAAAGCCAAAGGTCACAATCAGTAAAACCAAAATTATTGCTTCAAAATCCACAACAAAACACTCAGCTGCAGTTTTCAGGGCATCCAAGTCAACGTGTATAAAAACTCTTTTTTTTCCTTTACATTTGTACAAAATGTAGTAAGTTCTTGAAAGCTTAGAATTTTCCTCTGAGAACCTGAAATCCCAGATTTTCCACGCAGACTGTGAGTTAACTTGACAAAACACTCGAAGACTCGGATTCAGTTGACACAGAGGAAACCTGCCCCCGCTTTTTGGTCATGAGATTCACTTTCTGGCTGGATTTGCTGCTCATTGTCAATGTGCTGCGCGCCGTTTTCTTAAACCTCACTCCCAGGAAGGCGTAGAGGATGGGATTCAGGCAGCAGTGGAAGTACGCCAGCGCCTCGGTGATAGAAATCCACTTGTCCAACGCCTGCTGCAGCTCATAGGTGGTGCGGACGACATTCAGCATCATGAGGGTGTCCAGGAAGATGCCAATGCAGTAGGGCAGCCAGCAGCAGAAGAAGCACAGGATGAGGATGACTGTGGTCTTCAGAGCCCTCTTCTTCAGCGTCTGGCCCTTGGTGCCTTTGGACAGCTTGGCGATGATGATGCAGTAGCAGACGAGGATAACAAGACCAGGCAGGATGAAGCCCACCAGGATGTGCTGGAAGCGGAAAATGACGGTCCACACCACTCGACTCTCCACCGGGTAGAAGCGCTCACAGATCGTCCTGGAGTCCTCCATCTCTACGCTGTCGTTCCTGAAGCTGAAGCTGGGGGATGAGACGCTCTTGACCCGGGCGAACACCAGGTCGGGTACAGTGAGGAAGGCGGCGGGCAGCCACACGCCCACGTAGATCACCCTGCTCGCCAGCAGCTTTCTGGTGGCTTGGCTGTTGGTGGCCCGGACGATGGCCAGGTATCTGTCCAGGCTGATGAAGGCCAGGATCAGCACGCTGCTGTACAGGTTGACGGTGTAGATCACATGCGCCGACACGCAGACGAAGCCTCCGAAGTACCAGGTTTTCACAGCATCCACCGCCCAGAAGGGCAGAGTGAGGACTAACAGCAGGTCAGCCACTGAGAGATGCAGCCGGTACTTGTCTGTCATGTTCTTCACTTTCTTCTGGTATCCCATGACAACAACCACTAATCCATTACCCACAATTCCAAGAACGAATATTACTCCATAAACGGTGGGGAGGAAGATTTTCTTGAAGTCTCTGCTGAGGGCTTCTTTATATGCCTCCTCTGGAAACTCAAAGTCTCCAGAACCATCCAAGATGCCTTCAGAGCTGTTGTCGAAAACGATGCTTTCATAGAAATACTGCGACAAGAACAATGGAGGGGAAAAAATAGATTTAGACACATGAAAGGAGTTCTTCCAGAAAATCTTATAAAGTGTTTTAAAAATTTTTTTGAAGATGATCTTAACCTTAAAACAAAGACACAGCAGTAGAACTGAGGAGAAGCCATGAAGGCAGAGCCGGACTCACCTCCATGGTCGCTGCCGGTGTCCCTCCGTCAGGATGAGTGCAGAATGAGCCGTTCAGGTTGTTTGTCTGAATAAGTACGGTCCCCGCGCGGGGGCCCCTGGCCCCGCCCACCGCGCTCCAAAAACGGCTGCAGTATAAAAGGCGCGTGCGAGGGGGCGTCTCTTTGTGCCGCTCTGTCCTGTCAGTCAGAGCTGGAGGCGTCTGCCATCTCCTGGCGTCCAAAACCAGCAAATGCGCTGAGGAAAAAAACGTGAAGTTTTGTTTTTATGCCTCCAAAGAAGTTTCTTCTCTGCAGCTTTAGAGTTTTTTTCATTTTAGCAGGAATTTAGATCAGAACAAAAGGCAATAGCTTTGAAGATGCTCTGTTTGGAAGGTTTTGGGGCATTCACAGGATTTCAGGAGCTCTGGCTCTTGCAGGCGGACGGAAGGACAGCTTCCTGGCAGCCTCACCTTTCTGGGAGCCTCACCTTCCTGGCAGCTTCACCTTCCTCACCTTCCTCACCTCCTCTTCTGTCAGGGGGCGTTCCGACATGCCCTCACCTTTTTTTCTCTCCCCACCTTCTGTCACTTCTCAACTACAATGTCTGCGCTCCAAAGTGTTTAATGAACCTTTTAATGTGGGGTTGATGTCAGGCAGCTCTCTGTCTGTGACCAGGGGGCCAACTCTGCACCCGACTCTAATTTCAAAACTCAATATCCTCCATGTGGCATGCAAACGCCCCTCAATGCCTTTGATATATGATAGATCATTGGGATCTGTTCATCCACAGTTGGAACAAGGAGAGATCACCATTTCCAGACACGAAGCTTTGACACAAAAAAAAGATCAAATTGCCTTTTTGCGATTTCCTTCCTCAGCCGAGTCAATGTGTGAAAGTTTGGTTCAAGATTTAGCAGCAGCAACTGCCTTTTAGATGGGATTCATCGATAAGCACACCCTCGCTTCATAAAACTATGTGATACGGGCAAAGACTTCAAACCGGACCACCAAGATGTTTCAGCAGGTTTGAAGTTGTTTAACTTCTCTGTGCTACACACCTTTCCAGGCTTCTCTCTAAATCATGAAGAACTAGAGGAAATTAGTCCAAATCCTTTGGCTCCAAACTCTTGGCAATAGAAAACCTTGATATAATTCTCAAAAAAACTGGAATTACACTGGAATTCTTGCTTCAGATATTAAACAAAGAATTTAAGGATGTTATTTCAGAGTTCAACAAATGTTGATGAATTAGACTGGCATTCCTTGTCATTATTTTAGGGGGAAAAATGTAGAATTACGTTCTAAAAATAAGTGGTGATTTTAGATTTTTTCAATAGATCTTAAATTCTCATTTTGTCCACATTTATTTCTAAAAATGAGTAATTTCCACTCATACACTAGTATTTTGAGACTTTAATCCTATTAGGTCCATAAAAACTCAACAACACCACAAATAAATTACAAACCGTTTGCTTTCAAGTGGAAAAATACTTATTTTTGGGCTGCAGAATATTCAGTTTGAAGAACTCTAACAGATTCTTTAGCGTACGTATTGAGTGCTTGCATGGAACCTATTTTGATTTCTTATTATGAGATTGCTTGTTCTGTAAAAATGACCTTCAGCACGGACAGATCATCTCACTACTTTCCAGTGATCTTCTTAAGATTAGAGTTCTTTTCCTATTGTAGGCTGCCTGTTTTTGCAGTGAAAGTATTGCAGGTGCATTATGGGTGTTCATTGAACTGGGAACGTTTGTGAAATGATTGGTTGAATCAGGAAAGTCCATTTGTGTTGTGGGTTTTCTTCCGAATGCTCTCTAGGACATCATAGAAGTTCCTTTTCTGTTCAGCCAGGTGCTGAAGTCTGAAATCCCCCCCCCAGAAGAACATTTTCCCTTTCCTGAGAAGACGTGAGGCACAAACACTGGTGCTCAGAGACTGTTGCTTCATTACAAAAACCACAACATTTGTTGGTTTGCCATAAAATAACGAGCAACAAATGACAGGCAGCAACCGCACACCGCTGCTTCTAAATCACGTGCTGCTTATCAAAGCAGTTGGAGGAGTCGTTCAGGAACCCCTGCAGTCCAAGAAGAGGAAACCCAAGGAGGTGGCAGCTCAGAGAAAGGCCACTGTATGGGGATGAGGCTCTTATCAATGGCATTCAGACACAGACAGTTGCTGCTGTACCTGCCTGTGAGCAAAGCCGTCACTTTTAATCTGAATTATGCGCAGCATTTTGTTTAATTTTATGTCCTGAGGAAGAGAAAATTTCTGTTTTTAAGGTTGTTCTCTGGCACATCGCCTTCTGAGCATGTGAATGTTTCTATCCATTTCAAGTTTTGTCATGATTTCCTTTTAAATTCAAATAAATCTGTTGGAGTTGGGAGGTTGCAATGATTAAAAGGGCCAGATACTTAAAAGTCAGAGTTTTTAAAGAGAAAAGTGCATGTTTATTGCAATAAACGTTTCACAACGTGTTCACGTTTTCTCAAGCTCAAGAGTATTTGTGTTCTGCTTTATAAATCTGAATAAATGCAGACATAATCAGCTCTCTGCAATCAGCTCACTTACGCAATTAGCTTTTTGATGTTTTGTGGGTTTTAGCTCATCATTTCACTGAGTTTCAACAGAGCAGACTTCAGTTTCCACATGAACTCCTGGAGGTTGCATACCTGGAGCTCCTGCGTGAGCCCAAGGACTCAGATCGCTATCAGTCCAGAATACAAAAGATCAGCAACCCACTTCAAATACAAATCGCCAGGAGTGTGAACGGCAGCGAAAAGGGCCTCTTGAGTGAAGAATGGCCATTGAAAAGAGGCAGCGGCATTGAGATTAAGACAAGAATGAGCAATTCCAAAGCGCAACCAAAAGATGAGATCATTATTCCGTGTGACAGTCAGACTCAAAGTTCAATTTTTTCTTTTTCAGAATCAAAACTTGGTGCAGGCACTTAGTTTTGATTAGACACGCTGACTTTGTGTGTTTTTCAAAGGTGGGTGTTGATAATCTAAGGTCACTTTTGTGGCCTAAAATCGAATCATTCACTGCATTAAACACATCATGTGTTTAATAATTCAATAATTAGGATTATTTTGATCCAACTCAGGCCAGATCTTTCTGATGAGGCTAAAATGTCTTGATTTTATTTTTAAAATAGTCCTGCAGGGTTTCATTGCACTTCTTTGTCTGGAAAACAGCAGCTGGCGACTGTGGGGAGAACGGCTTCCACTAAATAAAAGACAAAGAAGAAACCTGCGGCAGAACTCGGCAAGGCCGACCTTCGGCTGCGATGTTAAGTCCTGTTGTTTTCCACAGTCACGATTGAAAGCGTTTTCGTTTGTGAACTTTGCCTGACGTCTAATCTGTCCATCAGGCGGGGTTGCGCCAAGGTGTTTAGTTTTTCTGGCTGTGCCGTTGTTTAGTCTGGTAAAAGCAGGACTTGAGCTGTTTGTATCCGTGTGAAGTGGAGTCAACACACGAGATATGCATCCGTCAGTCGTCTTTGTCCGGGATTCATCAGGTTTTAAAAGTTGCTTTCAGTTTTCCAAAGAAATTAAACCATTTTCTCAATGTGAGCCTTCTCTGCTTTCTCATTTGCTTTGGATTCTGGTACCATTACCAAATAAATATAAATGCATGCATTTTATTAAATTTTTTTCTAAAAAGCAACATTTTTGAGTAAATTTGGTGGCATTAATTTTGACGCGTACCAACAACAACATATGAGTGTCTGTGGAACTACGAAGAAGAAACTCATCCAAGAATTTAGTTTGAAATCTGCAAAAAACGTACAAATTAATGTTTAACTGAGCTGGAAATAAAAAAAAACACCAAAATCCAATGGCGCTCTTTGTTAAAGTAAACATGGCCGCCACATGCCCTATAGTCTGTCAATGAAGGATGTTACAATGACCAAAAAATCCAAAAGAGTCAACTTCAAGACATTCTCTCACTCTGGCTGTTTCCTTTAGAAATATTCTGTTCATCATTCATCAGTTGGATTTCTTTCATAAAAACACTGACATTAGTTCTGGCTAAAACACTTTCATTCTTGAGGTTTGTAAATTTTTTTTTTTGCTCCAGAAAACTTTTATCTTCTGAAAATGAAGAAAACCTAAAAGTCCAGTGGGGACGTTTGATGGTTTTGATCGTCACAAACGCCAATCATTACGGAGCACAGAAGTGACCATTATTCTGTCCACAGTAACACGCAGGATCTGTCAGTACCACAGGAAATGGCTTTTTTGGCACACAGTAAAATAATGATTACAAATCCACTTAGGAAAAAGAATTATTTGTGAAAGCATCCGGCCTGCTTGCTTTCTATAGTCGCGCTCGGCGAAAGGACAATGGCGGCACTTTTAAGACAAAGCTGGCTCCTTATCTTTGGACTTCACCCTTTTCCTTCTCTGTTAAAACCTCGTTTCTTGACCTCATTGCGGTGGAAGGTGTGGAATGCAGGGAAACCTGGGTGACATGACAGAAAGTGGATTATTGTGCCATTAACTGTGCTCAAACCCAATCGTAGGGCTGACAATTGAAGAAGACCTCATTTTAAAGACGTGTCACAGATTTTTAGAGGTTCTCATGCCGCCTAATCTGAGAAGAACAACATTCTGCAAACATTCACAGCACCAACTGTCACTGTGAAATGTATTTAGTGTTCCTGTCTGATACTAACGAGGTTGTTCCTCCAGTCTGACACCGTTGGTGGGCAAAAACCGGAAGCGTGCGTCTTTTCACGCTGATTAAGTCGAACCCTCCCAGTGCCTGGAGCCTGAGCAGAAATTACACGTTGGTAAAAAGTGAAACGGCTGCCGCTGCCCTCCAGCACTGAGGGGAGAAAAGCACTGATCCAAGGTGAGTCACGAGGCCACCCGCTTAAGAAAGGCGTCCAGTTGTTGCAGGGGAGGGGTGTTTTGTATGAAATGCAGTGGAGCTGCCTTTCCTTTTGCACCAACCGTCTCCGTTGTGGTTTCGTCTCACAACCGTTCCAAAAGATTACTTTAAAGTATCAACCTGCTCTGGATGACGTGAATCTGCCCTCCTGTGTTTTCTCTGCAGGCGGACGTCCATCTGGCCTGTGTGGAGGCGCACAGGCCCAGCTCAGGCCTGATCACATCAGATAACAGGAACAAAAGCCCAGATGACAGTAGATAAGCTTTCTAGAGTCAAGTGACCAGACGAGGGAGAATGGGAGGCATAAACCAGCTGCCCAGCCACACTCCCTTCTGCTGCTTTCTCCATGAGATGAAACTCTGCAACTTCGGACAATGAAACTGATCAGAAAACTGTTTATTTCAGAAAACTGCTTCTAGTTTTCACTCATGTTTTTTTTTTTTTTACCATCTCCCTTCTGTGGTTCTCAATCCCAGCTGTGTTGCTTAACGTTCCTAATACAACCAGCGATTCTGACTTAACAATCTTCAGTATGTCTCCACTGTTGGTTCAAACCCAACATTGCAGTCTTGGGATGGACACTCTATCACTAGGCCACTATGGAAGTTGGGAGGACTGTTTCTTTATGGTCATCTGTTTATCACCCATTTGTCAGTCCCTTTACATCACTGGTTTAGACACGCTCATGCTTATTTGATGAATGTTAACCGGAACATCCAGACGAGCAGACGTCCCTCCGGTACTCGGATCCCTTCACCGGCTCACTGTTCATTTTAGAATCCAGTTCACGCTTTCACCGGTTGGTTTGAAAGCTCTTCATGGTCTCACACCAGCTGAGCTTTTGACTCTTTGCAGCCACTCGATGGTTTTAACCAATATCTGCTTCATGTTCCCGGTCACGATAGAACACTGCGGTTCTGCTGGCCCTCAGTTATGGAACAACATTCCTACAGAACTGATCTTAACAGGTTTAGATGTCAACTAAATACTTAACTTTTTAGAACGCCTTTTAATGCGCGGTTGTATAGTATAGTACTTACTCATTATATTGCATTTGTCTTTTATGTATTTTTATTGCTAGTTTTGTTTTGTCATTTTATGCTTTTTATTGTAAAGCACTTTGGTACCCTGAAGGAATTGTAAAGTGCCAAATCAATAAAGCTTAATTCATTCAAATGTTTCCCCCACCGAGCCCGGTCTCCTGCATTTTAGGTCCTGCACCTCCAGTTCCTGACAGAAGATTGAAAAATGCCAGAATTCTGGGTAAATTATTTAAACTGATAAAGAAAGTAATTTGGAGAACTTACCATAAGCAGAAAGTAGTACAACTGAAGTTTATTTATTATTAAGTAAACTTGACAATAAGTACAGCAAGAATACTAGACCACGTGTATGTGGAACATTTTAAGCGTACAATATATAGATTATAAAAGTAAAACTTCAGGTCCACTACTTTGCTTTTAGTATAGAGTAAGTTTAGTTGTAGCACGCTTACAAAGAATACTTTAGGTTAGAGTAAAAAACAACTCCACATAATATCTAATCTTGTTGGTGCTCCAAGCTTTAATTGTATTCATCTACTACATTGTCTTCAATAAACATTTAGTTTATTTTAAATGTTATAAAGTTCAGGATGAGTTAAAAATGGATGTGAATATAACCTTCAGGTAAATAGCAGGTTATTTAAAACACCCTGTTTCACGTCTACCTTCTCCCAAGTGTATCCCATAAAAACTGCTTCAGAGATGAGTTTTCTACCAGAATTTGCTCCACAACGGGTAAAATCCGACATATTTTTGTACACATTCGGATTATATAGTCTACAATCAGTTTTATTGTCTCGATTTGGTTTTTCGGAATCAGCCCGATAACGCGCCGCCTGCAGATGTTACTTTTTGTGTCGTCCCGAAAAGCAGCTCGAAGGTCAGACCCTTATTGATTTGTTTCATCCAGACATTGAAAAGCCTTCAGTGTCACTTGATATCTTTGTATTTTTAACATTTTTTTAGATGACAGGCTTTCTAGGCGTCACAAAGCAGACAAAGCAGAAACTGTGTCCCTGAAAAAAAAAAGAAAAATTCCTGATATTTTTCCATCACTCTGCATGTTTTACAGCTTTAAACAAAACTTGACCTCAGAGACAGATTGTGCTTTTAAGGACACCATCTTAACCTCTCTGCTGGAGCCTTTTGGCTCTTTGCTCTTGATTTATAGATCCAGACAGGACAGAATTCAGAAGAAAAGAAAAGGAACGGCTTCATTTATTATTTAAACACACTGATGGTCAAATGACGAGCCGGATTTACACACTTGAGCATCCGTGTTGTGCGACGTTGAGCAGTGGTCTGGAGAGAAGGAGCGTCCGGCACCAGACCAGAACAAAGCCGAGGAGCAGGAACACACATCAGAGTCAGCCAGAGGGATGCTCTGCCGCCCCCCCTGGTGCCTCCCTGTCTGACAGATGACACCGTCTCCCCCAACCGCCTGGAGCCCACGCAAAACAAATATATTTTCTTCTCCCCGCGCTCCTCAGGAAGCGGTGGTGTAGAACATGAAACTTTGTTTTTCGGCTCCCGCGTTATGAGTCACATGGGGTAGTCACACTCTGTCGATTGGGATGGGTCCTCGTGTGTGAAGCAATTTCCATCAGGAGCCAACTTTCCACCTCACCTGGAACACACGCAGGTACGCTGATTGTTTAGCTGTGGGCCCCCCGACAGAAAGGCAGGAGAGCCTTCCAGCCAAAACCTGAGGATGTTGAAACAAAAGAAGTCGAAATTGGCATCGCATCAGGTGAAAAGCTCCATCAATTGTTTGGAAGGAGTTGCACATTGTTTCCACTCAGGCTCGTATAGAGGAAAATGGGGAGGACCCCTTGTTAATTGGAAACTGCATGGATTTATGGGTAAACAGACCTGCTTTCAGTCCAGCCTGGGCTCTGTGGTGCAGTGTCCTCCTCCACCCTTTCAGCAGAATCCCGGTGGCGCTCGCTGTGGTCCAGCACCCCTTTGTCCTCCATTGCCTTTGGGTTTATTTTCACTCAACAATTGAATTCTGAACTTTTTGGAAGGGGCTGCAAAGGCTGCAGATCCCTCTGCTGATATGAGCCGCCTTAACCTCCCACTGGCCTGAATCTGCAGGGATTATTTCATTTTTGTGTAAACAACGATGCAAAGGAAAGAACACGTTGGACAGCACCCGCTCCTCTGACCGATGATCCAGCCGAGCTGCTCTTAGGACTTGTTTATGGCAGGATGCAGCAGGCGCACGGCCATCAGCAACGTATCAATAACACTTTGCTCACACAGGAAAGGAGTATTGATCAGGATGTGGCAGGTGCTGTTTGCTCTGAGCTCCGTTTCCCCCCAAAAAACATTTCATATTCTGCAGAGGCCTCCCCCCAGTCTCTGCAGGCCGGTTTGGGGGGCGAGCGCGGGCTCCTTCCACCAACACAGACAGGAAACGGCCATCTGGTGAATCCCATGCAGCAGTTCAGCTGCAGATCTGAAGATGGTGATGTGATAAAGCCGTTTTTCAGGCCTCAGGTGGGACCTCTCTCCTCTGAACTCATAACATTTAGACTGATCATTATCTGTGAAGCTGGAGTACGCTCAGATATTCGCTTTGAGTCGCGCTGGCCGGGGAGGGCGACCCCCGGGCGGGTGGAAGAATGTGTCATTATCAGGAGTGTCAACACAGCCTGTGGGTTATCATCGGTAACATCTGAAGGACAATGTGTGTTTGTGTGTTACAGTGTCACTACTGTTTGTCCAGATAAGTCCTTTGTTGGGAGCATTTCACCTCCTGGACCTGCATCTGCTGACCTTCATCCAGGTCTTCTTTGCTTCTCTGCTTCTGGAGATGTTGATCATGGCGTTAAACATGTCAGGATGAGTTTCCCTCAAACAAGAGTGTGCAACTAAATGAATCGCTGAAGAGTTTGGCTATTTTCTTTCTAATTTGTTGACTATTTCTCAAAAAATGTTCATTTTTCCCATTTCTTTGGGCTTGCCCTGCCCAGACATTCACATTCAAAATGCACACAAAGACACTTCCTGTAAACATCTACTTTCTCTTTTGTTCTAAAAAACAAAAACTTCAGGTGCAAATCACACCTTGCTCTCTGCATCTCGGGGGGGCTTTCCTGTACTCTTTTTACCTCAGATTTGAAAATTTCCACAAACTGCTTCAAGATGGAATCATTTTTGCAGACATCTGAGGGCAAGAAACTGAAAGCACAAAGAAAAACATGAACAGATTACCTTTCAGAATCACAGTGATGATCAGCGTTGATGCCCGTCTTCTTGGGACATTTCCTGCACGAAAGAAGAAGTGTGACTAAATTGAAAGCATGAACATTTAAACACTTGAATACTCACTTTTCTGTGTTATTCATGAGTTCACCTGAAGACCCATCGTCTCTCCAGCATGAAGCCTTGGCAAAACAAGTTTGCTCCAAATGTCTCACCGAGGCACAGAAGCTCCAAACACGGATTGAACCAGCAGGGTGTTTTCTTGGAGATCTTTCCCTCCTCCTTCTATTCCAGCAGAAATGCATCATCTCTTTTGCCTTTGTCCACAAGATCGGAATGACATTTCTGAAAAGGTAACATAGGTTTAAAAAAAAACAACCAAAGTTTCTGCCTTGAGAATTTTTTTGAGCAGAAACTGACAGAAATGAGAGTGTCAGGAATGTCAGCTCTCTGAATGAGTCACACCGGGTTTTTGCAGAATCTGATTACTCCAGCATCAGATTTGGGTGATGGTGTAAACAGACTCAAAAGGGGCTGCATTTAAATGAGAAAGGAAAGAGAGTGTTTGGTTTTCATGACCTCTCAGCTCAGAAGGAAGGGTCCTTCAGAAGCTTCAGCGTTTCTCTGCAGGACAGACAACAAAAAACGGGATCCATCACAAAAGCAAAAAGAAAAAAATGCAAACCAAAAGAAAACATTTGGTTCACCCTGACATGCAAACATTTTCCATATTTTCAGGATTAGAGCAGACATTTTTGAACTTATAGCACTTCCACATCAGAAAAACCTGATCTGTATCTGTATTTTTCCTACATTTTCACATGGAAAAATATGAGAAAAACCAGAGAGCGCAACGTGTTATGCACCTCCTCTCTGCAGCTGTAGTTCATCACTTCATGCCTGCGGGCCCCAAGATTTTATTGTAGGTGAAGAGGACACTTTTTGGGGCTGTCGGCCCACCCTCCCTGCATGTGGACCCACTTCAACAGCTCTGCATCTCTGAGGACGGCCGTTGAAACAAAGATAGAAAGAAAATGCATCAGCTGGAGGACAGTGTCACGCAGAGGCAGGCGGCAGACTTTGTGTTTGTCTCTGAGAAAACAACTATTCTTTTCTCGCAGATTTGCACAAAAGCTGATTGTTAGCGACCTGAGCACTTACAGTTTCCGGAGTGAACCCTCTGGACGACCATTGCTCATTCAAGGCTCACCTCTCTGGCAGAGGGCAGGGACCGCCGCTTTCACATCCACTTTAAATCAAATCAATACGTGATCCATCATGGAGCTCCCGCCTTCGGGGCGGCTTTGGAGTGCTGAGAACCTCTCTCTGCGGCATCTCTGAACTGCTTAAGTCTTCAGCTGATGCGTTCACATGTGTGTGCATGCGCGCCTGTGATGGAGTTAAAGCACCCCGCTTGTCCCTCATGGGGGCTTTCCATCTGGTTTTATGTGTTCTCTGACACAAATAGACAGCTTTGACATATATATTAGCAGATGTTGAGACAGGATGCTGTTTTTTATGTGCCATGAAAGACCTTGGCATGAAAGACACAAATTCCTGCTAGTTGCAGCACAATGTCTTCCCAAAAATCATAAAACCTTAGAATGCGTTAACATTTGAGTAATTTCTATAATTTGGAATAACAAAAGGAGATGTGCTTTGATGGAAAAGGTGGAAATTCTGCAGTTTCTGTACCAGAGCTTTGGGGAATTTGATGAATGCAGCAAAATCTCTTTAATACAATAAAGCCAAATCTGCACTGTTTTCCAGACATAGCTTTAAGGCTGTAAAGTGATGTTTGGGGTGAGCCTCTTTGGAAAGAATGAGTTTCATCCGTCTGGATTTCACTCTTTTGTTGTTGACAGTCATCCTAAAGAGTTTTTTTTACAACTTTCCCGTATGAAAAAAGACCCATGAAGGGGCTTAGAGAGGAGTGGCGGCACCTTAAGCGGAGCACGTGATGTGTTTCACAGTTCCCTTGAGCCTCTGATGCTTCATAGACACCAGGCTCGGAAACGTCCACTTCCAATGAAAAGTCTTTGTAAATTCCTGCATATGGACGTTTCAGGCTTCTGCGTTTGTCAGTCCATTCTCTGACTCTGCGTACAAAACACGAGACAATTGAACCATTCAAACTTTGACCAATCAGGGACTTGGATTTGGTAGTGACGTATGGCTAGCGACCTTTTCAAAACATGGAAGTTTGGATGAGAAAGACTTGTCAGATTTGCACCGCTTGGACATTTTGCACCAAGAACTAAACTGTGAGAACGAGCGCTAGTGTCAGGTAGCGACTGACTTGAGTGACCACCACTATGCTCAAAGCGCGTTCAAAAACTTGCATTCAGTCCTCACGCCACACTCTAGGCGTTAGTTAGGTGCGAGTACTGGCTCCTAACTGCGCGCACGGGGTGTGCACTTCATACACGAGTGCCTGCAGGATGTCACAAACAATCAGGCTGTAGCAAGGAGCGTGCACGTATCACAGTCTGCAGGATTGGGGGGTGGGCTGAAAAAAGGGAAAGTACGACACACCTGTGTCTCACCTACTTCACCCTCACGTGAGTGTTCACTACGACGTAACGCTCACAGTATGACCGTAGAAAAAACGTGCACAAACATTTTTTGATCATTTTTTTATCCACAGTAAGGTTTCATGAACGTACAACCCTGACACAGACTCATTGGTTAATTAATCATGGAACTCAATGGATATAACATTTAACGTTTAATCAAAAAACAAACACAGTCAAATAAAAAAAAATGGTAAATGACAAAACATTTGATAAATACACTACAATGATGAAAAGACTAACTTATACTTGGAATGACTGTGTATTCCTCATTATTGGTTGACCGGGATCACATTTAGATTTTGGCCCTTTGAGCGAAAAAGTTTGGTCAACCCTGCTATAAGCGTTCAACCCCTTGTTTTCCTGTTTCTGTTTTATTTTTACAAACACATCTTTTTTTCTGTTATTGTACTGTTTTCACTGTATTTATGGTCAACTTTGATCATTTCTTTGTTTCTTTATTTATTTTTTGCCAATTATGACCCTTTACGTTTTCATTAAGCACTATAGCATTCAACCCTGCACTTTCTTCTGGAAATTCAGCTCCTTCTAGTTTTATGTGTAGTTGTGTTCATCTTGTGTTGATGTGTTGATGAAGAAAGAGAAATACAAGAAGATCATTTTCTTCTGTCTGACTCCTGTTGTTCATAACTTGTTTTATTTTGAAATGTCCTCAGTTGGCATGAGCAATGAACAATAAATGTTTTATGTGTTAAGATGTGTCAGAACAATTTGATGATATTTGATGATTCACTGGTAATAAAATGTTTGGCATCATGATGTTTTGTGTTCAGACAACAGTTTTCCAGGCGGCAGGTTTTGTAAAATTCACATGTTTTTATTTAATTTTCTAAAAACTGTAACGATAAATGTGAAGCCTTCTATTGTGATGAAGATTCAACACAAAGCACAGTGTAGTGTGATGGCTAGTTCTCTACACAAGTCGACTGTGTGTGTGTGTGTGTGTGTGTGTTGATCCATGAGGATACAGGGACGTATCCTAACCCCCCACCATGAGCTGACAGCTGGTAGGCGTTCAGCCCCCCTGCAGTCCTGAAAGCAATCAAGAATCAAAAATAGATGAGTGGACATTTTTTTAATGAGGACTATCATTTTTTTAAGTTCTGGAGTCTCCGTCTACAGAACTACAAGTGTAAACATCAAATGATGAACATATTTGATGTTTTGCTGCAAAAACTCTATCGGATTTTCTGTCTTGCAAAAAAAAAATCTTATCAGGAAAGATTTTCAACAGCAAAACAATCTTAGTTTGAGGAAACATGTCTTAGTTTTTCCGTATATCAATGGCAGATTAATCTGATTATTTAAAGAAAAACTGCCAATGTGATCACAATGTTCTACTTATTTCTTGAAGGCCTGTTTTTACAGTGTGGCGTTTCCAAAATGTCTTGGAGTCTCAGTCAAATGAGTCTTTTGTAGGCACACTATCTGTGTATATTAACGAAAACGTTGCAAAACTGTAAAAGGAACGAACTCAGTATGGGTATAAAGTCGCTTCTTCCCACTACTTTTCAAGCAATCAACCACTTTCTACATAACTGTAGTTAAGGATCACTGTATTCAATGAAGCAAATGTAATTTCAGTGTGTCTTTATTTCTGTTGGTCTGTTTTTTTATCCATGCATTTCATCATTTCTGTCATGAGTTTGATAAGTCTATGTGACTTTTTTTATTGTATTGACTACAATTAATGCCTGAAATATAAATAAATCAAATCAAATCAAATCAAATGCTGAATCAAATGTTTCAATGTGCTCATGCAGAGTCGCATTCATTTCTGTCCAGAGCTGCATTTATTTTTCACAAAGATGATGGGAGAATGGGTCCGCTGTGCCCTAAAGCTCATCCCAGACATTCCCAGAGGAGCTCAGGTGTGGACCCAGGTGGAAACCTACGAGGCTGAAGCGTGTGTCCTCCTCCCCGACCCGCTCCGAGAATCCGTCGGTGCGTGGCATCAAGGAGGAAGAGGAAAAACCCGGTGACTCCGATGACTTTGTTGCTTCCGTACTCAGTCCAACCACAGTGTCCCACATCATGGCACTGCCCCCGCAGGTTTGTCTGTCACTGTATCCCTGAGGAACCTGGGATGGGGAGAATCTGGATCACATGACCTTTTCCATCCGTCAGAGTTTTGACGCTTAAAGCAAAATGAAGCTTTTCCCCTCACTTAAGGGGTTTTCCTAAAACTGCACAGCTTTTCAGTTTCTCTCCTGCTCGGTTCCCTTCAGATGGTGCGAGCAGAAATGATCGATCAAACTCATCAGCTACTCTTTCTACGTGAACCATCGTTTGATTTTACAACCACATAAATGAATCGCTTTGTCCACATGTTTTAGTAACCATCATCGACTCAAAGATGACGGTTTCCTAATAACTTGTGTTTTTCAGGAAGCATCAAATTGTTCTGATGGTTTCGGTGATGTTGTTTGATTTTTTTATAGAGGAAAGAAAGGGGGGGGGGAGTAGATTCCAATCTTTTGAGTTTCCTGAGAAAAATGAAGATATTTTCCATCACAGGAGTTTTCTCAAGAAAACGAGAAGCTGCCGCCCGTCTCTGTCAGGGTATCACTATTCACCAGCAGGCTTCAGCCAACATGTTCAGTCAACAGAAAGAGGAAAAAATAGGAACTTTACCCCCTTTTGACCTCTATGGTCACATGTCTTTGCAAAGTTCAAAGTGTTTCCACACATTGGACTAGCATAATGGCTTGATCAGTTTTTTCTGCCTTCAGCAAAAAAATGAAACAAGTGTTGTCAGTAGTGATGCACTTTGTCACTTTTACGTTATAGTACAATAAACCTAGCGGCTCAATCCAAATGGTATTTTCCAATATTGATTATTTTAAATGGTGTGGGTCGATACGAATCGATTAACAACTTGCATCAGACAGATCGATCTGGTTGGATTGTAGGAATAGAAATCGATTTATTGTTACACCCCATAGACCTGACCTATACACACACACACACACACGTTGTTTCTCAAGGTTTCATTTGTCTTTTGATTTTCAATGTTCACATGTAATTAATTCTAAGAGTTTTATGGTTTTATGAAAATGGATTGACTTTTTGTCAATACCCTACCAAAAACAACTTGTGTCAGTTTTTCACTGATGCCACACTTGTTAACTATGCTTAATTGAAGAAGAAAAAAGATCAAAGGTATATGTACTCCAATATTAGTTATTAGGACATGGTTACCATGGTTACTCATTTCACAAGTATAGGAAACTTGAAATTAGTCAAATTTGACCCACTAAGACAAAAGCCGAGCACAGCTTTCTGACATGAAACAAATGTTCATGTAAAGTCTAAACTTTTTCTTTTACAGTGTGACATCAGCATCAAACCTCCACATTTACTTAGATCAACATGCGTGAAAGAAGTGGCCCAGGTCCTCAGATGTTTTTCAGGAATGAATGGTTGAACTGAAAACAAAAGCTTTCTCTTTTTAGATCTCTATAAGTTCACGTGGTGTTGCTTTCACCGTCGGTGCAGTGAAATGCTTTGCGTGTTTTCAGTTCCTGATGTGTCATTCCTTTTGATGACAGATGATGGTGGCCAACACATTTGCACTGATCTTGACCTTCATCTTTCAAATCTGATGATTGTCACTTTCATCTCTCTGATTCCCTCATTTTAAGGAAGGCTGTGTGAGAGTTTCACTGTGATTTCTGCTTTTGGGTCGTTTTCTGTTTCTAGCAATTCATTTTAATTACAGTTTCTTTACAGATTTCATTATCTGAATAAACTGACTCGGATTGCTTCCTCTGAGAGCATCATCCGCTTTGAAGACACATAAGAGTCTTGATGCAAGTAATCCAAAAAAAATCAAAGATTTGTTTCAGAGAAATGATCGTGTTTGCTGAGTCAAACATAGTTCCATCAGACTACTCCATCTGAGCTTTTGTAGTCATTTAAAGGGTTTTATCTGCAGTTTGTGTATGATAACATGCCACAGTGTTGACTTGTGCTTTTCCCCTCGCATAGCTCAACAGGTAATACAAAAAAAGTAATAGTTTGGTTTTCCTTCGTAGTGGAGCAAACTAAAACCAAACAGCCAACAAACAAATCCTGTGGCCTATTGCTATCAAGGTTTTGCCGATCGGCAGATGTTTTCATTGCAGTTTGGCTTCTTTTCTATCAGTGCACTTTGTTCTGCGTCCTGATTGGTGCTGGACCATTTCAATCAGTTTCCTCCGTGTCTCCTGTACATAATGAGTCCAGTTGATCACAATTACATAAATCTTTGATTGCAACCGGATCTTTTTTTTGTTCTGTAATACCGGACAGATTTTTCTGTGTGGAAATGCTCTCGTCTGTCTGAGAAAGCTGGATAAAATGTGTAGTGAGGAGTTTTACTAACTTAAAACATCTGTAATTACTGTAAAAAGTTGATCACTTCAAGTCTCTCCCACGGGTTATTTTAAGAGCGTAACTCCCTTAAAAAAAAAGAGGAACCGCTGTACAAAAAAAGAAAACAAAGAGAACCGATAGCCTCACCTCTGACTATCAAGTATCATTGTCTTCCTTTACTTTTTTCATCCACTTCTTCCGACTCTTGAGGGATCTTCTTCAGGTAGTCGCTGATGGCTGTTTTTCTGTTTGACTGCATAAAAGTGCTGATGCCCTTCCTTCACTTTAGTCCGTCTACATTCACACTGCGGCAAACCGCACCAGAGTTCACTTACAATCAAACCCGAACTGGACCAAATCCTGCTTTCTGGCCGTCAGGGTTTGAATGTTCAGGTGAGTTTTCACACCTGCCACAAAAGGAGGACTATCAGAGCAAAGAAGGTAGGATGTGAATCAAACAGCCTTGTGAGAAAGCAACAAATGGACTTCAACATTTCTATGATTGTTCTAAAGGGAATAACCTTAGAAGACGCGCTGGAAAACGTTTTCAAAACAGTCATTTTTTTTTGCTAGACTTCTAAGATTAAATTGGTAGCAGATTAGAATATTCTTTCCATTTTGTTTGAAAAAAAAGTTACTACTGAAATCAGCAATGTAAGCTGTTAGTGGAAAGATCACAGAAAGATTGGTGGATGGGTTTAAAATTTGATTGGAGTAGGACTTTTACAGAATACAGTGCTCAGGCATTTGGATTATGTTTCCATTTGTGAAAAGAACCAATAAGAAAACTGAACTATTAAGAGGAAAACAGTTTGTCTGTAACACACAAACATTCACGTTTGTTCGATTTACACTTTTAGAGCTTCAAAATGATCAAAAGCCTAGATTTCACTCATCAAATCACAACAAGCCTGGATTTGAACTGCAGCAGAAGCAGAAGTGAAGTTGTGTAACTGGAACGTGTTCAGAAACGTTTGAAGGTGGGTGGAATGAGGTGTTGCTCTGACGTCCGTCATGCCACACAACAAGAATTCAATCCAACTGAGCATCACCCCGTCATTTTAACCCCATCTTTAGGTGTCGTGGGTAAATGCACACATTTTTTAGGAAATAAAAAAGTCAAAAACATGGAGCTCAGAGGATTGAGGGACTTTTTCTCCAAATGTTCCAAAAAAAAACAAAACAAAAGAAGTTCTTGATATAGTAGAAGACAAAAGCTCCAGCAGGAGGCTTAGTGGAAGCTAAACATGTACATTGACGTGTTTTTTTTCTGTTGCTGCTTCTTGTGTGGAAATAGTTCCTGTTTCGCCTCACATGACTTGTTTCTCCTCAGGAGCTTCCAGGTTGGGATGACATGTCACATCTACAGCTCAGGTCAAAGAAAAGACTCCAAAGTTGTGTCCAAATTCACTCACAGTACGTCCCGTTGTTTTTGGGGTGTCCCAACCTACAGTTCCATAATCAGAAAAATCATTAATCATTGATTCACACTCCATTGGCAAACATTAACCACAATGCATTGCGTTCGAAAGATTTGCCATTTTAAAAAATGTACACAAATGTGTTTTCTAGAAATCACCCAAGCTTTTATCTGACAAGGCAGAACTCAGGACTGGACTCAGATGCAGAGCTTAAGGGTTTAATTTCTTGAATCAAGAGAGAAGCTAGCTTTGGCAGGTGAAAGCACATGACAAACAGGCACAGGACAAAGGGAAACACAGGCTATAAATACATGAGGAGGGGAGGCACAGGTGGGAATGATCAGGGATGATGAGGCAGACACAGGTGTGGGGAGCAGACACAGCAGGAAGGGGAAGGTCTGGAACGAGAGGTAGGTTAGACTTTCAAAACAAAACAGGAAACCCCACACGAGACAACAGGAAACTTGACGAGACATGACAGAACCCCCCCCTTAAGGACCGACTCCTGACGGTCCAGGAGCCCCAGACCTAAAGAAATCCGTCAGGAGCGACTTGTCCACAATAAAGCGTTCCGGAATCCACTGTCGCTCCTCCGGCCCGTATCCCTTCCAGTCCACCAGAAACTGGCGACCCCGGCCCCGCTTCCGGACAGCCAGAATCTTCTCCACCGTGTACACCGGACCACCCCCCACCATTCTGGGCGGAGGGGGTGGCTCCGAGGGAGGCATCAGGGAACTGTCCACCACCGGCTTCACCTTGCTGACATGGAATGTGGGATGGACCCGGAGGGACCGGGGCAGCCGAAGGCGGACCGCTGCTGGGTTGATGACCTTGGAGACAGGAAACGGACCCACGAACCTTGGAGCCAATTTCCGACTTGGAACGTGCAGGTTGAGGTCCTTGGTCGAGAGCCAGACCTTCTGACCGGGACGGTAGGTGGGAGCGGGACGCCTTCGGCGGTCAGCGGCTGCCTTGACCCTGTCCTGTTGCCGAACCAGGACCTGCCGGGCAGCCTCCCAGATGCGACGGCAGCGGCGGACCAGGGCGTGGACCGACGGAACTGCAACATCGGGTTCCAAGGCTGCAAACAGGGGTGGCTCGTAACCGAAGACACACTTGAAGGGCGAGATGCCGGTAGCTGAGGTGGGCAGGGTGTTGTGCGCATACTCAACCCAGATCAAGTGCCTGCTCCATGTTGAGGGGTTCTGAGAGACCAAGCACCGGAGGCCGGTTTCCAGCTGTTGATTGAGACGTTCAGTCTGGCCATTGGATTCGGGATGGTAACCCGAGGTCAAGCTGACCGTGGCACCGATGAGCCGGCAGAACTCCTTCCAGAACCGGGACACGAATTGAGGTCCCCGGTCTGACACAATGTCCTTCGGGAAACCGTGGTACCTCACAATTTGGTTCATGATGATCTCTGCCGTGCCTTTAGCTGAAGGCAGTCTAGGCAGGGCGATGAACCTGACCATCTTTGAGAACCTGTCCACGACCGTAAGAACAGTTGTGTGACCACGTGAGACAGGAAGGCCGGTGACGAAGTCCATGGAGATGTCCGCCCACGGTCTGGAAGGTACAGGAAGGGGTTGTAGGAGCCCCATGCGACGACTGGTGGAAGACTTGTTCCTGGCACAGACTGAACAGGCAGAAACGTACTCCCGGACCTCCGGCTCCATGCGAGGCCACCAGAACCTCCGAGAGATGGCGTGCATGGTCCGCCTAACTCCCGGATGACAGGAAAGCAGTGAGGTGTGGGCCCAGTGGATCACCCTAGAGCGCAGTGTCGGGGGTACAAATAGGCGATTCCTTGGGCAACCACTGGGCGTTTGCACCCCACTGTTAGCCCGCATTACCTCAGATTCTATCTGCCAAGACACCGCTCCAACCACACAAGTCAGTGGAAGAATAGGTTCAGGTTCTTTGGCAACAGGCGCGGGGTCGAACTGACGAGACAGGGCATCCGGCTTCACGTTCTTGGACCCCGGCCTGTAAGAAAGGGAAAAAGAAAAACGATCAAAAAAGAGTCTCCATCGGGCCTGGCGAGCATTAAGTCTCTTGGCAGTCCTGATATACTCAAGGTTTCTATGATCGGTCCAGACAATGAAAGGGTGCTCCGCACCCTCCAGCCAGTGCCGCCACTCCTCCAGAGCCACCTTGACCGCCAACAGCTCCCGGTTGCCGATGTCGTAGTTGCGTTCAGCCTGCGAGAGGCGCCGGGACAGGAACGCACAGGGATGGACCTTCCCATCCAGCTCCGACCGCTGTGATAGGACGGCCCCCAACCCTTCATTGGAGGCGTCAACCTCCACGATGAACTGACGGTGTGGATCAGGCATAATGAGCAGTGGAGCTGATGTGAAGCGGCGTTTCAACGCCCGGAAAGCGGTCTCAGCCGCAGGCGTCCACCGGTACTGCACCCGTGGGGACGTGAGGGCATGGAGGGGTGCTGCAATGGAGCTAAAACCCCGGATAAAGCGTCTATAAAAGTTCGCAAAGCCTAGGAACTGCTGCAGCTTCTTTCGGCTGTCAGGTGTCGGCCAGTCCCTGACTGCGCTGACCTTGGCTGGATCCATCTTTACCGCCCCTGCTGACACAACAAAACCTAGGAAGGTGACGGTGGAAACGTGGAACTCACTCTTTTCGGCTTTGACGTAAAGGTGGTTATCTAGAAGTCGCTGGAGGACTGCGGAGACATGGGAGACATGAGAGTCCAGGTCCGGGGAGTAAATCAAGATGTCATCCAAATAAACATACACAAAATGATCCAAGAAGTCCCTGAGGACATCATTGATCATGGCCTGGAAAACGGCGGGGGCGTTAGTGAGTCCAAAGGGCATGACCAGGTATTCATAGTGGCCTCTTGGGGTGTTGAACCCTGTTTTCCACTCGTCCCCCTCTCTGATCCTGACCAAATGATAGGCGTTACGGAGATCGAGCTTAGTAAACACCCTGGCTTGCTGGAGCTGGTCGAAAACAGAGGACATGAGCGGCAACGGATATCTGTTTTTGACGGTTATGTTGTTGAGCGCGCTGTAATCTATGCAGGGTCGAAGGGTCCCATCCTTCTTTCCGACAAAGAAGAACCCGGCACCAGCTGCGGATGAGGATGGACGAATGAGACCCGCTGCCAGAGATTCGTCAATGTATTTATTAAGCGCCTGGCGTTCCGAAGCTGAGATTGAATACAGGTGTCCTTTAGGAATGATGGATCCCGGAACCAGGTCGATGGCGCAGTCATAGGGGCGATGGGGTGGAAGGCTCAGAGCCCGGGATTTATTGAAGACCTCAGACAGATGATGGTAACATGAGGGTATTGTGCTCAGGTCAGGGCCCTCTGGACCTGGAGCAGAACGAACAGGAACAGGGTTATTGTCTATGATGGTTCGTTTACCTGCAGCATGGGGACTTTTGTGTCCGTCACATCCTGGCCCCCATTCTAGTATTTTCCCGGTCGCCCAGTCCACCCGGGGATTGTGCTCGCGCAGCCAAGGAAATCCCAGAACCAGCTTCCTAGAGGAGCCCTCAAACAGGTGGAAAGACATGATTTCTGAATGGTTTCCTATGGACAGTTTGAGGGGTTCTGAGACATGAGTGATATTAAAAAGACCCCTCCCATGGAGGCCCCGGGCCTGGATGGGTCTGTCCAGAGGCTGTGGCTTAAGACCTAAGCTGACTGCCAGCTTCCAGTCCATTAGGCTGACATCAGCCCCGGAGTCAATGAGAGCTACGAGAGCTGTGGAGGAGCCGTGGTGGGTCACCACTAATGACGTGAGGCTCCGTGTGCGTCCGTCCATAGCGGAGATCTGACTCACCGTTGCTGGTTTTTTCACGGGGCAGGAGAAAACGGGATGACCAATCTCCCCACAGTAGAAGCACCGGCCCTCCTGCAGGCGTCGCTGTCGTTCCTCCGCCGAAAGTCGTGTCCTTCCCACCTGCATGGGCTCTTCACAGCTGTCCGCCGTGACGGAGGGATGCGGGTCGGCTGAGAATCGGCGGTGGTTTCGTCTTTCCGCGGATTCAGCCCCGCGAGAAGACCCGCCTCCTGATGATCCGCTGCCGCGTCGGGAGACGAGTTCACGGAGTCGGTTATCCGTGCGGATGGCGAGAGCGATCAGAGAGTCGAGACCCTGAGGTAAATCCAACGGAATGAGCTGATCCTGAATGCGCGGAGCCAGCCCTTTCATGAAGACATCATACAGCGCCACCGAGTTCCACCCGCTCTCGGCTGCTAGGGTGCGGAATCGGATGGCGTAATCGCAGACAGAGTCCCCCCCTTGGCGTATGATGGTGAGCTCACGGGCTTTATCCCGGCTGGTTGACACCGGGTCGAAAGTGTTCTGAAGCGCCTCCTGGAAGGCGATGAGAGATGAGCAGAGCGGGGAGTCACGAGCCCACTCAGCCATGGCCCATGCACGAGCCCTCCCCGCTAGATGGGAGATCATGAAGGCGATTCTGGCTCTGTCAGAAACGAAGGCATGGGGTGAATGTTCATAATGAATAGAACAATCAGTGAGGAAGGGCTTACACAGTCCAGGTTCTCCAGAGTAACGATCGGGAGGGGCGAGCTTGATTTCCTGGCTCCTGACAGGCATGGAGGTAGGAGGGACTGGGATGGAAGCAGAGGGTCCTGGAGGAGGGATTGTCCAGGGGGAACTTGAACGGAGGTCTTGAACTTGGGTAGAGACCTGAACCATATGAGACGCCAGGGCCTTCTGGAAGTCCTCCTGTTGAGAAAGGCGGGCTTCCAGGCGTTGCAGGATGGATGTTAAACTACTGCTCTCTGCTGAGTCCATTCTGGCCTGTTTGTACTGACAAGGCAGAACTCAGGACTGGACTCAGATGCAGAGCTTAAGGGTTTAATTTCTTGAATCAAGAGAGAAGCTAGCTTTGGCAGGTGAAAGCACATGACAAACAGGCACAGGACAAAGGGAAACACAGGCTATAAATACATGAGGAGGGGAGGCACAGGTGGGAATGATCAGGGATGATGAGGCAGACACAGGTGTGGGGAGCAGACACAGCAGGAAGGGGAAGGTCTGGAACGAGAGGTAGGTTAGACTTTCAAAACAAAACAGGAAACCCCACACGAGACAACAGGAAACTTGACGAGACATGACATTATCATCAGAAAACACTGGAGTCTTCGTAAAATGTTCACATTTATGAGGCTCTTACGTTGGTAAATGGGTGACGTCATATTCAGCCAGAAAAAGAAAAGAAAAATAGTGAGTATTTGTCCAAATTGCATTTAAATCCAAGGTACCAGATTTTCCCGAACTAAATAGGCTTTAGGGGGTAGTGAGGGAGTTTGGAGACAGCGTTGGACGGTTCAGGCTTCCACGTCGTGCGTCCATTTCTGATAATGCACACTTCAAAGGCCATTAACCCACTTGTACCACAATCACATACAAAAGAAATAAATCTTTTCATCAGTTTGTAGTACTAAATTCTTGTTATTTTTTCGGTTTGGATCTCCTTTTTCACCAAAAGCGGACTAGTTTTAGGTGGTGTGGCGCCTCTTTGCCAGCTCAGCCAGCGCAGACCTTGACTACAGCAGCAAAGGAAAGTGATTTCTATCTATGTTGATGATCATGATGTGTTAAATAAAGCAGAAGTTCAGAGAAAAAGTTCACCTCTTCCCGTCTGTTTTTGCCCAGATGATGAAACCAAAGTTTCTTTTAAAGAAGCCAGAGCAGTGATACGGAAGATTTAAGCTATGTGACCGGAACTTGTTTTTAAGGCGTGCGTTATCACTGTGGTGTATCACTTTTTAATGCATGCCCAGCAGCCAATCAGAATCAAGTATTCACCCCGATAATTGTATATGGTATAGGGATGTATTAATGACATTCCTTTCAATTCATGGAAGTATCAACCATTTGAAAACAGATCATGGAGGAGACATTCATTTTTTTGACTTGTGTCTGCCCAGAATGATACGACACAGAGTCTTTCAGTTATGGGAATAGAGCTGAGAAAGAAATTCAGATTCATTTGCACCGCTTTGACATTTCACACTAAGACTCTTCCAACTGTAGGTGACGGACAGGAGGAATAAGCCCCTCTCTGCTTGTCCAGTGTGAACACGATGGGCTGTCAAAAGAAGCATGTTTAGCGTGTTCTTGAACACGTTTGGTGTGAACGTAGCATAAGAGTCTGACAGAAGATCTTGCAGCACATGGTTTCACATGCTATTACAATGATCAAACGGTCGTCCCAAAAAGAAAACGGCCAACGTTTCCAAAAGCTCCCAAGCCCCTCTGCTCTCCCAGAGGATGCAGTAGCTCTCATAATCATTTTTATGATAACAATGTCTGCATTGGTTATGCGGACGCGCTCCTGCTGGAGAACTGCTGAGATTAATTACCTCAATCTGCAGCGCCGCTCGGCTCGCAGAGCGCTAACGACTTTCAGCTCATTGTTGGAGTGTCTGAGCGGCCGTACTGCTCTTCCACTGTTGCACACATTAATTACTGCAGCTAGAAGACTTTGGTGGATAGTTTGAATCTTTGGAGAGACAGGCTCGCAAACTGTCCCCCCCCCCTCCAACCCAACAGGGCTTCTTGTATTCATACTAAGCTTGGCTAATTGCCCTTTGGCTTCAGCTCCATAATGAAGGAGCAAACATGAGGGAAGTATTGATCCCCTCTTTTGTTTTTCTCCAGAAAGCAAATGAGCTTGTTTCCCCTAAAAATCCGGCCATTTTTCCGTTAGTGCAGCTTTCCTTGGTTCGTTGTGCTTAAGTGACTCTAAGAAGCTGCATAATTCCTGTTTTTTTTAATCCCTGCATGTGGAAATTGAAAGCTGCAGGTTTTTTTCATTTATTTTTTGGAGCATCAATCACTTTGTGTCATGTAAGTGTTTAACAGGACACCACGAAGGTGTGAAACGTCTAGCAGACTTTCTCCTTCACTTTCAGCCTCCTCCTCTTTCTGTTTTATAAAAAAAACTTTTCCTACCTGACACCGTCTGCTGTCTCCAACTAGGCTCCAGTGGTGACTCATGTAACATTTCGGCATTTTTCCTCGTTATCCTTACTGCTATTAGGCAACTTTTTCTTTCTGCCTCTCCCCCCCCCCCCCCCACTATGATTCATTTACAAGGCTTGAATGCCCGGCGGCTGCCCGCCTTCATAAAAGGTTCAGACGGATTGTTTCCTCAGTCAACAAGTTCCTAAATCATCTTGAGGGGTTTTTCTGGCTCCTCTGGAAGATAATGATTGCTAACTGTCTTTGTTATGCAGAACATGAATGTGTCATCAATCAGGATTTTAAAAAGGGGCTGTTTCACGTTTGTTTCTTCACTTTTCCAAACATCTGCCAGCTTTTACAGTTTGCTTAACACAACTTTAAGCATTTACAAACCAGACATAAATGTTTCAGGTCAAATTTTGAGGAATTGCAGAGGAAAACAAATAAAAGTTTTGTGTTTTTGTGGTTGTTTTTGGAAGGATGGCCCCCCTTTTTGGAACCAAATAAAAGCTTCTAAAGTTTTACATCTTTAAAATTGTGCTAGAACAGATTATTATCTGTCTCGTGTTAACTAAACGTGTGCATACATGATCTGTGCTGCAGATTCTGTCATCAGATTTTTCACTTTTCGAGCATAAATACCTCATTACGCAAAAACCTTCACTAACAATGATCTCCAGCCTCTTGTTTATTTTTATTTTTTACTGATGCATCAACGTCAGGAGCAGAAAATTCACGTTTTAAGTGAAAATAGCAATTGGTGTAATCGTGTACTTAGTTCTTTCAGAGCAGATTCTCTCCAACCTCCATTTCTAAGTTAAGACAAATATTTTACACAAAATAAGAATAAAGGAAATCAGAAATAATGTCCTAGCTGTGTTTGTTTTAAAATACATGTAATAAATATTAAAAAGCGGTGAAATTGACTTTATTAAATTATTATGCTGAATTTAAATTAACTTATTTTCAGCAAATTCTATAGAGAAATCAAATGTACTATTTTGTACTTTTTGATAAATAAAAAATAAAATTAAATGACCAACTTATTCTAAAAAAGGTGAACAAATTTGTGATTTTTCAGCAATTAAAACGTAAACCTTTTCAGATCTCATTGCACCTTAGTTTGTTTAAATTATGACTCTCCTTTGGCGATACGTTCTCTGTGAAACTCAAGTCAATCTTTCATCTTTACTTCTATTTCCTGTGTAAATTCCAGTAAAACAGTTGGTCCTGACACCGTTGCTGTGCGTCGATCAGTCTTTGATCTGAAATGAAGGTTGTTCCTTTCATAAATACGGATGCTATTCAGAAACAGAGCAGCAAAATGAAAAAGACAACATTTAGGACAAACGTGTAAAAACAACCATTCATGAGAAAATACAAACCTTGAAACTTTTTTCTGTTCTGAAAACAACACGGTCTTCATGTACGTTAGGAACCAACAAAATGCTCTTTAAAATAAAAGTTTTCAATGAACCATTTTTTAGGAGTGATAATGTCCTGAAATTTGGGGGAATTCAAACCAGAGCTTCTTGAGCCCCAGCAGACTTCCTCAATGGTGTGAAAGCTGAAGAGCAGCAAAGAAAGGGAACTCTGGTCTGAGAATGACGGCTTTTATTTTCTTGATGACATTCATCAACATATAGAGGAACTACTGAGATTAGAAAAATGCAAATAAAACCACGGAAAGGAATCTGGAAATTCCTGATTTCAAGATAAATCGATAAAGGTTTTGCGTGCAGATTTGGAGAAGTGTGAAGAAGCATCTGTTCATCACTCCGTCTGGATGAAGCTCGTCTGCTGGACTTTATATATGTAGTTCTAGCATTTGATAAGTTTTTTTTTTTTTAGCATTTGATAAGTTAATTCTTCTCTATGAGTTCTGGTAAATCGCGTGTCTGTCCTGGAGGACGATCCCTCCTTCATGTGGACACCCCTGAGGCTTCTTCGTTTTTTCCGGAATCCGGGGATGTCCAGTTCAGTTTAGTCAGTTTGGTAGTTCAATTTAGTATTTTCCTATTGAATTCTATGTATTTATGATCCTTTTGATTTTATGTTTAACTTTTACAATTACCGATACGAAGCCCATCGAGATGACTGTTGTTGTGAATTTGGGCCATTCAAATAAAATTGGATTGAATTGAATTGATTTCAATGAGAACATCATAAACTATAAGAGACTTATTAGTCAAAATTTTGTTTTAGAAATCAGAGGCCATCTATGATCTTCTGGACATGAGCTGCTCTTTAAGTGTTTGGCGTCTTATCGCACTTTACCGTAGAAACACAATACAAATGTTATCTGGGAGTTCCCATATTGTCTGGAAATGCTGGCAGGGATTGCAGGAAGTTCACAAACTTCTCAAAACAAACCTCCTCTTGAAATCATTGCAGAGTTATAGCAGTTTTTTTTAACTGTTTGGAATCACAAAGTGTGAGAAATGTGAGGCTACCTTTTCAAGTCAAGGAGTGCAAATGTGTGTGAGAGCACCAAGCAATCTTCTGAGCACCAGTCATGTGACTATAAGTGTAAATGTCCTCTGCTTCTAACTTTTGGACAACCTTTTGCACCCATCCCTGGGTGAGTGTGAAACATGACAGAGCGCATGACGTTATTGTGCAACAAAACAACCCCACTCAGGGTTCACGACCTGCTGCTTCTGCGTGTTTTCAGGCAAAATATGGGCAGATAGACCATTCTGAGAGTGTCAAGCAAATCCCTCACGCATGAAGACAAAGAGGTCTGTCTGATCTGAGAGGGAGAGGTTCCAACACTGACTCTGCACTTTGAAACCTGTGGACACAACGTGTCACAGGTTTCAAAGCGATGTGTCGCTCCAACCACGTTCCTCTGTATCAAGTTCATCCCTCCTGTGATGCACCAACCTAATGTTGGTGTAACCTCATGTTACCGCCGCAAGCCCGCCACATCAACAGACCCTGTTCTGGAGCGGAAATGACTTCAGCAATACATCTGTCAACTGATGTCAATCATGTGAGGGAGCCAATGGGCTCAAAGCCCCGCCCCCCACGCAAAGTTAGGAATGAAAACTGTCATTTAACTGTCAAGAAGGAGAGAAAAACCAAAAGTTGAAAATTCAGCCGCTATTGCTTATTAACATTTTTCTCATTAGGTTCATGGTTTTAGGTTGATCGTTCAATTTCTAAATTTCTTTAAAGTTGAAAACGTGTACCGTACTTTTGAGTTAGAGTCTCTTCAAAGTTTCTTTTTAATTTTACAATCTGGTTTTTCATTCAACTTTTATCCTGACAACTTCAGAACGAATAAGTCTTAACCACTTCATCCTCTTTGAGCCATCCCATAATGTCCTATTAAACACAGATACTCGTATTTTCTCATCATGTGACTGAGCAAAAGCCTGCACGTTCTCATCAAAGTGTGTGTTTCTGGTGGGTTTTTTGGTCTAATTTCCCAACATTTCCCCGTCAGACGTGACTCTCATCTGCTTTCACTCTTGTAAACTGCAGCAGAAACAAAAACGTAAAACGCGACAAGCAGAAATGAAAACAAAAGTGGTTCTTAACACGAAAGCCAACAAAGTGAACTTTGAGTGAACCTGTTTGTCTTGCTGTGGCTGTCTGTCTGCTGACACGTAGGCACATGAAACCACTCCGCTGTACTCCTCACTTCCCCACTCTTGAGGGACAGCCCCCCTGATAGACGCCACAGATGTCCACAGGGGGATCGATAACCTCCCACACCGCCGCCGTGGCTTCTGCCCGGTGAACACCTCCCTCATGAACCTTCAGACTCGTGTTCCTGCGCCGGCGTCAGGTTGAGTCAAAACACCCGCTTGTTTGCGCAGAGGCCGGGGCTGTTGTCATGAGTTCTCTTGCAATTAATGTGTCATGATGCTGACACGCACGGTTGATGCCTTATGTAAGAAACAAAAGCAAGCCACAGGTGAGTGGGTTTTCCTGCACCGCTGTGGCTGTACCTGCTTCAGAAACAAACACTGGAGCCTCCTCGGCTTCGCTGTCGCCGCTGTGACGTGGCCAGAGATGCTGAAGCAACAGGTTCGTGGAAGTGAGCTGAAACTTTGGCTCTCTGCTCTCATCTGGACATGGTGTGGCAGCTGCTGAGGGCAGATGGCAGCCCCTCCTACCATGATGAGGGGTGAATGCTTCTTTGTCTGTTTACCTGTGGGTGTGTCATGTCTGCACTATTTACGTATGTGCACATCTCCAAACATCTCAATTTCCCACATTTTTTCTGTTTTTTAAGTCTTGATTTAATTCATTTCTTTTCTTTTCGTCATTAAACAACAGTCCTGGGTGCTAACCACAAGAGTGGCAGCTTTATTCAGCTCAGAGCAGGCAGCAGACATCTGAATGGCAGGCTACACCTTGCAATGAATGTGAATACCCTACAAGCACTGTGTGCTTTGTTGCTGCTGACAATACAGAGCTGACAGCACATCTGGCATCGTGGCGGGGCCTCCGTGTTTGTCTTCCCTGCCGGGAAACGCTCTCTGCACCATTAGCTGCTCACCGCGCAGGAAAAGAGTGGCTGCAGCGCCGTCCCGCTGTCAGCCGTTCATGATGCATCACCTCACGTGTTCTGCCCTCCTCAATGTCCATGAGAGAGCCTCGTCAGGGATGTGAGCTCATTTGGAAGAAGATGAGGAGGTGAAAACTGTGTTTCTCTTAAAGCACATAAAGTTGTTGCAGCCACAGTTTACCTGCAGGTTTTCTCGTTAAGAACAAAGCTTGAGCAGAAAGGACAGCTGGGTTTCTATTATGGACCCACTCAGATGAAAATGGCGTCTTTGGTGTTTTTTTTACATGGTCTTGTGTCCTTTTGTGTGATGATTGAAGACATAAATAAAGAAAACTACGCTTTAATTTTATTTTAAATTTCCATTGAATCAAATCCTGTTTTAAAAAGATTGTATTTGTGATTTAGAAAAGAGGCGGGGCCACAAGCTCCCTGCTCCAAGCTTGGAGGGGACGAAAGGGCGGGGTTGCTCCCACCCACAACTCATAGATGAATTTTTAATGAACTCCTGTCGCTCTGGAGAAACTATGTCCTAGAAGACGACACAGATTTTTAATTTTTTTTCCTAAATACGGCATAATCAGAATTCAAAAGACCACTGGGATCACTTTTAAATCAAAGGATGATCAGTTTAGGACTTGTAGGCAAAGGTCAGGTGCCAGTGATTAAGGTCATTTTGCAGATGTCTGTGGATTCAAATAGGAGAATATTTGGTTTCGCAGAACTTTGGTTTGATTTCCTTCATGGTGCTCTCATCAGAAGGAACCCATCTGCATTTACAGCAGCTGCTTGTCTGGCTGACGTGTTGTCCCAAAACAAAACCAAGAACAGAGAAAAGGTGTCGAGAAAGAAATAAACCAGTGGAGTAGACAATGCTAACCATATCTACTAGTGAACACAGATGAATGCTTTCACCTCCTCTCTGCTTCACATCTTCAGATCATGATTTATTGTCTGCCAGATCCGGCAGACATGAGACCTCCTTTCATTGCTTCTTTGAATAGTCCTCTTGCATTCACACTGTAAACGGAACCACATCAGGGTTCACCTGCAAGTGAAATTTGCTGCTAAGAAAATTCTAATTGCACCGAAAGAAAAACTGCCAAACAGCAAAAGATGAACCATAATATAACAAGGGAGCACTGAACTTTGGTAAAAACCGTAAAAAGATGAAAATTTTATAAAAAGAAATAAAACAGGTGAATATTTTTAAAGGCAACACATCCATTATAGTGTACATCTTCAAAGACAGGAAATATGTCAGTGATCCCAATTCAACCAATTTCAGTTGTAGAACCAATAAGTGATTTTAGAGAGGTTTACTTTGACGTCCAGGTCCTGTCTCAGTTCAAGCCCAGATCACTGTTCCCTCCCCGCCGTGTTTTACAGTGCTGAATTTGAAGTTGTCCTGTTTGTTGCACACAACAAAGGCTTTTTTTTCTTCTGGTATCTTTTCTATGTCAGTTCTGCTTTTGGTTCAGGTTTCTGATCAAGTTGATCTTAATAGTTTTTTTTAGAGTCATGATTAAACAGGTGTGTAGATTGTTGTGAGTTTCAACTGAGAACTGAGGTAAATGTGATCCCTCCGTTTGTCTACAGCGACGGTTGCTTCTCTAGAATCACTGCTGAAGTCTTTGGAAAACATCTGCCGTCTTTCAGCCCTGCTGTTGATCTACCATCATAGGTGGCAGTAAGAGGATTTTTGCCCACAGGTTTCCATTCTGCCATTCTTTTAAAAAAACAATAAATAAACAAAACATTTGAAAGCTTAGTTTAGGGTTGTTAGAAGCCCTAATCTGGAATTCTTTGGCATGTTTCAGTGTCAGACTCTGAGTTAAAGACCCTTCACACCAACAAACAAGCCTGACCCCTGGCTGAAAGAGGGTAAGAAGAGCCAAGTGACCTTTTCTGTGTCTCTTTGTTTGTTTAGCAAATTCCAAATCTGTAAATCCCCAAAGAGCTCAGAGCCACTGAGACCCGATGGCGAGTGACCCGCGTAAGAGGGGAAGCTTCAAACAATGACTCAGCCTGCTCCTCAATCTTTAAAGCAATAACTTTAGCATAGTGGGTCAGAGTGGTCCCTTGGTTCTGGGATGAATTGAGCTGTGGATGATCTGAAATGAGGGCTGCACCATCAGCTCCAGCAAAAACAAATACAGGGCAGTTTGGAGGGGTGATATAAACACAATGCAGCAGCAACAGCCCCATTTAAATGATGTCGGCTTCCTGCAGTTGATATTGAGCATTATTGCTGAAATCGCTGGGAAAATGCAATCACATCAGGAAACATCATGAAATATGTCCGAGCGGTGGCAGCCTCCTCGCCTAGGCTGCGGTTTCATTCTCCCGGTTTGCAGATTTTATGGCACCAAACCTAACATTGTGCTGCCACTGGCCTCACCAAAGGGGTGGAATTTATTGCCCAGTAAATCCTGTCATGAGCTTCCCTCCACACGCTTCCTGGTTTCAACGTGTGACATCAGATACAGAAATAAATGTCACAGTGACCGCGTGGGCCAAAAATGGGTTAACTACGGCTGATTAGGGTCAGAGATGATCAGTGATCTGCTAAAACAGGAGTCTCTCCCATGCTTCAAACCATCTGTCTTTGTTTTTGTTTGTGTCTTCATCCATGTCATTTCTCTGTTCCTATAATTAGAGCTCAGACTCTGCAGAGGCCTGGGTGGTGGTTTATGGCCCAGCGTTATGCTGTGAAAGGGAATCCTGCCTGATCAGTTAGTCACCTTCCACTGTCGCAATGATTACAAAAACGGAGTGGATCTTTCTTCATTCCCTGCAGGGTGAAATAAGGGCAGCAGATGGTGCTCACCACTTCCTCATTTGACTTTTCCCTCCAGTTTTAATATCATCTTTTATGGATTCTGCTGTGCTAATCCCTCTCACCTCAGGATCCTGCTTAACGTGTACTTACACTTGAATTGCAGTGGACTTTTTTTCCCTGACTCCACATGTCTGCTTTAATGACTTATTGATGGACGACAGCCTTTCATCTGAGTGGGGCTTTCTTGCCCACTCGAGTGTCCGGCGTTCCCATGTCTAAGGTTTCGCTTCGGACTTTCTCCTTTTTGATCATCCCCCTGTCTTTTTGAGTCGACTTCAAGCCCAATAAGCCCACATACCGCCGCCCTGCCTCTTTGAGTTGTCTGAGAGGATAAATGTGTTGAAAAGAAAAGGGCTTGAGGAAGGCTGACAAGCTTGTGTTACCAGAGAGAGATTTACATGGGGCCATAAAAGCCAGAGTGAAAGGAGAGGAGATATAGTCCGTATTAAAGGGTCAGCACGTGGGGATGGAGAGGTAAACCGACCCGGGTAAACTGAGGGCCGGACAGCTCACCACCTGCACAGTGTCCCGTTTACACCCTGCCCTCTGGACCAGGACCTATCGCCTTTGGAGAAACACCCAACACTCCGCCGCCTCTGCCTCACTTAGCTGTCTACTGTTTCCGTTTTTCTGACTTTTTTGTGATTTTATCTCAGTCTGCAGACCATAAATCACCAAGAGAAATGGTTGCAGCCCTGCCCCTATACGGCTCAGCTCGTGCCTGGGAGCCATGTCAAGGCCGAGCAGACCACTGACATCCAGTATCCCCATGCGGGCCACGATGGATGAATCCCACGGTGCCGTGGAGTCAGAAGGAACAGCAGAAACCTTGTAATACTGCGTGACAGAGCCCATGGGGTCATGCAAGGGGGGGGCGTCCAGCTCCAAGATGTTCATGAGATGCACTGGGAGGGAAATCTATCACTGCCGAGAGAACAATTTCTGTCCAGCATTAGATAGTGAGTGACACGCCTGTGCTGCAGGGGGGCTCTCTGGCTTTGGATGACCACAGCTACGTATGTAGATGGTTACAAGCGGCTTAGTGAAATGATTTGGATATGAAGTGTAGAGGATCATTGCGTGCGATACAGTCTGGTGAGAAAACCACTTCCTCTATCGGGGAGAACATATTGTACTCTGTTTGTTCTGGGTTGTTTTTGCACGAGGGGAGTCTATTTCGGGCAAACTGTGGCGTTTTCATGCATGAAGCTGTTTATCAAAGGCTCCTCTGGGTCAACTACAATTTTGTGAAGTTTAAAATGTCCAAATTTAGTTTGGATGATGAAGAATGGGTCTTTTTTTTTTTTTTTTTTTTTTAAATAAAATTCTAAAAACTGCTGTGTGCACTTTGGATTCATCTGCTCTCCTGTGGCTTTCTCTGTTTGTGCCACCCTCAGCCTTTGAGCTATTTTATGTCTTGGCTGCAAAATGGAAGAAGAGAGCTCTAATGAAACATAACTCCTAAAGAGGAGGCACAGCTGGGTGCAAGGGCCATCTAGTGGAAAGGCGTGCGTCATTACACAGATGGATTGGCCCACAGATCCCACTCGCAGCCAATTGTTTACCCCGCACTTTGGAGTGAATGGCCACTCAAATTTGGGCTCTCATCTGGGCTGGTCGTTGGCAAATCGGTAATTGATTAGAGGAAATAGAATGTTTGGAGTAAACAGTTCAATGGTGCGATCCAGTTTTTTCTTCCTAATTTCACCCAGAAACAAGGAAATTTGGTTTAAAAATGATCTCCTTGTGACAGTTAGAGGGCAAACTTTGTTTACATTTCTGCTACCATGGGTATTTGGAGCATAACGAATCAAAGAAAGAGAGGAAGGACGTAAAAAAAAACATTTATTTACTTACCTTGAGTAAATTGTTGGAAAAAATGGTTTTACACAGTTTTACACAGAGGCTGAATCTGTCCGGTTGATATAAACAGTTTTATAAAAACAAAAAAATTTCCGTCTAGGGATGCTAAATAATATTAGCAAAAATGTGGATGTCATCAAATAATTCCATAAAAGATGTTTACAGGTTAGTATGTACCGCATATCGCAGCAGAAAATTAGGTGTCGTGTCTGTGTCTAGTGCATCTAATTCTACAATGAGGACGGAAACGCGGAAACCTTTGAGCGACAACTTCCAAAGTCTATGTATAAAAGTCTATGTAAACTTGCACATACATGCGTTTTGGTCTTTGTGTTTACAAAACGCTACCCACATTTTTAAGTCTGTTTTCGACAAAACGCATGACTTTTGAACACACATTAAAAGTTAAGCCAGTTGAAGTGTTAAGATCAAGATGATGGAGGAATTAATATTTGCTTTGGTTGGTGCCAGGTCGGAATTATATGACACCTGAATTGCTTCCCTACCCCTACGGCCTCTCCCTATCCCTACATTTACCCCTCCAAGCGTAGAGATATGGAAAAATGATATGTTTTTTTAAAATCAGGATGTCAGTACTGGTTGATGGCGTCATCAACAGTCGGCAGTCATGTACGTTAGCCCAAGTCTTTCATACATCAGAATAGAGCTGTGAAAGACAACGCCTGGAGCACCGTTCATGAGATTTGCACAACTCTTCCAACTTTTATGTGCTAGTATTGGTTAGCAATAGACCGGTGTAGCAATAGACCGGTGTGAACACTGCATGCTGAAAGCGCGTTCAAAATCAGCGTTCAGGGCATTCTTAAACACGCCAAACATGTAAATGTAGCTGTATGACTGCAAAACTGGTGAGTTGTGCTGATAAAGTTTAGATTTGAGTGGAATGAATGAATAAGTGCATACGTCACTTGTCAGCTGCATGGAGACCTGAGAATCTCAGAGACAGACTAACCACCTGCTGTAAACCAACAGTGTGTTGAAGGTCTGAAACAACATTTCTTCAACAAGAAAAGACTTTTTATTTTTAACCTTACTAGTCCAGAGCCTTTTTGAGCTTTTTTTTCTACTTTACAAGTTGCTCGATTATTTACCTTTGAAACTGCTTTTTGTGGCGGTGCTTGACTTTCATCTTTTTTGTACAGCCCAGCTTCCTTTTTACAGGTTTTATTTAGATTTTATTACAAAATACACTAATAATTCCACGATGAACCTGAAATTGTCCAAAAGCATCCATTCTGATAAGTAAATTTTTTACTGCAAAAATCACAAATATTGAGATCAAACCGTCTCGTTTTATGACAATAAAATCTAACAGGTAGAGGCAAAACTAAAATCTGAAAACAAAGCAAAGACAGTCAAGATAATGTGGAAAAAAGGTCTTGAAAACCAGATGAAGCTGAACAAATACAGTTTCAAGGATTTACAATTAAATATCTCCATTTTTGTTTAAAAAAATGTGTTTTCTGCAAATATCAATTGCTGAGAAACCCTGTTATGATTTGCGCATCACTAAAAATTCACCGTTGCCACAAAACTGGAATCAAGGGAACATTCTTTCCTGTTTTGTAATTTTGAAAATGTCTTTCAGTATCTGCACATGAAAGAATTTTGTTTGTCTGATTCCAAACTGTTACTCAGTACCTGAGCTGTTTTTTCTTTTCTTCCCCCAGTTACTTTTTCTCTTTCATTTGAGTAAATACTTACAAATACTTCTGGTAGGTATTGGTACAAAACACAGGATAATTCAGATTAATTAATTTGACACAAACTTCTCACTGGGAAGGTCAAACCCAGTGAACTGAGAATTCAGGCGGCAATCAATTGATTTAGGAGGAACAGTGTGGTTTCCGTTCCGGATTTAAACCGACATCATTCTACATCAGTTTTACATCAGTAAGATAGTTTCACTCAGAATCCGTTAAGGTTCATGGGAGTTCACCCGTCCATTCCACACGTGCTCTGCAGATGGAGAAGGCGTTCGATCTTGAATAGAATTTCTAGACACAGCCAGGAGTCACAAAGAGTCTGGTTTGGACCACAGTATTTCATTTCTACTTTTTGCAGATGATGATTTTCTGTTGGTTTCATCAAACCAAAGCCTCCAGTGTGTTATTTAAGGTATAAACAGACCAATCAGCCAATCAGAAGCCTTGTGTCGAACGTTCAAAGCGTTTGCTGGCAGGTTCCCGTAGGTCCACTTTCAGTGGAAGGGATGTGGTCTTCTAACATGCTCACTCCTGATTGGAGAGTTGTTGCCATAGAAATGTAGACTCAGACTGACTCAGACCGCTTACTGATGATTCTGGCTCCAATGGTGCCAAAAAATGAAACTGAATTGACTTTATTTCGTTGGAACCGGAAGCAGGTCGTTTTACGGGTGACGTCACACTCACTGGGTCCACTTCTCTTCTACCGCTAGCTCAAATTCAAAGCCCTGACACTTGCTTCTCCAGGTCTAGGACTCCTGCTCACTGCGTGAGAGGACACTCATCCTTTCCTCTGAACCTCGCTCGTCCATCACAGCTGGAACGTAAAATGACGACAACCAGAAGAGGACTGAACCAGAACCCCGTCCTGACAGATTTGATTTATTCCAGAGTTACTGAACTCTTGATAACATGGTTAGACCTGCCTCCGCTCTCACACCTGATTGAGGCTTTGCGGATTTACAAAGCGGCCATTCAGTGAAAACTCAGCTATGGAGCTTTGACCGATGGTCATGCATGTGGATCCTCATCAGCTAACACAGAACAGCTGAATATGGAGCTTGATGTGACTCCAGTTTCATGTTTCGTCAGCATGAGGCCACAGAACTGTCATCCAAAGTCAGGTTCTGTCAGACAGAGTCCACAGACGTCACTTGTCATTATAAGATGAAAGCATGCCGAACGCCGGACGACACTTAGCAGACATGCACGATTGGAAGCTTCAGTTTGTTTTAAGGCCTCAGAAATCCATGAATTTCTCCTTTCACCGATCCGTCCTCCTCCGTCTCGGATCCTTTCAGAGGATCTTTGCGTCGGTACCGCAGGAGTTCCCCATGCTTAAACAAGACCCGAACCGTCTTCTGCCTACGCTGCTTCATTAAGAAAGGAAGGCCAAGCAGCAGTTTCCCTTCTAGCGATTTTTACAGGAAGTCTGATGTATTTAAAATAATTTATTTTATGTTGGATCACGACTACAAAACACAGATTTAAATCCACTGCTTCTTTATACCTTTTTCGTGGATTTGCTTTGCTAAAAGATGCTTGCTTCTTCCAGAGCAGAGCAGCGGATGGAAACTTGGAAAGAGAGCTTTTTATCGCACAACGATGATGAATTATCGCGCTCCATTAGAAACATCAACAAACCCTAAGTGGCTCCTGAAAACGCCGCTGATGAACTGTGTGACCCCGACCAGCTCTCCGGCCTGATTCATTGAGGCGTTTATTCCTGTTTCCACTAACAGCTCTGTGTTTATCAGCCACTATTGAGATAAAGCTCTCTCATTTTACTCAGCATACAGGATGACTAAATACCAAAAGCGCACAATGACCCCCCCCCAACTCATGATTATTAACATTCTTTCTTCACTGAGAGGACAATGGAACAGGCTGGATTAACCTATTAATCTCTCCATGCAGGCAGTTTGTCTAAGAAAATGGTTTTACACAAATCAGAGTAAGTGGAGATTGTTGCTGCGAGTGTCAACAGAGCCGTTGCTTTGTGACCATCAACGTTTCAATCAATTGTTGGTCAAATTGCTCTCATTTCTCTTGATGTAAACTGTGTTTATCTGCTCTCCTCTCAGCGTTGGAGGGTTTCTGGAGCCTTTGCTTCAAAGTAATGGAGACGTGATGCGAGCGAGACAAAACCTGACGTCAGGGCTTTCTGCACACACACTCCAAAAAAAAAACACCCTCTGTACTGTCATCTCTCATCTGTGATATCACGCTTTGAAAAACTTTTTTATTATGATTAATTAAAGCTGGACATCTTGACATGACAGTGCTTTAATAGGTCCCTGACTTTCCGCATGGATTGAGATGCTCTTAATAGTGCCGAGGATTGAAGTGGGCAGGTTGGGGGGTGCTGTGAGCCAGGATATTGGGAACAAATTGACAAGGCCGTCCATTCTGTCTCACTCGCCATTTAGCGCGGAATGATCCAGTCCAGCTGGCTGGCAGCCAATTTAACTGGGAGGAGATGAGAATGTGAAGCAGGATCCTGCTGAAACCACGGGAGACGGGTCGACGAGTGTTATAGGAATGGCTGCAGGAAGCCTTTTCACTCTCTTTGTCCTCAGATTACATGCAGATGGTGTTTAGCCCTCATGGTTTGAATCAGAGTTACAAATGTTATGAATAAGTCCATGAGGAAGAGCTGCAGCTTTAGCTAGCAAACAGGTGAGTTCAGGTTCAGACTGAAAATCTAACTAACAGAGATTTAGGTTAGTCTTTTGCCCACCAAATTCAAACTCAATTTATACTCATTTTAGTCCAAATCGTTGGCTCCAAAAATGGATGCCTGTTTGTTGCTGGGTTTTAAGGGTTGGATTGAGGCGTTGGAACTCTGAGTGGTCCCTGAGTCCAGCTGGGACTCCATCAGAGGACAAGGAAATATGAGAACCACATTTATAAACAGGTTCATTTGAACTATCTATGTTGAAGGAGTAATTTAGACTCCTCCGACCTGAAGGCTCTTGTTGAGCCTGTATAAACGGCATTCCTCAGTTTTCACTTAAGAGTAGTCCGTCAGACTCGGTTTGATTGTCATTTCACACCTTCAAGGACAAATTTTCTTCTGAAATTCATATATTTGAAATTCACATTTATATGACTTTCTACCGTTGGCCTTTGCCCCCATTCCATGCACACTTTTGCTCTTTTGGATAAAACATGCAGACATGGGGGGTTGACCGGTACTGGTCAACCTGAACGGAGGGTTGAGCTGTAGGTTTCTGCAGGTTTTTGGGTTGTCCGGGTCCATGGAGGGTCGTAGAGAGGAGCGACCACATCTTAAGGGGAGTACAGGTGTGACTTGCAGTTCACTTGAGGCTCGTAAGGACAACTTAAGGGATGTCATAAAAATGGAACGTTGCCATTGTATGGGTGGTAAGTGTATCGTGAAGTATTCATAAGAGTAATGGAAGTTACATGCACTTTGTGGCATACAAGTGACAGCACAAAGCGTCCACATGATACCTAAGTATCCATATCACACAAACAACTCTCTGATTGTCTAATTTTCTTATTCAGTCAGGCCGCAGCCAGGAGTGTGCACGTGTCACGTGAACAAAACTAATGTGCTTCTTGCACAGGATTTTGTAAAAAAAGATACATTTCTGTGACACATACTTCCCCTTACGTGTTTTATAACCCTTGTGCTATCTTAGATGAACCCCCCTTACATTGACGTGTTCTCCCTACCATGAAAAAGGTGGATAAAGGTGGAAAGATTTCATGTAATCCATGGACACCAGTGAAGATCACAAATCATTGAAGAAAAAAGGTTCAGAGCACTGTCTAGTGGGTCTAGATGACCCAACTCTCAATGGTAAAGTGGCTAGGATAGCACAAGGGATAAGTGTTCACTACGACATGTTCCCCACAGCATGACCGTAGAAAAAACGAACATTTTCTCTCTACAAATTCCCTAAGCAGTCTACAATCTTCATATTTAGTGTGGCCCACCTGCATGATCCGAACAGGTTTGGTCATTTTTCCCCCGCAAACAGCCTGTGTCCACCCGTAAGGACAGTTATGACTAAGGCTTCAGCACTGTAGCGACCTGCACCAGAGTTCACTTGCAAGTAAACCAAAATCCTGATTGTCAAGACACATGTAAACTTGTTTGGTTTACACCAGATTTCAGGAGCTTTTACACCTGAACCAAACAAACCAGACTATCCGAGGAAGTGGAATCAACCCATGGTTGATCAAAACACACCAGCAAGTTTTCTTCCAAAAGAACAAACACAAATCGTGGAGGTTTTAGGGCCTCAGTCAAAGTCAGCCAATGGTGGTGAGGGAGTACAACAGGAACTAACAGATGGGCACACTTCACACTTGATTCTCTTCACATTGGTTACCAGTTGAATTTAAAGTGATTTTATTTTATTTTGTTTTTTTAAATGGGCCCCAACACACACCTCCATCGGCTCACAACGGTTCTCAGGCAAAAACCTCTTTAACCCTTGTGCTATCTTAGATGACCCCACTCTTACATTGACGTGTTCTCCCTGTCTAGTGGGTCTAGATGACCCAACTCCCAATGGTAAAGTGCCTAGGATAGCACAAGGGTTAAAAAATCCTAAGAACACGCTTTAAATTTCATGGAGACCTGTCCTTCCAAGTGGTAGCCCCCACACTCTAAAAATGACCTTTGACCCGCCATGGGGCTAATTCTGCTGATTATTTTAGAAATAAAATATGTATATATTTCATTAGTTCTTTTACGACAACATGCCTCAAATGGGTGAAGTTGTTTATTCATCTAACTTACTTTGTTTTGCATTTTGCTTGTATATTGTAAAGCATTTGGGGATTTAATCAGTAAAATGTTCTATATAAATAAATTCTTCTTCAGTATCTTGATGCTGGGAATTCTGGTCTGACTCGGAGAATCTGTCTGAACTTCAAATGTTCTGTAACAAAGAGTGAAACAAAACTCCTCCTCAGACAATAAAAAGACTGTAGGCTATAAATGCTAAACTGCAGTTGTTTCTGCCAAGGATGGAACAGCCAGTTATCAGGTTTAGGAGGCAATTATTTTTTACACAGAACCAGGCAGGTTTGAGCAGCTTTTACCCTTCAAATAAATAATTCATCAGAAGAGCTCTGTGTATTTGCTCTGCTGTACTAAACTATAACAACTTTGGTGATGTGCGAGTGTCTGCGTGTGGCCCTGCGATGGTTAATTTCACTCTGAAAAAGCTGGGATAAGTATCAGTGACCCCCATGACCCTGCAAAGCGGGAATAGAAGATTTAAATCACACGTGTTTGAGTTTAGCTTCAATTACTCTGATCTTTGTATCACTTTCTGGATTTTTTACACTTCTGTATTTCAAATTTTAATAAAACTTCAGTTCTTCTGCTATATTCTCAACATTTGGCTTCTGCAGGTCCACCACAGAATAATGCAGATGAAAACCTGCACAGACTCATGACACATCCATCCCTTCTGGGGCCACTGACGCTGACTGCAGACTGATGACTGACAGACACCGAGGGGAGGGCATCACAACTCAAATATCACCGTTTCTTGCCAAAAGCTTTTCATTTTAGATTCCTCTTTATTCAGCTTGCAGCAAATCTCTCCTTCAATGCAGTTCTGCCAAAAGAAAATGTGAAGCCAACTTCATGTCTGAGCATGATGACATGCTTTACTGTCTCTAGTCATGTGGTTTCTGGAACACGCCACCTAGTGGTAACTGCGTGAACTGCCAAGGGCAGGCAAAAATCTCCCTTCTCTGCTGGCATCCACCAGCAGACAAATGGATCCATTTGCTGGCATCGAGCTGGCATCTGGTTCGAAACTACATGGGTGGAAAGCTTCGATTTCGATAGTGGGAGAGAATACAAACTAAGGGTTGGTGGGAAATTAGTCAGGCTAACTTCTGCACAAACAGTCCCGCCCACAAACCAGAGGCAAGTTTCAAACTTCTGCCACGCTGCAGAAACACAGATTTTTTTTTAAATTATGGTTAAAAAACTGCATAATTATAGATAAAAGACCACTGGGAAAGGTTTTGCAATAGAAAAAATATAGATGGAGTTGGACTTTGGAACTTAAAAAGCAGCATTAAAGGGATCTGCTATTAAGAGAAAATATTTCTGGACAATTTCTGAATTTAATTATACTTAAGTCAAAAACTTCAAAATCTAGACGGTACATCAGATTTACCTTTGTTTTGAGTCTTAAGAATAAAGGCGCTTTGGTTTGGACTCTATTTCCTTGGTTCTTCTGTTTTCAAGTTTCCCCTGTAAATCACACCAGGTTGAGGTTAATGATCAACCACAGCTGTCTTGGTTGTGTTAATGACTACAATGTATTTAAATATGTGGTTTAGAAGTTTTTCATTGTCAGGCCATCTGCTTTGTCAGGCTTTTGGGTTTTCCCTCGGTTTTGTCATGTCTGAGTTTATTTATTAAGTTTCTGTCACTTGAATCCTGCATTTTGGGTTCTGCATCTCCAGTTCCTGACAGAAGGTGTTTTTGCATCCATGTTTCTTTAGCTTAGAGAGAAGACAAAGAGCTTTTATGGGTAGAAAGCACAAAGAAATTGCAACAAAAACACAGCTTAACACTGAGCAGGTTAATCATCAACAGAAAGAATCTTCTGCGCTTTCACTAGCTTCAGACTTCTGTAAATTTCTTTGAAATCTCTCTTTTTTTATTAAAAAAAAGCAGTTTATTCCTTGTGCAGATTTCCTTCAAATGGGCAGCAACAAGCATTTGGGTCTGTTGGTTTGGGGTTTGTCCTGCTGTTTATCAAAAAGCAGGACATTGGAAACCATCAGGTCACTCTTTGTATGGGAGCGCCTGTGGTGAAGATGGTCGGAAAAACAGAGCAATGACCCTAAAGACACAATCCACTCTAGACTGAATGAAGAACTGCTGAAGGTCTGCCTTGACCTCCATGATCCTCTGGCTAAAACAAAACCGGAGGTGTGTGGAGCGAATCGAGGAGCAGCAGAGGGAGGAATCCCAAGGACCTGAAGCCTTTTTGTAGACGGAACGGGAGAAATTCTCTTAAGGAAGGAAACAGTTTTCATTTTTGGAAAAGCTGCCAAAGGTGATATTGCTATGTGCCTTTCCTGCAGCCTTTGCTTTTGTAAAAGTTCAGATGAGTTTTTATGTGTGTCCTGGACAGAGAACTGAGATTTATCTTTTATTCATGAACCAGTCAGAGAAAAAGCCAAACTCACCTGGGAGCTCAAAAGATTTTTGTTGAGGTGTTCAACTAATGATTTACACTCCAAGATAAATGTGAGATCATTTATGGAAGAAAATATAAGAATGACTGGTAAAGCCTCAGTTTGTGACTTTGTTTTTGAACATAAAAAAAAATCCTGTTGAGGGTTGTGATTGGTCTCCCTGCCGGGGGGAAGCCCTAACCACTGTGAGCTGAACGAACCAGAGCTCAGACAACACAAGAAACGACAAAACCTGCAGGAAACACAGCATGTGGCAGCTCACTGCAACACAACCAATCGTGTCTTTAGGTTGTTTTCTGTTCCATAGTGAAACCACCTCCTTTCCAGGTATGCTGGGTTGCTACGTCATTATTATCAGTTAGACCTTTGTGACCCAATAGCTTAACAGCCCGCCTCTTTCTAAGCCAATTACCATCATTATATGCCTTTGAATTCAGGAAAGGTTTTTCGGTCTCTGCATTCCTGACAGTACGCCAGCCTCTTCCACTGCGTTCTGCTCCTGAAGTCATGCTTTGGCCTCCAACCACCATCAGCGTCTAGAGTCTGACGTTTTCCATCTACGGTCTGAGTTCATCCCCAAAACACAAGACGTCGTTGGCCCAGAGCCCAACCACCGGGACTTAATTCAGTCAAATGTAGACTCTCTATATCAATGTCAATCATCTTTATCAACATCACCTTAAGATTTCAACAAGAAGAGGCTTTTTTTAAACATTGTTTTCTTTGTTCATCTCTAGTTATGGATGCAGTGAACAAAAGACAAGAAGCTGGCTGGTGTTAGAGAAGAGGAAGCAGAAGATAGAGTTAGATGGAGGAAGCTGATTCGCTGTGGCGGTTCCTGAAGGGAAAAGCCGAAAGAAAAGAAGTTCTTTCTTCATCTAATAGCTATTCAATTCTATTCAATTCTATTTAAATGGTTCAATATTGAAACAAAGTTGCCTCAATGGGCTGCATACCAGTACTTGTATAAGAAAAGGAAATTAGTCATAAAATGCTAAACTAAACATACTGAGTTAACTGGGCATCCCTGCCCTTAAACCCTTCTTCTCAGTCAGGAAAAACTCAGAAAAAAACGGATTCCGGAATAAAAAGAAGAAACTTCAGGGGTGTCCACATGAACGAGGAATCATCTCCCAGGACAGAATCCCAGTGCACCATACTTTCCTCAGCTTTAAACTTCTAGAAGCCTACTAACAACTAATTGTTAATGATATTAAAATTAAATTCAAACATGTTAACAGTAAGTTGCATGCACTATGGCACATATAGCGGTAATAATAATGACAATACTAGTAAATTTACATTTTTAGGGTATCAATGATAAAGCAATATATTATTAATCTAAGCACTGGAGATGGGCCGCCCTGCTTAGATGAATATGTTCACACAAACACCCAATGTTCACATGGTTTGGGTGTTTGTCTCTTTGTAGACGACTTAAAATGTTCCGAGCAGAAGATAATCCCCTTCTTCAGTCAGAGGGTCACACTAAAAGCCCATTGGCTGTTCAAACATCCCATTTTTAAAATGCAGTAAGATCATTAGAAGGATCAACACCAAATTAAATTTGACTAAATCTAAAATATTTTGACTTCATTCATTATGGTGACGTTTTTCCTGGGCTAAAAGGCCTTAAGGCACTCATGTTTTTAAGCTAAACAAATTTGAATTAGCTTTATACCAAACTAACACAAATGAATTCAATTGTCTTGATCATTTTTCCTTCATGCGCGTCCTGCAGCTCATTTTCCACTTGCAACATCAAGCTTTAAGGTGGGTTACGATTTAAGGTGCATGTGATGAAACAGCCTGCAGGTAAATAGCTCTTAGCAGTTAAAAAAAAAAGGTTAAGGTAAGATTTATTCTTTGAACCTTTTTAGTAAAAGTCTGACTGATGGACAAACATGTTGCTCCAGGCGAGAAGGTCCAGGTTTTGATGTGGATTTCATAAGATCTTTAATGTGTAAAGCGCAGAAGGCTTTTGCTGTGCTGCCAAATATAAAGGGAGTCAGAATTATCTTAGATCTCTATTGCTTAGTTTTTTTTCTTCCTGCATCTCATTGTTGGGACTATGTTTGCTTTCATTGTGTTAACAAAGACCTGCCACTCATTGCTGCCGATCGGAGCCCAAACCAGCTTTTCCTTCCTGTCTGAAGTCCCGGGTTTCATTTCTAACTCTCTTGGCAATTGCAGTTCATTTAGCTGCATGAAGGGGAACGGCGGTGGCCTAGTTCTGCGCCGGCACGGCTCTGCTGAGGTGTGCAGTCGCTGCTCACAACCAGGCTGTTTAATCTACTCCCTTCTATCCCATTCAGTTTGGCTGAAACCAAGTCAGGTTATTTTTGTCGTGTTATTCAGCAGATTCATTCAGGCAGGAAAGAGACACCCCAAAATATGAGTGTTGGGATTTTTGCAGACAGTTTTATGAGTTTGAGCTACGGTGTATTAAAATGCCACCATCAAAGATTAAGGAGTTGATCTGCAGAGAGGAGAGGTCTGCAGAGGAAGCTGTCAGAAGCCGAGAAGCTGCCTGTGTTTGTTCAGGTTTGTGTGCCGTCTCTGTCCCGGCTGCTGCGTTTTGCTCTACCGGGTTTCCCCCAACTGTCTTCTTCTTGTTCTTTTGAGTGCGGCTGACCCTCCTGATGCATGGGAAATCAATGATGCTATATGAGCCTATCTCCAGGCCGTCCGCCGCCCCTCCCTTCGCCCACCGCTGCACCTTTATTGTAATGATGTGTCATTTTCAGGAGCTGCAGCCATTTGTAACTGGTGCATCAGATTAATCAATGTTGTTTACAAATTCAGCTGGTATTTGGCCAAATCCTCCCAGATAAATCATGCACAGACTCTCATCTCAAAGGCTGCTCTCTGGCTCCCCCCCCCAGGAGAGTCTGGGTGGAGAGCGGTGCTCCTCGGGTCACGGCTGCTTGTGCCCAACTTCCCACCGATTGTTTTCAGTGGGAAGTCTTTGAGCGAGTTCCTCAGCCGGCAAGATTGGAATCTGTTCTTTGGGCAAAATTGAGCTGAACTCCCCTCTAACAGGCTTTTTTTTTCTTACTCTGGCCCTTCAAATATGAATTCAGTTACAAGGTGGAGAGGAAATGACACCATCGAGAAGAGAATCCCAGGAAAACCCGTGCATTATCGGAAGCTCCCCGTCTTATTGCAGGAATCTCTGAGATTGAATTTGTCCGGGTCAAAAGATCGGGATGTAGGGGCACATCGCAGATATGAATTGTCAAAGCCTGCAGGAAAGACTCTATAACTAGAATGCCATTAAGTACCGCAGGTTCATGTTGCTTGGCAACAAAGAGTCCCGGGGAAGATTTGAATGCAGCTCAGACACGACTAAATGAAAAGCTGCTTGAGGTAAATATCTGCCTTAGCTGCGTCTGCTCTGTGATGTGCTCTAATTATGAGGCAGTGGGCTGTTGAGTGTGGAATATGAAGGCAGTATCACACCCAAAAAACCTGGCTAATCTTTCCGCCTCCCCTCAGCCGCGGATGATGCTGCATCCTCACAGAGGGGGTGGATTTGAGGTAATTAGCTGTTTGTTCAGGAAGCTCAATTAGTATTGTTTAATTACCCTCATCAGATGCAAAGCTCCACTCTCACTTACAAAAGGTGCAGCACTTAGTTTAGCTCGGCTGGATCAGATCCTGGATGTAAAAGCTCCGCAGATGAAGAGCTGCAGCTCTCTGTGGCTCCTCCGTCACACATGGGGGGAGATCAGGTGCCGCAGAGCCCGTCAGACTGACTGAAAGGGCTGATTTGCCACTGAGCAAACACACAACATGCTTAAATTAGCTCGCAACAATGAGGGGGAAAATCCATCCTTTGTTTGCAAGCAGCAGTAAAACACACAAAGGATAATTTTAGGTGATGAAATACAGTGAAAATCCTCCTCAGACGCACTCAGCTGCTCCACCCCTCACTTATTCCCCACATTTTCAAACATAGTGACAAATCACCTCCAGCTGCATGCAGAGCCGACCTCCTCCTCCTCCCCTGAGCTTTATTGCAGACAGAGGGTCGCTCCCAGCATTCCTCTCTGCGAGCAGGATGCTGCACGTTTTACCTCCCGCTCTGCGATCAGACCAGCCACTGCAAGCCGCACGCCAATCCCCAGTTTCTGCCCACGGAGGCAATTAGAAGGAAATTTAAATGGAATAGGCAGGGCGCCCCCCCAAGCACAGGAAAGTTTGTCGTTCATGCAAGCGTCAAAGCTGGACTTCAGACACGATGATGGAAAAGACTTGACATCCACTTCAATATTCATTTCTGTACAAACATGAGAGCAGTTTGTGCTTCAGCCCCACGAGCAACACAGAAGAAAAAAACAGCAGAAAACTCCCTGAAACAGTCTTATTCAACTTTCTATGACATAATTATCCATCTTTCCCGCTCAGAGCGTGAAGGAAGCTGCTGGTGCTTGTTCAGCAGAAGAAAGGCCATCCTGAACGCGTGTCAGATAGCATCTTAATGCTCTGGTCTCCATCTGCCAGCCTTTTTATTGTATCTTACCTCTAATTTATCCACAGGATCTTATCTTTATTTCCATTAGCCTCAGGCGGAGGGATTGTCCTGACTGTTAATTGGATGCTCTGGCTGGACTGTCCATTTTCTGTGAGGTCAGTCAGCTCTGGGATGAAATCTACTGCATCTGTTAGGAAACAGACAAAGGGTTGCTTTTGATTTTATTTTGATTGTTAGTCTCTATAAGCACACCTGAAAGAACATTTTAATCTTTTAAAATCTTTGTGGCTCTCAAACAGCCGACGGGTGTTTACGTGAATTCAGTTTAAAGTTGTTCAGAATTTTTGCTTAGATGAATATTATGCAGTTTATGCATATTTTATGTAGTTAATGCACAATTAGTGTGTGAATTCTGGGCAATTGTGGGGGATTTTTGTGAGATGTATGTGCAAATTTGTGTCTTTCCACGACTTTTCTACGTATGTCCAACAGAGTTTTCACGCATGAACCACCAATGTATAACTTTATATCGAGCATACGGCGCACATATCACATTAAGATGATGTCATTGATGCACAAATCACTCATGAATATTCAGGCACGGTTCATGTTCTACATAGATATATGTGATCTTTGCGTGGTTTTTCACTTTTTTTCCACGTATGCTCACGTATGACCAATTTCATCCGTGCAATATGGGCAAAATACACATAGTGGCTGTGACACGGCCTTTAGAATCTGTGTGATGGATCCTTCACTACGGTCCATGCTTGGGGAAAATACTGTCGTCTTTAAGCTTAAAAGAAGTTTTAATTTTGTCATTTTGAAACCAAACACTCTTCAACTTTTTCTCTTTATGGTAACTTTGTTGAGATTGGCTGCAGTTTCTCTGTGCTTTTCCAGGCTTGGTTGTTGGGATCTGAGGAACATAGTAGGATGGAGCTGTGTTGGTGCACTAGCTCAGAGAGTCCATGCTCTGTCTCATGTAATTAGGAGATAAAGAAAGCCGCAGGCCTCTCGGCTCTGCCAAACCATGTGCCTTCGTTGAACTGTCAAACCTGCGAGGGGGACTCTGATAGATCTTCCAGTCTGCTTCCTAAAGCTCAAACTTGTCAAAAGTTTTTCTCCCAGGAGAAGGAAATAGTACATGTATATGCTCCTATACAAAAATAAGCCTGTCAGAGACATGTGAGCGACTCATACTTCTACACTATTTGCAGTTTCAGGTGATCCGTGTGAACAAATTATGTGATTTTACTGATTCACCAAATCGGTTGGGTTAAAGTTTCTGTTTTCATCCCAGCAGGAGGTCGAGGTCCATGACTCAGAACTGGCCGACAAAGTGGTCTCCCATAAGAACAGCAGCTGTGTGAATTCTCCTGCCTGCCAAAGACAGCAAGGGGCCAATTTGGGCGTTTTGTGCTGAACTTCAACGCCGCTCAGCCTCCTGGGTCGCCGCAAGAAAATCTGCAGTGGAGATAATGACAAAGGGTCCAGGTTATGAGAACGGCGGCGCCCGGAGGACGTTCTGCTGTAATGGAGCAAACAGTGGAAAGTGGAATTTGGGAGTCAGTTGTTTTTTAAAGGAGCTCCACAAGCAGATCATCAGCCGAATGAGAGAAAACAAACACTTGTCAAGCAAAGTAAGGGACTGTGCTGGAAGGCATTCAGATTTTTGGTGTTTTTTTATTTCCAAGCTCTGCATGTAGCCCTCTTGTTAGATTGTACTGCCTGGGGATGATTTAAACTCACCATGAAGACTTTATTTTTAAAACAGGAATCTGTGCAGATTTTCCTTCACTTAGGGAGCCCTCTTAGGGAGGACAAGTATTTTTTCCTATGGGGAACAAATGTATTATTTTTAGCTATAAAGCCAATTTTAACAATGTGGCTGAGAAGATATTTGTATCTAATGTGACCAAACTCAAGAGTGATAAGTATGACCAAACCATATATCTACATTTATTGTTTCCTGTTGGCTTATTGGAGAAATCAATGTGCAGATGAAACAGCTCTGTTTTGTGTGCCACTTTTCAAGCTTTGCTAATTCTCCTTGACGAAACATTAGTGTGCTGGCTTTTACGTCATGTGTAGACGGCGTGTGCTCCGGCGGAGGCTTCGGAGTGCGGTCCGGCCGGCGAGCGAGCTGCCAGACTTTGGAGAACCGTGTTTCTGAGCAGAAGAGCGGCTTCAGGAAAGTGTGTGCGCCTTTGAATGCGGAAATGTTACAATGTGCTCCAGGCAGTCCTGTACAACCGTGCAAACAATCATGTGAATGTGTGCAAATGGACAGCCAGACTGCTTCCTGTCTTGACTGATAAAATCCAAAAAAACTATCCTCTCCCACCAGTCTTTACTCCTCACCTTCATCTGGTGGCTCCTTGGCTTTGGTGGGGGAGGGAGGGACTACATGAAGGAAGGGACTGGCATGAAGAAATCATTATCCTGCTGTCTCTCAGTCTTCAACGTATGGCCAAATGTACACTGTTCATATTTCACACTCAATACGGGAACATGTACATTGCTGCTTTGCCCACACATATTTTGAGTGCATTCAAGGCTAAATGTTGTTGTTGGTTGCACGTATGAACCTAAACCTTACCCTGACCCTAACCGTTCCCCTGTGGCCTAGAAAAAAGTTCAGCATTGCACACGTACTTAGAAAATTATGTGCAAATAGTCACTTTCAAAAAGACAAAAACACACTTAGAAGATCGACTGGCTCCATGTTAACTGCAACCTTGTTTGTGTCATGTGTGGGGTGGCTCGAGAGCCGGTAGGACCCAGGCGCAGAGACGGGAGGCAAACGGGTTCAAGGGCAAGGGATTTAATAATAACAAAAAGCGCTGCAGAGCAGGATGACAAAGCAAAACTCACTGTGGCGTGGCATGAAACTTGGCATGAGCAGACGAAGACACATGAAGACATTAAACACACGACCAGAAGTTAATGGACCAGCACAGGAGGAAGGCAGAGACAGAACTTATATACAGACAGGGCAGACAAGACACAGGTGAACACAATCAGGGCAGATGGGGACCAAAGGAAGTAAAACTCACGACACAAGACAAGACAGGAAACCTTTCAAAATAAAACAGGAAACAGAACTTAACCATGACAGAACAAGACAGAAAGCAAAAACCAATACAAAAGAAACTCAAACCATGACAGTTTGTTTACAACAGAACTCTGCTACGTCTTCTCGTTCGCCTGTTTCTGGTATTTTAGATAAGTCTGCGCGTATCAAAACGATTTTTTTTCGGTTTGAGTGTGTGACGCATGTAAACGTTTGTTATGTAGTTTTTTGAGGCCTGTGTACACAGTTCATGTCTAATCCAATCTTTAATCCGATTAAAAACATTTTGCACATGTACATGCAGCTACTATTTGTTTTTTTTTTTATCAGCAAACAAAATCACAGTGGATCTAAATTCTGCCAAACTACATGAAAAACTAGAAAAATGTTTCAGCAGCCATGAAACAGTCGAGCTCCCAACACATTGAAGAGAACTGTGCAGACGGTGGAGGCTCTTTCCTCAATGCTGGAAGTTCCACTGTGGTTGTACAGGCTTTGAAAGATATGTGGTCACCGTTACCTTCTTCTAGTTACCAGTAGATACTTGCCTCTTCTCGGTACCGTGGATCTGCATTTTAATGAGGGTCAAAACGTGCTCACTCTTGCCACCTCCTCCTGCTTTTCTGGGCCAACTTGAAGAAACATCTTCTCCAGAGTGTCTACTGTGGAGGTGTTCTGGTCGGAGAGGTCCATTTGGCCTCACTGGAAGGGTGTGGGCTTCTTGCCACACGTTCAAACAATTTCAACTGGCTCTCAAATTCCCAACTGAGATCATTTCCCTTTCAGCCTCTCCTCATCTTTTCTTTGGGAGACACCACCATTAAGGGACACCCCTGTTACTCTGCAAAAGAGGGAACAAGTTTCTGTCCCTTGCACCTGTGATCCTATCTATTAGTTCACAACCCCAAAGTCGTGGAAATAAGTACGAGTGGGGAAAAAGTCAGGAAAATCTGCCTTCAAACCAAACCATCTCCTCAGCACAGCAGACCGGCCTGCATTACTGCAGATGCTGCAGCAACTTGTTAGTCAATCTAACACTCCATCCTTCCCTCATTAGTGAGCCGAACATTCAGAGATTTAAACTCCTCCACCTGCTCCAAACTCTGCAATAAAACTTTCTCTCAGATGGGAAACTGACTGTCTTTGATCAAATGAATTTTTTATAACGGCTATGATAGGGAAAAAGAAATAATAAGGAAAAATTTTCTCCAATATGCTATATATATATAAGTATTTTAGACTTTAGGACAAATACATACTTACATTTTGCTGCTTTTAGCTAGTTAGGAAATGTCATTTAGCAGAGTTTTGTTTGTTTTATTTCACAGAATAACTGTATGGATGTATTTCTGCCACTGTTAAGTTTAGAGTTCACAAACACAGTCTGATTCCCTAAATGAACACATCTTTCTCCAAGGCCTTGGAGAAGTATTGATCTTAAACTTCTGATGAGATGAAAAACAAAAAAACACAAATAAATCTCTTTGGACTTAATGTTTCCTAGTTGGAGGAGAATGTTCAAAAAACCTAACTTGTGACCAAAGCAGCCCTGATTTGACTGATGGATGTTGAATCCCAATGACCAGGGAAGGCTTTGATTTAGTTTAGTTTAGCATTTACCTACGTTCACATACGTTGTGTTTTCCTGCTTTCTCTTAAGCAGTTATGTAAAAAAAAATGCTTAAAAGAACACAATAGATTTGCTTCTATGCAGATTCAAAAGCTGCCTTACTCAGAGTTGTGGTTATGGTCGCCACAGGCGTCTGTGGAGTCACTCAACCATTGGGAGTCCCAGCAGAGAGTCAATCAAGCTAACAGGTGGAAAAAACAAAATCCACTGCTCAGGAGAAACTTCTGTTGGTCTAAAAAGGGCTTGTGGTTTCAGTAGCTTCAAACAAAAAACTGCCAAAAATTCCCCCCCCCCCCCCCCCCCCCCCCGCAAGAAAAAAAAATGCAGTCTTTACTGAATGCAAAATTAACATTTGAGTTCATTTTCATGTAGAAAGTGTCATGGTTTTGAGTTTGTTGTCTTGTTTTTCATCTTAGTTCTTGTTCTGTCTTGTTTTCTGTTTCCTGTTTTATTTTGAAAGGTCCTGTCTTGTCTTGTTTCTTGAGTTTTACTTCCTTTGGTCCCCTTCAGCCCTGATCGTGTCCACCTGTGTCTTGTCTGCCCTGTCTGTATATAAGTCTTGTCTCTGCCTTCCTCCTGTGCTGGTCCATTAGCCTTTGTCTCGGTGTTCACGTCTTCATGCCATGGTCCTCGTTTCATGTCCCTCGCCTCGCCACGCCACAGTGAGTTTTTGTTTGGTTTTTGTCATCCTGCTCTGCAGCGCTTTTTGTTTGTTGGTCATTAAACCCTTCAGTCCTGAACCCATTGGCCTCCCGTCTCTGCATCTGGGTCCAACCGGCTTTCAAGCCACTCCTCAACCGTGACAGAAAGTTGGTTAAAAAAGTACAGTGGCCCTGAAGTCCAAATCCCTAGATGAAAGATCCTAATAAAGATTTCAATGAAAAATTAAAAAAAAGCAAAGCAAACAATAAAAAAAAAAAACATTGCATTTTAGAATTCAAAACAAAAATCCAGAAGCTTGATGACAAAAAACCCCCAAACATTTCAGAAAACAAAAGTAATTTTTAAAATTCAAAATAAAATGTCAAAAAATGAAATACAAGAAGAGACCAGAAACGCGGCGGCGATCGGCCCACGTACAACGGGCGCCAGCGGTCTGCGGCGATGTCGTCTACCCACCGACCCATCTTCAAACACGGACCGAGGAGTCTAACGGTTTGTGCAGATCTTAGTCTGTGTGTGGATTTGAGTCAAATCAAAGCCATTTATCAGTTATGCATTTCCTATAGGACGACGTACTCATTTATAGAAGAGTTTGAAATCTGTTGTACAAAAACCATCAAGACCCCATCCTTGGTCTTATTTTTGTGAGCTTTTCTCTTTTTGAAACGGGACAAGAATGAAGCATTTTATGGTCATTTTACTGAATCTGCTAAGCTGTGTGTCATTGTTTCCTGCCCTTTCCAATGTGGCGTCACTCTTTACGTACATTGGACACTGGTAACAAGCTAGTGCAGACTTATATAACTTATTGGATTTGTTGATGTGATTTGCACTTTGGGACCATAAAAAAGAGTTGTACAAATAATTCTATTAAAATCAATTAAAAATGCACAGCAGTTTGTTTTTTCCTTTAAAATGATAAACTTATCTTAAGCTATTTGAATTTAAAGAGGATTACTTCAATGTTGTTCTGTGCATCGACAACATGTTTCTACAGGTTGCAGCTGCAGAAGATTGTACACGTTTTAACTATTTACTGTAGTAAAGTAGTAGTACAAACAAAATCCAAGTTTATTTTTAATAACAGAGTAAATGATTACCACATATCTCAGAAAAGGTTGTCCGCCAACATGTTTCATTGATCATCTGTAAAGTCTTTGGCTTTCACAGAACATTTCTCTTTTTTCTTGTTCACACCAAAGGCATCATGTCTGGTATTACTACCCAGATGGGTCAATAATGCATGAACATGTCGACGCTCCTGTGCTGATACATTAACAACCCCTTCTTTCATTTATTCCCTAAGACAAAATTCGCCCATGATAAGATCGCGGTGTCTAACTAGCTTATTTGAGTCCTTTTTATTTGGGTATTTTAGAAAACAAGTGCATCCGCATTAAGGGAATCCACTTTTTAAAGGTTGCGGTAAAGGGCAGCAGCCACATGGGTGGGCAGGGTACTGGCTGATATTGGCAGCATCTCTAAGTGATGTCTCCAGATCCTCATGCATAATTCAGACATCGATGAGGGGACGGCTCTCCCCAACCAGACTGCCCCAGGAGATGTCACACTGACTGGTGTCCATGTCAGCTTTGTTTAGGTTAAAGAGCACAACTACAGCCGAAAAAGCCCTCAATGTTTTTCCTTCCCTTTTTATTTTTTAATAGAAAGCTACCATTTAGACGAAGAAGCAGTTACAGGAGCAGAGCAAAAACTGCCACAAAGCATGAGGGAATCTTTTTGGTCTCCTTTCAGCATTTACAGTTTAGATATAATTATGTCTCTGGAATCATTTCATGGACAGACCTATGGTCGAAGCATAGCTGAGAGGCTTTTGAACTAGAACTCTTCTCAAACACACAGCCTATTTTAAATGAGTCATTAAAGCTCATTTTTTAAAATTTAAACAGCTGCTTAGCCTCTTTTAATTAATCACATCACCTGAACCCATTGCAGAAACACAAGCCTGAGGCATCATTTTGTTCTCACTAAAGACCGACTGGATTTGGTCCTGAATATTTTGCAGAAAATAATGATAATTAACTGCGTCATAATGGTTTTTGTTTATACGGAGCCCGTGTCCTGACTTGGAAAAAATAAAATATATTTCATTCCCACATATTAATATCTTGTTCGCAAAAAAATAATATTCCGTTCCCACGAAATACTATTTTATTTCCTTGAAATAATCAATTTGTGCGAACGAAATAATTAATTTGTGGAAACTAAATATTTATTCACGTCATCAGTCATTCATAAACACGGATATGCTCTCCGTCCTTCCGCTTTCAGCGGTAACTTCCGTGTCTCTGTGACCCACATTTGTTCAAGAAAGGAAAAAGAAAAACAAGAATGATCAATTTATTATTGTCTCAATGAATATAAGAGAAATATAAGATTTAGGATGCCCAAGCTTGCTGCTTCGCCATACCATAGGGATTCACCGGACATAGCACCTAGCTCCACCGCAGAGCTCTTGCGTGTCATGCCGGCATTCGGGCACCTGACTTGCCGTATACTGAGGAGAGCATATCCTTGTTTATGAATGATTTATGACGTGACGTTTCGTTAGCACAAATTAACTATTTCGAGGGAATGAAATAGTATTTCGTGGGAACGGAATATTATTTCGTGGGAACAAATATTACTTTATGGGAACGAGATATATTTTATCTTTTCCATGTCAGGACAGGGGCTCTGTATATTTATGACTGCAGCCGAGAAGAAGTCAGGCACTGACTCATCTGTCTGGCTGGGGTGTCACGGCTGATGTCTGGGGGCTGCGCCGGCTCTCATTCTGTGGGTTGTTCTTTCTGCCTCCCCCTCGCTCTCGTCTTGCACCCGTGTCACGGACACCGCGGCGCTGCTGCTGCTGCATTCTCACGGATGTCAAAGGCAGCAACATCTGCATTTTACAGATCTGATTTCATAACCTTCGCATTCATAAGTGCCGTTAATGTCAACCTGCTTGAATGACTTTATTGTTGTACGGAGAGCTCTCTGTCCTCCACCAACCAGTGTGCCCTTGGTTGTTAAACCAGCATAAACACAGCTCATTTCAGGTCACCCCTGTGCTAATTAATATAGATAAACATATGAATAATCAGCTCTTATCTCAGACACCTGGTAATTATGTAGAACAGTTCAGAATGGCCTTCATTTAACATGCTAATTAAAGACTTGGAGTTTATGGCTGTGCCTCAGGGTCTAATTCTGCTACGGAGCTCTACTGGTTTTTAGACACCCAAATGCATTGGCCTTTCTCTTTAAATCAATGTTAGTCTTTCATCAATAGATGATCTTTTAGCTGCCACACAATTCATCACTTAACTCAACAAGGGTGATGGATACAATTGACCTTCTCGTGGTAATGAAATGGCATTTGGACTGCCTGGATAAGGAGGACACACTGTTTCTCCAAGAACTCAGCTCGCTTGTAGCTGTAATTATCTTTTTCTGGCACCTGAGTTTGAGGAAATAAAGGAAAAGCTTCCCTGCAAAGCAGCAGAAATATATACTGCAGAATTTTTAACTTTGATTTTCAACTTTGCTCACAACCAGTTTTCACACATTAATAGAAGTCAGGGCGTGAAGAATAGAAGAAGTCATTCAGGGAAATGTGAATTCCGAATTACCTGTTTTTACTTGTAATTTAATAAAGATCTGAAATATCTGAAAGGCGTGATTAGGTTTAGAGAAGAGTGGACAGATGGAGGTTAACAAATGAATGCATCTGTCTCCTGACTGTCAATCTCTTGTTGCTGTTGCTGTACATCCTCAGGAGAATGTCAAAGAGGAGTGTGTGGACTGATAATGGTTTTTCTTGTGAGCCAGCCCTGCATGCCAGTTTGGAGAAAGGCAACACAAAAACGCATAAGAAGTGTGAGGTGGAAAGTGTTAGGGTATTTAGTCAAAATATTCACAGGATTTTCCTGTGAAACAAAGGTCATGTAGCAACATCTTTGCTTGCTTTGTACTGGGATTACTGTTTAAACCCTAATCTGCGATTACTAGCAACACTAAAATACATGACAACTTTTGTTACCAATTAGAATGATCAGGACTCAGCGGAATTGAAAAACACGACTCACAATAAGTTAGGGATATTATTATTTAAATGAGCGCTTTTCTTTTTTGATCAGAATTTTTTTAATGAACTATGTAAAATTGCCCTTTGATATCACTAATAATGAATGAGAAGAAATGTCATTTTCATTAGTTTGATATTTAGAACCTCAAAAATGAAGACACTTATAATACCCAAATAACAAACATGGACTATGTCAATAACGAGTATTTCCACCATTTGCTGCAATAACAGCTTGACAGAGACGTCTCATGCTCCTCATTAGCTTCGTGATGTTGTTCTGAGGTGTTTCATTCTTCCACAAGCTTTACATGCAGTTCTGCCAGGTCACTTGGGGGTCCGATCATCCAGTCTCTGTTTCAGCTGGTCCCAGTCGTGCTCTGTAGGGTTCAGGTCAGGGGTCATTGGTGGCCAAACCATATGAGGAATTCCCATTTCCTGAAGTCCAGCCGTGACAATTCTGGCACTTGAGGTGGTGCATTATCATCCATGAACTAAAGTTGGGGGTGTTCTGGTGGAATTGGGGGATGATGATGGTTCTATGAAGTCTCTGAATTAAGAACCTGCAATGACTGGACCATCTACAATAACCTGGTGATGCCTGCCCAGTCTGTTGCCCTCCACCACCAAAGCAAACCATGTTGACCTCGGTGTATCGCTCATCCTGCCTTCTACATTAACGCTGATGACCATCATTGCTGTGTGAGGTGACCTGACACTAAACCCTGAACAGGACAGTAGACCATTGCTGGATTGTCCAGGTCACATGGTCTTGTACTGCAAATGTCTGGAAACCCTAATACCCCTCACATCTAGTTCTAGGGTATCCAGATGTGAGGGGTACTAGGGTTTCCAGACAAACTCTACCCCTCACATCTAGTAAATGGGCCTGCAGCTGTGTGGCGTTTGCTGAACCACGTCTGAGGTCAGAGGTGCTTAGGTTCTGGTCATGGTTGTGGTCTGTCACTGGGGGGGCTCCACTCCTGGGTCGGTCACAAACTCTGACAGTAGTTCTGAGTCTTGATGCGAGTCTGCTGATGATACTTTGAGACTCACCAAGTTCACCTGCAACTCCTGACTGTCTACCACCAACGGGAAGGCGCTGTGGTCAGGTGGTGCTGCTTGTCTGTTCACGGCTGTTTGAATGATGAACTTGGACTGACTCCACCACAGAACGTTAGCATTGATGCCACATTGAAAAGGGTTTTCTGTTTGGATCATTTGGCTTTGGCTCCAATAATTAGGGTTCACTGAACGCAGTGAGATGGTTATGTGGAAAACACTACATGGGGTGTGTCTGTCACCCCAATATAATCACCTCCCTGCCCCAAAGTCTACACAAAGTGTAGCTGAAAATAATTGGCTGACTTGATGCTTCATGCATTTTGTTGCTGAATTTGGGGTTTTGCGCCACTGCCTTATCTTGAGTTTGTTCCATATTATTTCAGAAAATGTTCAAATTCTATCATTTCTAGTCAAAAAATGAACATTTATTTGTTTAATCCAATATAAATCAATCATTGTATAGATCAGTGATCAGATTTTAAATTTTATTTCATTAAATTACTCTAAGCTTATGAAAATCCGAAAGTGTAACCTCTGCATGTTATTAAAGTCTTGGTCCGAAATGTGCATAAGACACATTTTTGCTTCCCAGGTGAGTTTTGTGGAAAACCTCCAGACTGCCAGGCTGAGAAGCTTCTTCCTCCGTGGCAGGTCATGCGTTGATGGACGGTTTGTCATCTGCACGGTTGGTGACCTGTCCATCAACACATCTAGTTCCTGCTGTAGTTTTTTTGAAAGGTGACAGTGACAGTATGGAACTACACCTTGCTTTTCAGTGGCCTTGTATATGGCTTTTAAGAACATGATGCAGTTTAACTGTCAATCTGAATGCCAGTCTAACAGCCTGGAGGCTTTGACAGATAAAAACACGCTAACCGATCCGGTTAACCAACGCCACGCTGTTTCACACAACAGAAAATTAACACTTTTCACAGTTTTAGACCATTTTACCATGATTCATTGGAAGAATGATTCTGTTTTAGTCCATAAAATGAGACCTTGAATATGCGATCTGGTAAGGTGCACACTGGCATCAAATGGCCAAAAAGACTTTGGAAAATCACCACTTTCATCATTCAGCTTTGATCTATTTTCTCCATTTTCAAAGTCTGGTCCTGAGCTAATCCTGTGCCATCTCATCTAAGTGTTAGCCAGCAGGAAGCCAGCCAACTTACATCTCTGTCACTTTGTTCTGTGCTAACTTGACAAAGACGTGCAGTATTTTTATTTTCATAACTGAAAAAGGAGAAACGAGCAGGCACAGAAAAATAGAAGGATCTATCTATCCTTCAGCAGTCGTACTTAGTCTCCTCAGAGGCTAGAGGAAAAAAAATACATTTTCTTTCTTTTTAAAGACCCCCCCCCCCCCCCAACTAGTTTATTTACCCTTTTGTTTCCACAAAACCCATTTGCACAGTTCCTGTCCTGTCCTGGCAGGGACTGTTCTTGGACGGGGTGGTATCCAATTATAGCGCACATGTGAAGCTCTGCCAGCAAGACAGAGAGAGGGGGACGCCGGCCTTGCAGGAATGCTTGCACTATCTTAATTATGTTAAAAAACAAGGACAATTAAATGCAAATAGGGGCTAGAATTTTTCTTTTTCGATTAGACAAGATCTGGACGTTTAGAAGGAGAAGACACCTGCAGGCTGGCAGGTGTCCCACAGGGTAGAAGGGTCCAGACTCCTGATCATTATGCTGCCTTTAATCGCTCTGCAAAGCTAAACGGAACGCATCGCATTTGTGTTCCTGCATCAAAGAAGCCTTTTTGACCTCATATGATCCCTTTAATTTTCAGGTGTTTTACCTTAATAGACAAAACAAACATCTTGTTGGTTTTTCCCCTCATGGCTTTCAAATATAAATACAGAAAAAGAAATGAAAAAATCTTGTAAAATCAGTCATACTTTTCATAACAGCAAAACCAAAAGTAATGAGAAAGAAAATGTAACTCCACCATCAAGAGGAAATGAGTCTGAAGCGAACCTGTTCCTGGATCCTGTCCCTCTTCCCCACGTTGAGACGATGTCCTACATTTCATTTTGCTTTTTTTCTGTCAGGTTAACACAGTGGAACTGAAACTCTTTGAAGATCTGGTTGATTTCGTGTGCAGAGAATAAAAGCTTTTGTTTGTTGCTTTAATTTTTGTCTGTCTTTCA